>NC_139330.1:34615000-35005000 GCF_056507025.1 Lutjanus erythropterus
CAGTATGCCAATACTGTTATCTCTTCTTCTCGTCCTCGTAATGTGATGACTTATTCTGTCATAGGTGTCTCTGGTGGAGGTGGAACCCTTTTGCAATGGCTGGCATGGATTCAGGTGACTCTTTAGGCAAACTTTACTGCTGTCTGTGCTGTCAGCAGCACCTGGAATGGACCTGTCCATTGCTTCGAGCGCCAGGTCTTTTGTCTCAGGTCTCTCACCACTACCCAGTCACCAGGCTGCAGGTCATGAAGAGGTCCTGTGGCTGGAGCTGGTAGCGCTTCCTTCACCTCCTCGTGAATGTTAGATAAAACAGCCGTAGGAGTGGAGGGTGTGTTAAGGTCATCATATAGAAATAATTAAGACATAGTTAATTCTTGGCAGCTGCATCTCCTCTGGTGTTCCCCTGTGAAACTTGGTCATTGCTACAAGTTTGAGCATGACATTTACACACAGCAACCTGTTTTGGGAGCAGAACAGCATCCAAGAGTGTGATGTGCTATATGTGTACCAGATGCTATTTGAAAATTTCTCTGTTTTAAAATTGCACCAAAATCATGCATAAAGCCAAAAACATATCTACTGTCTGTATAGATATTCACTGTTTTGTCTGTTGCTAGATTACGTGCTTCTATGAGAGCTGTGAGCTCTGCTGCTTGTGCAGACAGTGAAGCAGGAAGTGATTTAGCAGTGAGTGTATCATGTGCAGTTACCACCAATGGTGGAAAGGGTACTAGAAATTTGTACTCAGGTATAAGCACTGTTATATTGCTAAAACATTACTCAATTACAAGTAAAAGTACTGGCGTTAGAAATATACTTCAGTAAAAGTACAAAGTGTTTGTCTGAAAAATGTATTAGTTACTTTCAACCATTGATGTCACTGTCACCTCTCCAAACTAGGGTTGTAAATTTTGTGCATTTTCCGGAACCAATAGTTGAAAACGTTAACAACTGGTTAATCGTTAATAATTTAATTAATAAGATTAATTAATAAGATGCATAACTCAATTTATTTTCCTAATTTTCTTTTTTTTTCTCCTTCTTTTTAAGTCAAAGTTTAAGTTTCCTTATTCAACAAATGGCTCTGCAGACAAAACAATATCAAATGAGGTTCAGTTACTACCAAAACTATTGATTAAACATCAATGAATACATTTCTAATTGGGTAAATTCTAAATGGCAATTAACTGACTAATGATTAATCATTAACACCCTAGACAGTTGCTGCCGCACCATTTTGTTTTGTTTTTCAGTTGTATGTCTTTCTTTTCATTGGCTCGTTTGTGATCAGATCACCTGATTGGCTACAGAAATGCAGATGAAAGGTTTGGATATTAATTAAATTCAATTAATTCAAATAGTACTCAGTACTCAACTGTCATTTTGAAAGTAACTAAGCAAATTACATGATGAAATGAATACTTAAGTACAAGTAAAAGTACAGACTTGAAAATCTACTCATAAAAAATTACCCCCCAAAAAACTACTTAATCACAGCAATTTGAGTATTTGTAATTAGTTACTTCCACCCCTGGTTACCACAGCGAAACCGATTTAGATTTATTTTTTCCTGTGTCAGGGTTGTGTGATGCTGATCCATCAACAAACAGTTCAAAATCTGGATTTTGCAAAGGTGTTTCTTGCAAAGCTGGTCTGAGGGAAGAAACTTCAGTTATTGTAACAACATAGTTGTGTTCTCCTCCATCACCTGTGAGGAAAAGAGTTGCAGGCTTAAGGACATTGTATCTCTTCACAGTGATATCAGGGATTTCAAATAGAACAGTGTTATAAAGGAGCAATCTTGCTGCTGAAAGATAAGATGTTTTCTGCTAAAGCAAAATCAATGAAACAACATGTGGAATGAGCAGAGTTAGTTTAGAGTAACCTTAAAAAATAGGAATTCCTGTAGCTAAAGCATCAAGTTTAGCTGAAAAGTAGGCTACAGGTCTCTGTCTGTCTCCGTGGTCCTGGAGTAACACTGAGCACTCTTTGTCTACAGTCTGAGTAAAAGGTGGATCTGGTAACCCAAGAGTTGGAGTCGTCAGAGTCTTCAGAGGGACAAGTTTTAAGTCAACAAATGTTTATCCTGCATCAGCAGTCCGTGTCACTTTACTATGTGCTTCTAGGCCTCACCCGTGTGCGATTGCGCTCAGGGGCGCCTCGAGGACAGCGTAATTGGGAATGAAGGGCCTCCAATAAGAACACAAAAGACATGACATGTTTCTTTATGATTGGATTTGAAAATGTTTTAAAATGCTTTTACTCTTTTTTTTTTGTTTTGGGAGAGGGATTTGCCCTCACATGTGATCACATTGCCCAAAAATGTCACTTGTTGTTGGACAAACTGCAGTTTTGACGAGCTAGCTTTGTGACCTTCTTCATCCAAATGTTTCAAATGTGTCTTTTTCACACTGAGCTTGTGTTGGAACACAAATCATTTAATCATCAACATACTGTAATTGTGCACTTCCTGGTGACAAATTTAATGAGCTCAAACCTTCTTTTGAATTTTTACCTGATTTTTGTTTTAACTGGGAAAATTGGTGTGTGCACAAGAGAATTTTCACAGGGAATGATTACACCTGCCCTTAATCAAGTGATAAAGACTGGTGTAATACCGTCGACGGCCTCTCTTTATTTTTTTGTTGAGTGGATATTATGGTTGACAGGGCCTTTACTTAGATTTTGGTGTGATCACAATTGGTTGCATACTTCTGATTAGACCAATATCAGTTTTAGGGATCTTCTGAAAGGCTGGGGTGTATGTAGACAACAAAGGTAATTTTTGACGATAAACCTTCAAAAACATTCAATTGAACATTACGGTCAGATGTTGAGTCCCATGATTCTGCACTGACACATTTTCTCACCCACAGACCCAAATCTTGCCATCTTTCTTTTCTGTACTTGGCAAGTGACACGTGTGGATATGTACCAGCAATGTCAAACAGAAAGTTGGAATCTGAATCACTGAAAGAGAAATATGGTGAAAATTCATCGTTCTGCTTTGGTTTTGTCAGATTTGGTAAAATGACTGAAACAGCACATCTGTGTTTGTTCCAAAACATACAACTTAACGTTAGCTTTTCTCTCAGACAACCTTCTCTGAACCATCGTTTTTCAAACTGCATCTTTCCCTTCATGTGTGTGTGCAGTGCAGTGTAAGTCATGTGGTTTCATGTAATCTGTCTATGTGTTGTGTGTGAGTGTGTGTGCTTTGTCAATGAGAGCAGTAGTTACAGGAGTCACAGCTGATGTGCAGAGCGTCCATTCATACACATAAGGCAGTGTGTCAGGGCTATATGTCACAAATATGTGATTGTCAGAGAGACCCAGTTCACTTCTTTGAGTAACAATAATCCCCTCTGGTGTGAAAAGAAGACAAATACCCCAAAATACACATTACATCTCTCCCCATTAAATTTATTGGGCAACAATTTGATAGCAAAAATGAGTGTTTAAATTTGCCTGTAACATTATCACTACATGATAGTGGAGTATGAATCACCTGATGCCCCAATAGATCTCACGTATCTTCCGCTCATCTTTGGAGATGTTGGAAAAGTGTTGAATTAAATAACAGAGTGTGCTGTACCAGAATCAACAAGGAATGTTACATCTTTGCCATGTACATGGGATGTGTGTGAGTTGGCATGTTTGCTTAAGCATCAGCTAAATATTTAGTGTATGTGCCTATTGTTGGTGTATTTGCTGTTTCCTGCTTCTTTTCTAATTGAGCTATGGCATCATTAATCAGTGTGTGTGTGTGTGTGTGTGTGTGTGTGTGTGTGTGTGTGTGTGTGTGTGTGTGTGTGTGTGTGTAATCACCAGTCTGATGTGTAGATTGTCTCTCATTGTGCATCAGTGAGGTCAAAGTTAAAGATGCTGATTCCTCCCCTCCTGAGCTGCCGCCACCGCGAGTCAATCATCTTTTTAGTTGGATCAGTCTTTGGCCAGTGTTTGGCTCAATGTCCCCTTTTGCCACAATGGAAACAAACATCTGGATCAGCTGTACGTAGACCTCCACAGAACGTCCTTGGAACATAGTCAATGTTGCCATATTTAGATCTTTCTCCTTTTTTTTCCTTTCTCTCCCGCTTTGAGGAGTTTTCAGCATGCACAGCGTGTCCTTTTGTCCCATGTTACACATGTCTGTTTCACCATTTGTGAAATGTCAAAACACAGTCAGTTCAGCAGCAAACTTTACACCTCCATCTGATGGTGATGGGAGGTGAGTTTAATGTTTAATGTCCTCCATAGTCCATGGTCTGCAGACCAAGATGAGATGTCCATCAGCCCCTGCTGTCTCCATCACAGGGAGATTCAGGGCTGTGTGTATATTTCCCCCATGTTGGATCTCACTGGTGATAGGGAGATGAATGGATTTGAAGATTTTCTGAACTTCAGACCAGAGTTGGTGTGGGAAGGAGAGGCAGGGTCGCCCTGTTGACCTTTTGCTGTTGTTTCCCCATTCAGAAGTTGTTGTAGATCAGATGTATCAGATTACATGATGGGAACAGGAGATAGGAGGAGGCCTGTAGATGAGGGGAGGTCAGTATTTTATGATGGTGGTGCCCCTGGCTGTGGTCCAACCGTCGGTGTTCCTCAGCGGCGGCACACAGTTGAGGTCGGAATCCTGCATCTTTGACACACTGAGACAGAGATGAGTTTTTGTCTGTCCCTGCCTGTATTTTTCTGTCCCTCCTTTGTGCTTTGTTCTTCCATAAACTACATGCTCTCCAATCTGCTGTGAATTTACTCTTACCTTTCTTATTTTCAGTATCTTTTTTTTTTTTCTTTTTTTCTCATACAATTCTGCAGTTTGTTCAACTGTCTTATACTGAAACTTTCTGTGCTCGGAAAGTTACATTCAGTCACCCAAAAATTTATCTTTTTCACAAATGAATCACCATAGTTCACTTTCACGTAATGAAATTATGTTTGGAGCAGATGAATCCACACTATCCTGTTTATTTATTTATTTTTATTTATTTGGTTTGATTTTTGCTGTTAAAATACCCATTTTTGGTAAATTGAAGAATAACAACAAAAAAATTAGAAGATAGAAGAAAGTTAGAAGTTTTATCCTCAACTAATTTCCACAATCCAATATGAAAGTATCAGAACTGAACAGTATTATGCTCAAAATAATATAATTGATTTCAATCCATTGCTGTTTTTTGTTAAATTCTCTCAACCTTTTTTTGTCTTTTTGTCACAAGATAATCAAAAATCTGAGTCATTACCTCTGTCCAATCTCAACCCCCCCCTTTTTTTTTTGTTTTCTAAAAATCAATTAAATCAATTTTCAGATTCCCACCAATCAGGATTGTTGAATCGCAGCGCTGAGTGAGTCTGGTCTTAGGTCTCAGGCCCTCCTTCTCACCCATCTTTGTGGGGAGGTTGAGGCTGAAGGGAATATCTCCTCAGGGTGTGCACTACCACCGTCGACCCTGAGTCCAGAAACCCTCAGACGAGCGATCCCACTTCTGACACCAAATTGTGTTGGAAAATCTGAAAATGAAAACAGGCACAAAGGCCAAGATTGTCTTCCTGGTGTTTTAATAGAGCTTTGCAAAGGATCAGTACACAGTCACAGAGTGTAAAAGGAACTGACAAAGAATCACAAGTGTACCTCCGTCTTATGGAATAAGGAAAACAAAGAAGGGTTGAGAGAGGATGATTATGAAGTGCTTATCAAAAGGGTCAGGATGTGCTCATGATATCAGGTGTTGTTCTTCCGAAGAAGCAGCTGCGTGTTCAAGGACAAGTAACCAATTAGTGTCTGACAAGACATGAGAAGTGACTAAGAGGAACAATAGTGACCAGTTCAGCATATAATTTTCCCACTACAATATCTTATCTATAATTAATGATTGATTGATTGATAGTGTTTTTAACTATTGGTGGAGGAAAAAGCACAAAACTTTGGATTACTACCAATTTGGAGAGTTGACTGTGACATCAAAAGTTAAAAGTAACTAATACTCTGAGTAGTTTTTGCAACAAATACTTTGTACTTTTACTTAAGTATATTTCTAACACCAGTACTTTTACTTGTAATTGAGTAATATTTTAGCAGCGTAACAGTATTTGTACTTGAGTGCAGATTTTCAGTACTCTTTCCACCACTGATGGTTTCTCTCAAAAGTTGTGAAGGACTGTTCAGTGTCATCATCAGGGGAGAGGGGCTCTCTGAAGCCCGGAGCTCATGCCACTCTGCCATGTAGTCAGACCTGGGCTCAAATGCCTCTCTCTTTGCATGTGAACAAATACTATTACTGCCTCTACCTGCCTCTGTGGTCTTTGGGTCTTCTTGTACCACCCTGGTCACCAGGTGAAGTTGCTGTCATCATTCCAATCTCTGGTCCAGTTTAAGCCCGGCTTATGATTCCCACAGTGTCTCTGGTGCAAAGTGCACACACGAAAAATGAAGTTCTAACATCATATGCATCGAGTGCGTAGTCTCCACAAGTTGTTGTGGTGCTTGGTCATGCACCTCAGAATTTTTCTAACTAGCCGCCCACTGTGTACACTGACCTTTTCATTACAACATAGACGCCTTCTCAGCAGACTGAGCTGGTTTGCTCTACTGAGACCTGTATGACCTTTCCTTTAGAGACCACAGGGACAGTCACATCTGATGGTAACTCCATTGAAAGGTTTCTCTTGTACAAGTGCTTGGCTATATCAGTAGATGAGAGCTTTCAAGTAATGTACATATTGCTACTCTAGATAGGAAGCTTAAAGTGAAAATTGACTTTTATATTAGAAATAAATCTTGTTTTACTTTCAGTGCTAAGAAAAAAGTAGTGGAAGCTACTTTTCTGTCTATGAGTGATTACACTTAGATATAGTGTATGCATGCAGCCTCCTCCATTTTACATAGCCTTGATTCAGTGTACCATGCATGTCTACGTTTCATTACAAATGCAAAGTCCCTCACTTACCATGGCATTCTTTATGATTTGGTTGGTTGGACATCACTGACCACTTACAGACAACAGCACTGGTATATTTTCATCTAGAAAAGTAACAGTGGGCAAACTTCCCATCTACTTCTGTGACCTTCTGTTTCAGCTCTGGTAGTTAGCAGCTGTGCTCCTCCAAATGGTTGCTTTCTAATGTACCCCAAGTTGGTGCATGGATCAGTCTACAAAATGATCTAAAATGACATACACTTGTATCCACTGATGAATTAAAATGCTTGTTTTTCTTGAGAAGCCACTCCAGGTGAAGTAAAGGTAAAATAAAAAAAAAAGCCAAATGATTCTGAATTGAAATGAAAATTTCAATTTGGAAGTAAGCAAAAGTAATTACAGTACACAAATTCAATGTTACATGTAACTGTTACTGTAAATTGCTGTTGCCAGGCACATGTGGCCATGTTGGATACTGACATCCTTCCGATAACACTTGTTGACTTCTCACTTATTCACAGAATATTTTATTTTAACAGCCCCTGGCCTTACAGAGAATGCTCCAACAAACAGTGAGTTGAACATAAACGGCCCTGTGCATGCTTGTAGCCTGCACATCATCTGCAGAGGCCCGCACTATGGTTTCTCACATGAGTACAAACAAAGTTTGACTTGTCATTTTTACATCTGCCAGACATCCTGACTCCTCACTACAATGTGGCCTACTTTCACCCACTCACACCATTTGTCATGTTGGCCTTTAAAGGTCCAGTGTGCACGATTTAGGGGGATATAATTGGCCAAATATATCAAAAGTGGAATGTAATATTCCTAACTATGTTTTCATTAGTCTGTAATCACCTGACAATAAGAATCCTTGGTGTTTGTTACCATAGAATGAACCCTTTGTATCTACAGAGGGTGCGAGTCCTCTTCCACAGAGTACACCACCATGTTTCTACAGTAGCCCAGAGCAGACAAACCAAACACTGGTTTCACAGCCATCATAGGTTCTCCTAAATGCTTGGAAGAGGACAGTGAGACACGGTGTTTGCAATCTGCAAGCTCACTGCAAGATGTCACCCAATCCTGCACACTGGTCTTTTAAATGTGGATGAGTGAGGAGGCTCAAGCAGAGGTCAGCGTTATGATAACAAGCAATATCTGTATCATATCTTGCATTTAGTAAACATATCACAGTCTTTCTGCTCCTAACACATGGAACAATAAGGAAGAATAATTTGCAAGGGGAAAAGAGACATAATGGGCAAAAGAATCAGGGTGAAAGCATGGTGTGGAAGAAAATGAATCAACAGTGGAAACAATCTTCACTCAACTAGAGTAAAGTAGAAATTATGCGGGGAGGCAAAGTTCTGAAGTACTGAATCAACAACAGTTAACTGTTTCTCAGTATTTGATACAGACAGCAGCGGCGACATCTGCTGTCCAAATATTAGGCATTGCATCTGTATGGATGGAGTAGTCTAACTGCTTTAAAAACAATTATGGGACTTTTTAGTCTCACATTTACAACACGTTCATAGGTGGATGTGTAGCTGAAGTGTGCTAACATGTGCTGTGTTGCTTCCCAGGTTCAGGTCCACAGCTTCAGATTCTCCCCATCCTCTCTTGGTATTGGCTGGTAAATCTGCCAATCACAAACCATCTCAGGGAATATCCCTGTATTTCAATGTTGCCATATGGCAACAATTACCTACATATTACATATATTACAGCAGAGTGTAACTGACTTACAGTGATAACAGTACAGTGACAGCAGTGACTTTAAGTGACAAACATTTCTATGATTTTTATTTTTATTTTTAATATATGTATATATGTTGTTTTTATCTTTTTAATTTCAGACATTTTGTAAATGCAACACTATCCAGATTATAAATTACACAACTGGAAATCTTATTTGTTAAGAAGGAATAACAATATCCCACCCAAATTATATGTTGGTCTACTTTTGTGTACATTTCTAGTCAGTAAGCCCATACAGTTTTAACAACAATATTTCTGACTGTATAGTAAGTTTATATATTGCTTTTAGGGAAAGAGTTAGCTCTTCCACCAGAGGAGAGTGAGGAGAAAGATGTTGATGTGAACCTGGATGTGACAGTTCAGAGTCAGTCAGGCAGATATAGAACCAGGAGAACCAGAGGAAACAGGTAGAAGTATTATATAGTTTATCCTCAAAGGTGTGTGTTTATGTGTGTGTTCCATGTTCATGTTCCATAACATACATGCAGATGAGAATGATTAAAGGTAGAATTATTATTATTATATAATATATTCTAAATTATATGCCGCAAGAACCAGAAAAATGATAGAATGTAAAATAATTTGGGTTGATGACAGACATTTTGACTGAGGGCTACAGGGTCTCTGCAGATACAGATACTACCACACACTCTAGTGGGCCATAAGTGATAATAGAAAAGGATTATGTATAGGAGTCTGTACATTGTTTGTAAAGATAATGTTGCATATTATACCTTAAATGTAATTAGGTAGAGAATAAATTTGTCTTGGCTCAAGAAAGTGATGTCTTATTACAGTTGTGTGTAACTATCATATTACAGCATTATTACCATACAGGCCAAATAACAGTTGGATTTATATTATTTTAACGAGATAAATATTGTCTTATACATTTCACTAAGTACAAGTTGGGTTAGTTTAGTCTTGTTTTCAATAAAATTATGTTTTTAGAGAAAAGTTTGATTATATGGCACTTTCCAAGATTGCACATTAAAAATTTAATAACTACTCCTACTAAAATATGATTTCCATTATTTAAGCAATTTTAAGTAATAAAAACACATTAAAACATTTTTATCATGCTTATGTAATAATTAATTCAATAGAGGGATATTAACACTGTCGATGTTAATAATGAATTATTAATTAATAATAATTAATATTAACAACACTCAAGGGGACTATGATTCAATTCTGCACTAAATTTCTTATTCATTGTGGTGAGAATTTTATAACTTATTGTAATTAATTTTCCCAGAGAACTCTGATTATGAACAAAACACTTGGAGGGAAGACTTAGCATTTGCAGGAAGTGCTGGGTATCAATAAGAATAACTTTGTCAGAGAACAAAGTCGAACCTTCAGAATAAAGCAACCAGTGAGATCAATTTTAAAGAAAAGAGAAAGTGAGAGCAGAAGAGAGGAAGGTGAGATGCAATTAGTGGTGTGGAAATAATCCCGGGAGCCATTGTAGGAAATGTGTTTTTTAGAGCTTTTTAAAGAGCACGGATCACAAAGGATTATGGAAAACTTAATCACTTGTTTTGAGACATTTATTGAATGGTACAGAATCTGCAAAATAAGGCTTCACGTCTGAATAGAGACTAGCCTGCTAGTCCCTGTCAAGTGTGTTGTGATTGAATACTGATGTCCTGTGACTTACATACATGAGCTTAAATGTCCCAACAGCACGGCAACTTCCATTATTTCAGCGTTATTATTACAGCAATGTTTGCATTCCTCTAGTCTCATAGTGGAATGTGACTATGTTAAAATCAACAGTACATCAATAAATACAGCTTAACAAAGTCAACATTATTTTTTCCCCAAATAAATTAGAATAATAAAAAATAAAATTACATTTGCCAATGCAATATAGCACACAGACAAAAAGTATATCTCATTGTATACTATACAGTTGTGTACAATATTCCAAAATAAATACAAATTAATTTTGGACTACCATGTAAGCACAATATAAACTGAGAAGATGAAGGTTCTGAATCTATATTTTGACACACAACCTAACAGTCAGACCATGATCAGTTGATCAGTGTACACATTCCCACATCCCTAAACACACTTACAGTTAATCAAGGCACCACAAACCAGTGAACCTGAGGCTTTTACAGGCTCCTGGGTTCAGGGGCCAGTTTCCTGTTTTGCCTAATTGGTAATTCAGTCTCGGTTATAAGCCTCTCTAAGCCATGTGTAGACAGCTTATAGAGTGTCTGCACCTACAGTGTGTTTGGTCAGCAATCCAGAAGTGCAGTCATTGTGGAGATACTGGGATGTAAAGAGTAGAAGTGATTACACTCTGAACTTTCAATTTATTAACTAAATTAACAGAAAAGTTAAGGAAAATGTGTGGAAGTCCAGAGAAAGACTTGGTCAGCAGAAGGATATTTAGAGAAACGAAGGTTAATAGGAGGTGAAGATCGATATGATCTGGCTCCTTCATCTTGGAATGACAACCTCACAATTTTACCTTCTATTTCTTATCCCAACATCATGAACTACCTTGTTCGTTTGCCAAACCCAGGGGTCTGCAACGTCTGGCCCCGGAGCAACATGCAGCTCTTTTGCCCCTTTCCAATGGCTCCCTGTGGCTGTGATAAAACAAAAATATACGGAAATGAATGATGATTATTCTTTTTCCTTTCTTATTTTTGTCAACTTTTCCTCATAATTTTGCTGGAAGCTAGTCTTAAATCCAAATCCAAAAAAAAAAAAAATCCTAAAAAAAATAGTGAATTTAATAGATGCAGCCCCAGAAAGACTATATTTTTATAAAAATGCCTCTTGTGAGAGTAAAGTTGCAGATCACTGGCCAAGCCCATACACAACTGAAGACTTAAATGTTTCTAAGGTTTGGAAGCCTACAACCAGAGAGTGTGTGGATGGTGAGAGGCGCACAGTATCAGCTCATTAATAACACATCTATTGTGAAAGCCAAGGCAGCTGATCAGCTGATCAGCTGATCTTTACATTCTGGACATTTAAATATCTAAGATTTTTTAGGATTTCAAGTCTAATAGTCTACTAGTGCAACTTTCTGGATCAAAATGCTGAGCTGCATACAAGCAATTAAAACATCTCCAACCAATTTATTAACTATGTCAGTTGATATTAAGTTTATATTTGGCTGACCAAAACTGACTGAATATTGCTGCCTTCAAATGGAAAGCATGAACTCCTGATTACAACATGGGAAGTCAGGTACATAACTCTTGAACTTGGTTCTTTTAGAAGATTCACTTGTAGTTGTGAATGCCACAAAATTGGGTATTCATATTAACGCCTCTCTCAGTAAGTTTTTTTTACACTTATTACTGTGTGGTAGTTGACAGTAAATGGTATTTTATAAACCTGTAATTAGGTACATTTTTTCAAACAGAAATAAATTTGGCGACAATGATGACCTGAATGGTTATAACAATAGTGAACAATGCTTTGACCTGTGGTTTTGCTTCAGAGAAGCACACTTGGAATGTTAATAAAACAAATAAAATGTCTGTATGTACAAATTCAGTTTTATAAGACACATCATTCTGCTGACATTCTGTCACTGGCTCTGGCCTGCATGAGATTCTCATTGACAGGTGAGCCCAGTGTGATTGTAAGGCATGCATTTTAGTGCAATGTCATTCAACTTCTCGCAACTGTGCCATGTCTACCCAGTAGAAGTCTTCAGGGCGTCCTCTAGTTTCCTTGCAGATGAATCCAAATTCGATTGCCACAGGTCTCTGTGTCAACGTGTCTTCCTCTCTTCCAGTCTGTTTGGATGGGTACTATTCTCTATCCACAGCACTGCTAGCTTCTTTTGTGCTAGCGTATCAGTTTTTAATACCCTTTTGTGAGCGTGGAATGAGAGAAGAACTGGTTAGATGAAGACGTGCAAGAAACAGGCACATGTTACAGTTTGGGCGAAAGTCACATCTACATTAATCAGGTCTCGGTATCGGTACTCAATACCTTTAAGGTATCGATTTAAATAACCCAGCACCAAAAAATATTGAAACTTCTCCATGCAAACGATACCTGCATTCAATCGTTTTAGTACCCAGATCTAGAAAGAAATGGCTTTATATGGTTTTGCTTGCAGCCAATCACTGCAAATGTTCTTCATAAAGAGGAACATTTGAAAAAAAGGTATTGAATGAAGTACTCCATTGGTATTGTCCTCACTTTAAGGGTACTAGTATTGGTACTGGTATCTTCATTTTTTGAACAACACCCAGCCCTTACACTAAGTCACTACAGTAAACAGTACAGTGCTCATCACTGGCTCTGATCAACAACACAGGTGTCCCCTACTGTATGGAAATTTGGCATTGGTTCACACTGAGAAGAATACATGAATATTAAATACTTTTTGAGGTGATATGGGAAAAGACACATGATCTGAAGAGCTCAGTGCAGGACGCACAACACAGAAGCAAAGGCCTACAAGCTTAAGCCTCACCAATCCCTCATGTCCTGAGGCCATTTCATAACAGTGGTTATCAGGTGTTCTTCTATCATAGGTTCTTGTAGGGTTTGTTGATGACCTTGTCAATCCATCGCAGGAACCTGCTCACCCGCGTGTACACCCCAGGGAAAGAGGGGTTACCACAGCCGTGACCCCAGGAGATGACTCCTGTCAGCACCCAGCGGCCTTCCCCCGCCTGGCAGACCAGCGGACCCCCGCTGTCGCCCTGGCAGCTGTCCACACGGTGGCGCTCTGACAGGCTCCCGGCGCACAGCATGCGGCTGGTGAAGCGGTCGCCGTATCGCTTCTTACACTTCCAGGCTGGAAGCAGGGGGACCCAGGCCTGGAGCAGAGTCCGGGAGTACTCTGAATCTGACAGACGGGGAAAAAAAGAGTCTTATTTACTCTCATTTACATGTGAGTACAGTTATGTGAAAGCAAAGGTAGATATCAAACAGCAATACACAGCCAGTGTTGGGGAGTATCTACTTACCTGTAACAACATGTTTATAATGTGTTTAATGTTATGTTGTGTAAAATTACAAATTAAGTGTAACTATAATCTGTTACAGTTACTGAGAAGAAATATGTAATTTAGTTATAGTTACTAAACAAAATGTTTGTGATTACAGCAGATTAAAGCTCATGTAAAATATAATATTCATTCTGTTGCTTCACATCTTTTCACCATGCAGGAGGTCTTTTAGCATTTTGAGAGTTGTCTTTGATTGGTTCGTTAGACATTTGTCAGAAAAGTAATTAAAATAGTTTCATTACTTATTACATTTTTAATGAAGTAACTAGTAATCTGTAACCTATTTCATTTCAAAAGAAACCTTCCCAATAATATAGTTAGCACTGTGTCATTTGACGGCCTTAATGCAGATTGGACATGTCGCATATTATTAGTCTATAAAGCAACACGTGTGTCGTCCTGTATTAAAATATACTAAAGTTGTATATATACTGATATTCTTGTTAAAAGGGATAGTTCACCCAAAAATGAAAACTGAGTCATTGTCTACTCACCCTCATGTCGATTGAAGGTCAGGTTTATTTTATTACTCCACATAACACTGCTGGAGTTTCCCAGTAAATCAGTATTGCAGAATCTCACAAATAATTGAAGTGAATGGTGACCAGTCACACAGCCACACCACACACACCCAGTTCAGACAGTGTGCACGCACATGTAAAATGGATCCAAGCTAAGGATCTACAGTGAAGATTTAGGCTAAAAACATGGTGTAAATGACATAAAACTTGACATGTCTGCACTTTAGGAGACTTACACCAGATGAGCAGTATTGAGGCATTTTGTTTCTTTTTTTTCCAATTGTCCAATTGTCACCATTCACTTGAACTGTTCGGGCGATTCTGCAACACAAACCTGACCTTCACTCTACATGAGCGTGAGTAGATAATGACAAAATTTTCATTTTCTGGTGAACTATCCCTTTAAAGGGCCAGTTTATCCACATTACAAAAAAACCTTTTCTTTCAGTTTTATCTCCCAGGTTTTGAGACCTCTCTTACGTTGCTGCTGTCAACACAACACACACATCACTCTGCATCTATTACAGTCAGATTCCTTGTATGTGGACACATAGTTAACTGATAAAGCCAATTTTGATTCTAACATTTGAAAATACAACTGAACAAGTAAGAATTTGTTAGTAATTGCAAGTATGTTAAAGCTGAAAATTCAATGTTTTTGTTTAACTGCAAACTGGGATAAATACCCCCCAGCCCCGTAAGTTGCTGCCTGGTTGTTGTCAAAAAGCCATCAAGGTTAATTAAGATACTGATAGAAAAATATGTTTTGTTACTTTGTGCTGAAGGTCTTATGAAATACAGACAGATGGAAAATAAAGTTTTACAGTTATTTTCTCCCTTTCAGCATGTGATGATCAGAGCAGTGCAGTTACCTGTGATGCCCCAGCCGGTGATGACGCAGGCAGCAGGCCTCTTCTCCCACTTGTTCCCCGCCTCTGGCAGACACACTGCACTAGTGTGAGGGTTGAATGCAACACAGTTGCCCTCTGTGCCTTTGAGCCGCACCAGGGCGATGTCGTACTCCCAGCCCTGACTGTGGTACTTTCTGTGGATTACGATGCGTTCAGGGGACAAGGTGCGTTCAAAATCATCCTGCTCCTCGGTGTGGTAGTCACCCAGGCGTAACACGTAGCGGGTTGGGTCTTTGCCAAATCTGGAGGAGAAAGGAAAATTTGAAAATAAATGGCCATCATTTAATGTCAAGTACATATTAGACAACCTGCATAACAAAGTAGTTCTACTACAGATAAGGAGGGAGTACACAGTATTAGACAGCCATGGTAAAGCCATTCAGTGTAACAGAAAATATGATAAAAAAAAAATTACAGCAAACAAGTAAATACAAGTGAGTAGAATGGATTTCTAATTACATTTGGCTGTATGTGTGAAATTTTATATTTTACGTGATATTTAACGTTACCAAAAACTCACTGTACAATAATACCATGATAAAAAAGTCAGCTATACAATATTGAATAAAAAACCTGATGTGTACAACATTTTTTTTTGTTTGTATTGAAATTGTTTTTCCTTTTCACTTATAGTGCTTCTACTTTCCTTCTTTAATAAAATAAAATAAAAGTAGGCCTAAGAATGTGCAAAAAAAGGTCAAATTATTTTTGGCAATGAATGTTTGAATCATGTATGTAAGTAAAACTGCAAAACAAGCAGTCAGTTGCGGTCATTTTTTATAAAATGTGATTATGATACTACTACTACTACTACTACTACTACTACTACTATTACTACTAATAATGATAATAGTAATAAACCATGTAATATGCATGGTTAAAAATTACAATCTTATACTTTATTACATATAACTATATTTTGATAAAAACGTATTCTTAAAGAATTTCTATATGTAAAATTTATTAAATGTGCTGGTTAGCTTTGAATGTTTTAATTTATGTATATAAATATATTAAAAATCCTTGTTCCAGACAAGAATTCACAACTTCAAAATGTGTTAAAATCCTTCAAAATCTAAAACTAACAATACTTACTGATAACATAGCTAGAAAAATGGACTATTATAATCATATTTGTTTTAAAATTGATTTATGAAAGTATTAGCCCTTTAAAGTTGTGTCCCAGTTTTCTTTCACCTCCATCAGATTTTTACAAAAACATGATTTAATCATGCATAAAAATTGTGAGCTATACCCTAAGGACGCCTGTCTCACTTTCTAGTTTAAAAAAGTCAGGAATACTGCTCAAACACTGGTAAACTTTCTATTTTTAGAAGAAATTATTAAATAATATTGCTCAGATGTGTCTCAACCATAACATGTCAACTCTGTAGCTCCTCTAAATCAAAGCTAAATAAGAATTATGGTTTAAAAATGTGTATTTTCATTAGCATAAGAGAACTCTGACACACTTTAAAAAATAAAATGGCTGTGAAATGAAAAAATGTAACAGCCAATGTCTACATTTTAATCACCACAGGAGACTGGCCAGTTACAAGGGTTAACAGGGTTTCTTTTAACATATATTTTCCAGCATTACTGAAGAGTGAAAATCAAAACCCCCTCAAAATACAGTTTTCCTATGGTTCATCCTGTCATTGAGCTGTGGAATGTTTCTAATGATACCAGGTGACCATTAGAGGGAACTGTCTCCCACCTCTTGAAGCAGTGGGCAGCAGTCACCACCCAGCAGGGGTTGATGAGCGATCCTCCACACAGAGGATGGTTGCCTTTGGACTGAGACCTGAGCCACAGAGACACCTGCCAGGGCCACTCACCCCTGAAATCATACACACACAGGCCAGAGTTAGGCTGCCAGGGTGCTGCGGCTGGTTCAAACAGCTGCACACACTTACACACACACACACACACACATCTGTGTAGTGTATGTGATCAAAACAGGGCAAGAAGTGATATATTACATTACAGAAATCAGGCAGTATAAATACAGTTCTACTGTAAGAAGATCTGTGTCTGTGGTTTGTGTCTCAGCTCTGACATTTGTAAGTGTGTGTCAGTCTACATATAGTACATTCCATTGGAGCCACAGTGTTGTGTGTGTATGTTAACCTCAGTGACTTATCTCCTCCTATGATCCTGCGTCGACGACGCTGGTTATTGAGTCTCAGGCCGCAGGTCTGCATCGCCATGGCACTGTCTCCCACAGGATCCAGGGTGTAATCACAGATGACGCCGGCATCCTCACTGTGGCGACAGTCATGGCTGTCTTGACCCAAAGCAGGACACTGGCCTAAGGACATCTCGCTGCCCGAGCATCGAACGTTGTCCAGATGGATGGGACCTCGACCCTCCCCAAAGTACGCCATGGATCGAGCTTTAGCCGCACCCCTGGGTGGACAGCACACAAACATATACATGATCAATTTTATTGTTCCTTTTTATTCTACATATTAGGGCTGACACCTTGTGGTCGGTTAGTTGATTAGTTAGTCAGTATGCTCTTGTCCAACCAAATTCTCATTAGTCAGACAGTCGCTGGTGTTACTTTAATAAGGGGAGTGCTTCTTAATTAAGCTGTAAATTTTGCTGTGATTTATGTCATTTTAGTGTTCAATTTGTAGGTTATCCTGTTGAATCTGGTGTTAGCACATCGCAGGGTAATGTGGCTAGTATCACACGATGGGGACTGATGTTGTAAAATTAAGGGACAGTCAAGAGAAACTGTGTTAATGTTCAGCCACATGGAAGTTATACTGCAGTGTGAGCTGTGTTAGTATTGAGCTTTGTCTGTATATGGAACCTCGTGTGACCCTTGTTGTGGCCATGTGTGTCTGTTTGAAGGAGAAGGCATACTTTATTAATCCCTCTTGGGGATGTTGTCACTCTGTTGTTATTTTTACACAAAAACACAAGCCCGAAATACTCATACATGCACAAACAGGACCTACAGACGTGTATCAATGAAGAGAGAGAGTCAGAGTGACGGGACTGCCCAGAATCAGACCCCCCAAGCAGTTACAACTGGATCACACTACATGCTTGAGCAGCATGTGTGTATGTGCCGTTACCTGCTGTTTTTTTATTTCTGCACACATATTAAGAGGTTAGGGCATCCACACAGTCTACTTGAGCAGAGCTGCTCACGTGCATGTCATACATGGCTGCAATTGTACATGTTTATCATGCTAATCAGCACTAAACAACATACAGTTGAGGAATGTCATTAGTTTTGCAGGTTATTTGATCGTAAACCAAAGTTTTGGTCAAATAAACATTTTGACCAGATGATGGTGCTAGATGAAAAAGGATCACCAGAGTTTGTACCAAATTTGATTGCAATCCATCCAATAGTTCACCCTGAACAAAAAATGTCAACCTGCAGGTGGATCAGGAGAAGTCAAGGGAGTAGCAAAGTTGTAAGGACAGATCATCTAGGAACCAGCAATGTTTGCACCAAATTCCATGGCAATCTATCCAATATTTGTCACAGCATTTCATGCAAAACCAAATCGAGCCGACCTGCTGGCAGCACTACATGAAAAGTACTACCAAAGTCAGTGGGATCCATTCTCTAGGGATCACGAATGTCAAACAACAGATTTCACAGCAATCAATGCAACCAACCAACTGTCCTTGCCATCTTAGGAGTCATACTGTTAGCATGCTAGCAAGATATCAAGCTCTAATGGACAGATTTACAGGAAAATTTCTGAGCACATTCATGTTCCCAAGACGACGAACCCTTTCCACTCCATGAGCTTTTGCGTAGCTGTCTTTGTCGAAAATATATGGGAAGGTGTAATCATACTAACGTAAATCCCAGCTGTCGGCAAACTACAGCTGCACTGACATCATTCCAGCCATCGTCACACACACTTCCCCACTGGCCGTTCATGAAGACCTCCACTCTCCCCTCCCTTCTGCTTTCTCCGGCAACCAAACGCACCACAGGGCCTGCAAACAGACATTACAGGAAAAAAAAAACATGTTGATGGTTACTCATGCCCTAAGGGTTTCTGATTTTCTTTCTTTCCTCGATAGCCAGCAATGTGTACTTACCAGGAGGCAACAAGCCTGGTATGTCATTAGCATCACCTCCCCTCTTACAACGGACACCTACATCCTCACTGTGAGAGCAGTCATGTTGGCCCCACTCAGAGTGGGTGCAGTCCAGTAGGGTGGCTTCTGTTCCCAGACACTGGACCTCATCCAGCAGGATCAGCCCGCTGCCTTCTTCATACACCCTGTCAGGAGCCACTTCTGCCCGGCCACTGCAGACAAGGCATGATCACAGAACATCAGCCTGTCTATGGACAGTCCTTTTAATGACACCAACAAAACTCCAGCAAATGTGAGAAACACTTCTGTGCAAATACCCATGTTTGATAGATCTTTGTTAAGGCTGCAGAATGAATGAAACAACTGAAATAGTGTGGATAGTTATAAGGCTCTAAGAGTAGCAAAATGGCCAGTACACAAACTCCTAAGGCACAGAGACGTTCTGTAGTGACTCATATGTATTGATGCACTGACCTGAAGCCCAGCTGTCTACACACTACCTGGGCGTTGAGCTCGGTCCAGTTGTCATCACACACAGTGCCCCATTCTCCCTGGTGGTAAACCTCCACACGACCCTCCCAGTGACTGTCTGCTCCCACCAGACGAACGGCGCCATCTGCAGCAGCACAGAAAAACACTATATCACATACACGGGGGAGCGCATGACATATCCCATCTGTCTTAGTATTGGTGTTAGTGCTCTCTTTTAGCTCACTTACGATTACAATTACATGTCTGGGAGGATCCTCAGTCACCCAAGTCACTGGATATTTACAAGTCAAAGGCAACTGAACTTGGTGTACATTTATGAAAACCTTTGGCTATCATCCGAAAAGCCCCCTCCCTTCTGACTGAGTGGTGTGGAGTCCCAGGCAGATAGGTCCCCAGACCTATACACTGGGGCAACAAAACATCCACTGAACAAGTGCATAGCCCAACACAGGAGGGCTGATCCCTGGGTCAAGACGCAGTAGTCCACCTACTTCCAAAGGACATATTTGAGAACAGCAATGTATGCATTTTTTGGACAAAGAAGACAGACATTTTGAAAGGGGAGTGAAGAAAGCCATCGATGTCAGACTGGAACAACCTCCAGAGAGGAAGGTGTACTGCAGCATCTCAGTGCTTTGAGCTAGATGCTAGCATAGCAGACTAAATGGCAAAAGCAACACAACAGTGCTAACATGCTCATGTTAAACAGCTATGTTTTAAAACAGTATTAAATGTAAGTTGCATCTTTCTTTCACTTTCTTCCCAAACAAATATACATGCTCTTAATGACATGAGGCGTTGGAAACACTACTGCTTTGTCCACAGGGGCTGCGAGAATCAACACAAAATGAATGTCCCTGAGTAACTGTCTCATCTGTTAAGGTGGCCTCACACATGATGTGACTGCTCCTGCTTTTGTAGACTGTGATGTTCTGGATCTGTATCTTTGGTGTTGTTGGTGTTGAGGTCTCTCTCCAGTCTCCTCTTCGCCTCCTTGATACCAGCTTTCAGACTTGCTTTAGGGGGTGCCTTATACTTCCTTGTCACCTAACTGAAAAGAAGCTGTTCTGGCTCTGGAATGGGCCCCAGCCTGAATTCCAAATTATGGCCGGCATCTTAACGTTGAAAATTTTTGTCAGTCAGAATTAAAGAGGGTTTTCAGATAGGAGGTGACATGACGTTCCCTCAGGAATAATTACAGTGTCATCTGATATTAATGTCTGAGTTAGTATGTGTTTCATTCCTTGGCTCTGACCTGTGTATGGATTGCAGGACACGCCTGCGTCTTCCATGTGGTCACAGTTGTGCTGCTCCCACATGTTATGAGGACACTCCTCCAGAGAGAGTTCATTGCCTGTACACTGAACCCCATCCAGCAAGATGGGACCAACACCTTGTCCGAAGTGGGCCCACGTCCACGCCTTGGCCACGCCCCTGTTGGTCAGGTAAACAAACACCTTTTATTTGTAGCACAGGGTCAGTTACACCCAAGAAATTTTCATGTTATATTTCTGTTATTAACATGAGAGTGAATGCTACTATTTGTACCTAAGAAAACTTTATGTCCAGTTTAAAATATGATGTTTGGCACCCAAGGTACCTGACAAGGATTTGTGCAATAGAAAAACATAAAATTCAAGTGTGTCTCAATAGGATTCCGAATTTAGTTTTTTGAATGGAGTGATGAATAGTTTAAAGGCTGTGTTATAGAATAGAATATGGTAGAAATTTAATACAGTATTCATAGGTATGTTTTCATTAGAGTAAAATCAACTGAAAATAAGAATCATTGTGTTTTTGTTACCTTAGAATGAGCCCTTTATATCTACAGAACATTTGGGTCCTCCTCATCAGAGGCCTAGAAAGGATTCTTTGCGTTTTTCACATGCTTTGCGATCACCAAAGTTCCACATGCTTGGAAGGAGATGGTGATGCAGGTGGTGTTCAGTTGGTTGCAATCTGCAGGCTCACCGCTAGATGCCACTAAATCCTACACACTGGTCCTTTCAGTGCTGAGTTAGAAATAGTTAAGCTTATGTAGAGTGTGTAGTTTTACTCATTATTATCAAATGTATGGATTAAATATACAGTATATACAGTACAGTTCACAATATATTGATACTGATACATGGAGTTAATGATTATCTTGTGTCTGGAGGCAGGTAGACTGTCTACATGAGGGGGTTATAGATCAGAAAAGATGCCAATAAGGTGCCACAGGTGAGCATTTGATCCTGACACTGTGTGTAGCAGTAACACAGCAGTTGTTTCTTACCCCAGGTTCAACTGTCGGCACACCACCTCAGCATCAGTGTCATCCCACTGGTCATCGCAAATGGTTCCCCACCTGCCATCATGGTAGACTTCGACACGGCCCTCAAAGTCCTCCACGCCTCCCACTAACCTCAAAGGGATGCCAACGCCTGAGAAACAAAGGGTAAAGCAACAAGTCAGCCAATAATACACATATGTCCAAAATATTGTTTACTTAAGGTTATAATACTATGTTCTAAGTGAATTCATATGTGTGGCATTTGAGGTCTTTGAACTATTCTGAAACAACCAATGCCACCAAAACAAAATATGATATGTAACTCTAATGTATCCACAATACATTTGTTATTATTCATCAGTGATGTATTTCTTTATATAATCTGAGGTGACACTATGGCCTCACCTTCAGGCTCAGCACAAACCACTCCTGCCTCGTTGCCATGGTTGCAGTCGCCAGTGATAAATTTCCTGCTCCGGCACTCCAGTAGGGAATTCTCATTGCCACGGCAACCCAGACGCTCATAGTGGAAGACAGTACCGGGGCCGAAGTAGGAATGTTGCAGGGCCGTACCGATCTCACTGCATGGACAGCAGACAAAAATTCAAAACAACAATCTACACAGAATGTTTGTAACTCAGTGACAAGACTAGCTGCTGTCTTCAAAAGTCTGAGATGGTTTTAAGAGGTAAATCACTGAGCTGTGGACGGAGGGCGTACTGTGTTGTCCTAAGTGCACTGTTGGTGACTGAAGCTTGTTTTATAAATGACACAAGGGATTAACATGAGTGCCTCGGTTTAATTTATAGTTCAGAGTCAGATTCCACTGAGAGCCCTGACAGGGTTGTGGTGGTGCTGTCATGCTCTGCATTGTAATTGCCACAACAGCTGTGTTTGGTCTGTGTATCTTTTAATCATCTGATGTTCTTTTCAGAAATGTGTATTAAAAAATAACAAAAATGGTCACACTTTATTTTACACTAATTAGACATAACAAGCTGTAGTTTGTTTCAAATTAGACCAATCTTTCTAGACAGCATTAGACCCTTTATTAGACCTGTATTAGACTTAATTAGAGGGTAATTAGGGACACATTAAAACAGAACTATACTGTAAACTAAAATGTGTTGTTTCACACTGTTAGAGCCTTACTGGACTTTATTAGAGGGTAATTAGGGACATATTACAGCAGAACTTTACTGCAAACTAAATTGTATTTTTTTTTCCGCAGTTACACCCATGTTAGATTTGAGACACATTACAACAAAACTGTACTGTAAACTTAAGTGTATTATTTCACACTATGAGAGCCTTACTAGACTTAAGTAGAGGGTAACTGGGGACACATTACAACAGAAGTGCACTGTAAACTAAATTTACTTGCAAATAAAGATAATGAAAAAGGAGCTCTGCTGAGTGCAATTATTCCTCCCACAACAGTCAAACATGAGTCAATCATGAGTTTATCATGTATCTAACATCTAACATTAGCAAGCTATGAAGTACACTGCAGCAAACAGTGGCACTTAAGGTACCAGTCAGAATTCAGCTGTGACTAATGGCCCTCTAGCCCCGCCGCTGGATCTGCTCATGTTTCAAACTAAAATGTGAAAAAACTCAGATTGGTTGCAGATTTGTCAGCAGTGAATATAGTTTGACGTGTCGCCTCCACGCGTGTGTGGAACATGTTAGAAACATGTGTGGCTCTGTGAGACTGCCCTCACCCCAGTCCGAGCTGTCTGCATATGACGCTGGCGTCACGGTCGGTCCAGTGTGTGTCACACACTGCCCCCCACTGGCCGTTCAGGTAGACCTCCAGACGCCCACTGTTGCCTGATGACCCCCCCACCAATCTCGCTGCACCTGCAAATGACACAGTAGAAATTCCCACACATAAACCTTTCACTAAACATGTTGGGCAAAATAAATAAAGACGCTTTTTTAGTTTTGTATCTTTTTAATAACATACATATGCATACATCCATTTATGAGATTGATTGAGATTTATAAAACAGAATCAGGTGTACATGCAGCTTTATAAAGCTGCTGAAAAGGATGTGTATGCATGATTCTGTCTTTGTGTGTACACAGTCTTAGTTGTGAATCTACAGAGTTTTATGCATCTGGCCCGTGGTGCCCTCCCTCAGCTCACCGTGATTGCAGTCGCAGTACGCCCAGCTGATGGAGCCCGAGCTCTGTCTGAAGAAGCACCAGGGGTTGGCCTCTCGGTCTGGGTTTCGGCAGAAGCTGTGGTCCCCCAGTCCTCGGCCCGGGTACTGCTGCATGTAGTCTGGGAAATCTGTCCATTTCAGGCAGGGGGAGCCTGAGTCCGTGTGGGAAACTGAACCATTATAGTAGCCCAGTTCTGTGAAGCCTTCTGAACAGGAGAGCAGAGCTGCACACACACAGCATCACTTAGTCAGTTATACAGTACACACACCAAGAACAACAATACAATGAGGTTTAAGACAGAAGAAAAATATAAAAAAATCACATTTGTTCAGAGCAGGATTTGGATTTTAATGTGACCAGTAAAGCTTTACACGATTAGGATAAATGATACTCTAGTTCTTATGAGTGTGACCACATGTCTGACAGTGCTGTCTGGTTTGTGTTGCACATGCAGAGATTTATTGTGCAGGTGATTTGTCTTGGGGTGTATTTTTTCCTTCTGTTGAACCACTACTGGAAAGTACAAGAGGGAAAAGTAGTCCATTGTGTATGTATTTGTCTGTTATCTGCTTTGCTGAATCATTAACAGTCTGTATGCATGCTATGAAAAGTTAGCATATCTGTGTGTGTGTGTGTGTGTGTGTGTGTGTGTGTGTGTGTGTGTGTGTGTGTGTGTGTGAGAGAGAGATAGAGAGAGAGAGAGAGAGACAGAGAGAGAGAGAAAAAAAAGTACTTAGAAACAGGCCAAGATGTCCAACAGGAGGTACAGTACACTATCATGTTCTTTATCAAAACAAAATCTTGTTTTTTTTTACTTAAAACATTTAAAAAAAAAGAAAAAGAAAAAAGAAAATACAAATAAATCTCTTATATATAAAAATGTGAATCTGGATATTAAACACAGAAGAGGACCTGGTTCACTGGGTGAAAATCAGTTTAAAACTCTTTGTTAGTGGCATCAATAAAATGCAGTAAAATGCTGCTTATATGTTAATGCATCCATCATCAATAATAATGTGATAATATACTATAATATACAATATAAAACATTCTGAATAGGATCATTCTGCATAATAAATAGGCCTAGTTTACGTTTAATCTTGAAGGATATTTTTGATAATATTTATGTACTTAATTTAATTTTAAAACAATGCAATATTTTTAATTGTAACAGAGTAGTTAAATTTACAGGCAGTCAAGTATTTGATTGCTTCTTTCATTAATGGTACTCTGTGGCATTCAGACAGACACGTGGTTGATCTGAGGTGATCTTTTATACTTCCTTATGAACAACATTCATTTAACATCGCTGGAGACACATTTTGAACGGGGCCGGTCGTTGTTGACAGCTCAAGACTCAACGCATCAACTGACTATCAAACCCTGAAGACTGGGCACTGGATCCTTACTGCAGTACATAATTAAAAAACAAAGACTAGGACAGTGCTCCAATTTGTTTGTTTAATACTGCCACAGAAACATTTTGGGGCAGATGCCATTCTTCAGAGTGTGTTCTGGTAATGCCATGATCAAGATACACATGTGGGGTTCATCACAGATCACTGCGAGCAACACAACAAATACATTCCAGTAGGTGGAGCCACAACCTTTCCAGGCAGGGAGTCATTATTTTGAGATAACAACTCATTATTTTGAAAATGTTTCACATAACTTTGAGAAACTAAGTCATTATTTTGAGGCTTATTATAATTTTTGGGATACTAGGTCATTATTTTGAGGATCTAACACATTATTTTGATATTCTAATTCATTATACTGGGCTACCAATTCATTGTTTTGAGATACTAAATCATTATTTTAAGATACTACTTCATTATTTTGATATTTATGATTATTTTGACATTATTTTGAGGTAATAAGTCATTATTTTGAGAATGTTTCTCATTATTTTGACATACTAATTTGTTATTTTGAGAATGTTTCTCATTATACCAGAATGACAGGATATTTTTTTTCATCACGCTGGCAGAATCAGACTTCTATACTATACAGCTGCTCAAGTGATCATGACTTTTTTTTTCCCCATTAGGAACTTTATTTATTGTTTCTGCAGTAGGAGCTGACTGATAGTTTTCACACTTCATCAGTGGGATCAGAAACAGTTACAGAACTCTTCCTCAGGCTATGAGTTCCTGCAGTGATTGGTTAAAAAAACAAGCTGTATGAAGTTGGAGCTCATGTCAAACATGAAACATTCATCTGGAAAACAGATGCTGGTTTGCTGTGGCTGAAATGCAAAGAAGACACTTAATAGCAACCAGAGGCGCTGCCAACTGTAAAACTGATCTATAAAACTGCTTCCTGTATGGGGAGACGCTGTGTGACCGGCTCGCTCACACACACACACACACACACACACACACACAGAAACACCTTGGTTTCACCTCATTGGTTTCCAAACATCCTGCCAAAAAACTGCAGAACTGACACATTTACGGAAGTATTGATTCATGTCTGGTGCTCTTATAAATAAATACATGAAATAAATTAAAGGAGACAAGAACAGGCCTGATTTACTCCTATAGTCAATTACTCAACATTAGCACGTGTACATTCTTGCCAACACAGCTACCAAGCATAAAATACCTGACAGTCAGCTCATCTGTTTTCCAGAGAGATGATCTGACAGGTATGAAGTCAGAGGAGCTCTGTGCTGAATCCTCATTCCCATAAAGCATGAAGCATGAAAATCACCTCCACCGCTTTAACTGTTGCTGTGAGTTACAGGGACAAGATGGATACATGCTGGTGGTGGAGGTGGGGGACTGGGGGTAGAACTGTAAACCACACTGGTTTACTGTACACAGACATGCTGTGGCAGGCAGCTGAGGTGATGAGACAGGAGAGGCTGGAAAGAACAACGGACACAAGGAGCATGAAGGCTGTATACTGTAGGCCGCCGAGGACACCGGTCTGCAGCCTTTATGATCACAAGAGCCATTTCTGGCCAAAAAAACTGTCTGGAACAAGAACTATTAAATTCTCTCTTTCCCCTGAAGACTTTTTTTTTATTTGGCATTCACAGCGAGCTTATGGAGACTCAAGAAGACAAACCACTGCCAAAATTGGGAGGAAAAGACACCGAGCCATAAAGACGCAGGCTATGATGCACATTCCAGTTGATGAAATATTAAAACAAGAATCACTTTACAATGTAAAAACAAGGTTGAGATGACTCCAAATTTCAAAAGAACATACTGCAACAGAACTTAAAGTTTTGAGGCCCAACTCAAACTTTATGCTTTGAAATAAGCTTCAAAAAGTTTTGCCAAATAAGAATCTTTAGTTGAGATAATTTACTATTCTTTGAGTTTTAGAAACTTAAAAAAAATATATGATTAAACAATGTTATTACTGAACTCTTCCAGACATTCATGACACAGACATGCCATGGAAATTTCAAAATAAAGGTGAATCTTAACAAAGACGATATAGCAGATAGTTGAACATGAATTAATTGATGTATTGATCCAGTTTAATGTATCGTACACCCCAACTCCACAGGTCTGAACTATTAGAGGATGGATGCTTTTACTTTCTCTGACTGTATGAAAATCTGATGTTTTCACATCACAGATGATGAAGAAAGGTGTTAAAATGTGAGTCTTTCTGCTAAAACATTCTCATGTAAGTTGATTCAGGAGTTGAGTGTGGAGCACTCAACTAAAAGACAAAGGACAAATTGTCAAATATTCCTCTTGGGCAGCCAAATCTGATTCAAGTGAAAATACCAAAAAATTTTAGTTGGGGACAACTGTAGAAATTAGATTACTTAAAATTTAGGGCTGCACAATTAATAGAAATATTATCAAAATTTCAATATGACCAAATGCAATATCCAACTGATAAAGATGAAAGGGTGACAAACAGCATTATAATGAAGAACTGTAGAGCTGCAGAGATGCTCATTCAAACTAATTCAAACATTATCTATCAAAATAATTGCAATATGTTTTTTTTTACCATGTTATGCAGCCCTGTTAGTAGGAACAGGTAGGTCCTGATCATATGTAGAGACCTATATTTCTTGCTCATCTAAATAGCCTTCTGGCATTTTGCAGTAACTTCAGTTACACTAGTTATATTTCAGTAAGGTTCATGTAGCTTCATACACTTCTTAAAAACAGACACACACGAATAAAGATGTTAAGATGAGCCTTACCTGCATTCTGCAAAACATTCAAGTATCCACCTTCATTGACCTGTGGAAGAAACAAAACATGATAAACTAATGTATAGTTTGAGGTCATGCAGAAGGCAGAGGAGTTATCAAGCAACAAACACTCCTACATTGCTTGAAGTAGATAAGGTGACCAAGGACATGTTGACTGCATGGACGTGAATATGCCTTTTAGATTAGATTCATTCACTAAAATATTAGTACACAAATTATAGGAACTCTTTCCACTGTTCTAGTCTCATAAATATGTCATTTATAACACATCAAAAGTCTGAAGAAATCCGAGTGGGGGAAACTTTTCTGATTTATGCATGTCTTCTAGTCTGATGTCCACGCAAAGGGTTCAGTGCTGTGCATGATTTTTAGACAGAGACGCTGGTTTTGAAAATTTCAATTGTACTTTAAGCACCACAAGACAAGTGCCATCTAGTCCCATTATACTGGAGAGAAGGCAGACATCTCTACAGCTGATATCTCCAAAACTCTGCAACTCACACCAAAACTACCTAGATGGATAAACATATCTACAGTCCAGGGGAAAAATATGTGTTTTTGATTTTGGGGTGAAATGTCCCTTTAAGCTGTGGCACATTTCTACTTTTTTGATAGTTGATGATAGAGCCGATCTATAGTTGGCCCATCAGGGCCACCAAAAAATTCAACAATTCAAGTCTTGTGTTCATTTTTTTGTGCTAAGTCTAAATATAAGTATCCTATTTTGTGTCCTTTGAGCTTTTTAAAAGTTGCACTGTCTATAAAAAGGAGTCAGTGGTGGACAGGTAGGATATTGTTTTAATTTTACTGCATCAGTGTAGTTTTTGTCTTTTTTTTTTTTACAAAACTCTGTGTGGAGCTGATCATGATTTGCATGTTTATTGGGTTGTAAAATGAGTCTTGTTGAAACACTTGGCCCAGTCTCACCTGACAGAGCTGTTAAACTGAGGTGTTTCCTTCTCTCACTTATCTGCAGTGATATGATATAAATAAATAAAAATGAGAATATGCAGACTTTGACCTGCTGATAATATGAAGCAAACAGACCGACTGCCAATGAAAGAATGAATGAATGAATAAACACACCGAGGTCCACCCAGTACACGTGTGAGCACTGTCAAACACCTTCAAGCTGACAGTCAACCTTTCAAAATACTCAAAAGACTGTTTTGTACACACTTACACATGTAGGTTTTGGGGAAAAAAGTTTATATATTAATGTTCTTCATGACACACA
Organism: Lutjanus erythropterus; assembly: GCF_056507025.1. Taxonomy (NCBI): domain Eukaryota; kingdom Metazoa; phylum Chordata; class Actinopteri; order Lutjaniformes; family Lutjanidae; genus Lutjanus; species Lutjanus erythropterus. The sequence goes on from NC_139330.1 coordinate 34,644,574, forward strand.
GGAAGATTCTGCAACACTGTTTTCCTGTGAAACTCCAGCAGTGTTTTGTGGACTACAAAACTAAACATGACCTTCAGTCGGTATGAGGGTGAGAGGGTGATGACTGAATTTTCATTTTTGGGTGAACTATCCCTTTAATATACGTAAATAGGATCAAGCAAGAAGCCAGCTCAGGAGCCCAACCGATGCTGAATTTTTGAGGCAATACTGTTTTTAGAGGGGGGAAATTACAATTTACCAAAATAGTGGCACATATAATGAATTTTTGAGCTGCAATAAAATTAGACCTTGATTTTGCACCAACATGACTGTACTCAGAAGGCTGTTTTCAAATAACTCGACTAAAGGATATTTATTTATAGGATATTTTTATTCGTGACATGTTATCAATTATACATTGTCAATTGATTGCAGAACTTAACACAGAATCTACAGATTAATTAAAAATAAAATAAATAGCTACAGAAACATCAGCACTGATTAAAATAAGTCATTTGCTGAATATTTTAATACTGTCTTGTACTTGTAAAACATGAAGCAGCTTCTCGGCTTTTACACCTGTAGGAGGCTCCTCTTGTCCTCATACATTATCACTGTGGTGCTAAAGCTGAGCTAAATTGTGCTATATGTTCTGTAAAAAATGAAGGTCACACTGTAGTCAGCTCATCTGATGCGAGACAACTCAGTCTAATAACTCTTTCTGACATGGTTGTTTGACAGTCAAATCTGTACGACACGCAGGATAATCAGCAGATTCTGGAGCATCAAAAACAAAACTGTGAGATCAAAATCCTTTTTTGAAACTGTTCACATCACCAGATAATGATCATAATTATTATGTGTGGTAAATATTCATAATATGTTAATATCTGAGCCTGGCTCAGAACCAAAAAAAGAAGTTTTAACTGAGCAAGGAGACATGGAGGTCATGTCCCACTGTCCCCTCCCTGCTTACAGCTGACTTTTCTCCCTGCTGAGAGCTTTAGCGCCCACGTCTGGTCTCCACAGGGGATTAAATCAACTTTACACTCATGTTAGACTGACAGCAGGGTTATATGCTGTGGACGTCTAAGTACACTGTTGTTTTATACACATTGATCAGCATCACTGTAAATGTCTCAGTGTGTCAGTGCACATTGTCAACTTTTGTCCCTTAGCCAGATGTTAAATTAGCCATTAACAGTGGTGCGAAAAGTATTCAGATTCTTTACTTAAGCTGAATACCACAGTGTAAAAACACAGCTGTACTATGGTATGAGTAAAACTTCTACATTTGAAATTCTACTTGAGTAATAGTAGTTTTACCAGCAAAATCTAATCTAATTATCTAAAGTAAAAGTGCCTACTGAGCAAAATGGTCCCTTCCAGAGTGTTTTTGTGTGTGTGTGTGTGTGGTGTGTGTGTGTGTGTGTTTTCTGTCTTTCTTTCTTTCTTTCTTTTTTTTAAATGCTGGACTTCAGGGACTCTGGTTCATCCTATCAGAGCTTAAACCTGAGCAGCAGGTCTAATCAGCAACATAACTGGGTGTCTATAATACTGCATTTTGAGATGATCATATGTTTTGTATTTAAAATTAAAAGCACCTAGTTAAATAAATGTAATGAAATAAAAAGTACAATATTTTCGAAATGCAGTGGAGTAGAAGTATAAAGTAGCAGCAATTGGATGTACTTAAGTAAAGTACAAGTACTTCAAAAGAACAGAACATTAACTATGAAAACTTTCCACCACCGGTCATTAGTGTATATATGCTACATATATGCTACGAAGTTTTGTGTATTGATGGTTCTTCCAGTTTCCTAGAAACGATCTCATACATCACTATCAGTTCTACACAAGGTTCCTGGAAAGGACCGTGCATTTAATTCCAAGTACAGCACAACCTAAGACCTGGTCCAGGGTCAGGCAGTAATGGATTACAAAAATAACAAACTATAATCAGTACAAATTAAATGTGTAACTAAACTATAGTTACATTTCTGCAGATTACTTGATTACATTTTTGCTGTCTTTTAAAATATATCAATCATCTTTAAATTATATCATAATTAAATCATTTTTTTTCATTGAAAATGGAAGATGAACAGAGCAAAATCATCTAAGTGACCTTAGATTCAAACACAGCAGCGACAAAAACTCACACAAAAGAAAAAAAAACATCATACATATAAATACACACAGCATCCTGCACCTGTAGTCTGTGGCAGCACTGTTTTTGTCAGGGTTATTTCATTTAACAGACTGTAAATGTTCAATATGCAAAATGAATTTTATTTGCATCTAAAATGTTTTGAGATGCTTACAGAGAAAAAAATATTTGTGGAAGGCGAATATTATGCCTGTGTCCACTTTTCAGTATGACTTGCAAAATTTTAAATGTTGGATTTTGAAGTAATCCAAAAGTATTCAGATTACATTACACTTTTTGTACAACAGTTGCCATATAATTAATATTCAATATCTGACCAATCTGAGTGGAACATGCAAAACTGTCAGATGTGTCTCTTATTGGACGGACTGTTTGTTGCTGTTCTTTAAAAATGTCACTTCCTCTGGAAATAAAAACTGATCGTAAACATCGGATCTTCATTTCCTTATAATAGAAGGCTGCCAACGATATTTCCAGGAAACTTCCTAGAATTTCTTTTGGAAAGTTATCAACAGACACAATAAATAGAGTAAAGTGTCGGAGTTCTCCAGCTGACTGTATCCTCCGTGACATAAACACGTACAAACCTCGGTCCAGTGTGGATGGCAGATCGTAAACATGAGCTTTATATAGTGTGGAGTGTTTGGCAGCAGCAGCAGCAGTCTCACCTCTGCAGACACACACAGGGACAGCAACACACAGCAGCAGGCTGGGACGAACCCGGGCGCGACTTTCCTCCGGTCCATCCTGCTGAAGACACCATCTCCTCCAGCTGCGCACCGTCCACACACACCTCCACCCCGCCTGCTGACACCCTGCCCGCTCCGACTGACACAAACTAACACTGAACACACACACACACACACACACACACACTGACAAACACACTCACTGCTCCACTGAACTCTACTCCAGACACCCAACCCTCCAGCTCCTCTCTTGTCTGTCCAAGGAGCTAAAAATGACGCGGTGAGGAAAGCTCTCTCTCTCTCTCTCTCTCTCTCTCTCTCTCTCTCTCTCTCTCTCTCTCTCTCTCTCTCTCTCTCTCTCTCTCTAACACACACACAGACACACACACATTCACGAGAGGGCGTCTCGCCGGCGTTTCCCTTTCAAATGAAAGGTGTTAAGGTCTCATATTTCTTTATATCAATTACTGACGTCAGAGTACCTGTAAATAATTCATCTTTTCTCTTTATCACAGTCTGATAATAGTCACTTCATATCTCTGCTATAGATCTATTCTGGATATAGATAATATGGCGCAGCTGGTGCGCAGGAGTACAGAAAAGCCCCGAGGTCCTTGAAGACCTCATGAGGAGCAGCAGAGCAGAGCTGTCAACACCAAGAGGAACTCAGCTTATGACTGAGAGTAAAACCTGCTGAGCATGTAGCTACTGCAGCCAGAACTGCCTGGAAAACTGAATGGATCATCATGGCACAGGTGGAAAAAGTTCTCAGATCTTATACTGGAGTTAAAGTAGGGGAGACCAGGGGCAGTTGTAACATTTTTCTTCCACTACTTGTAATCTGTTGGTCATTGTCTGATATGAGACACATATGTGTCAAGTAAATAACTGCTGATAAATTTCTGTAACAAGTGAATCGCTATAAGAATATATATCTTATCTTATCTCTTATTCTAATCATACAATTTATATAGTTTTACTAATAGGAACAGGACAGGGACTATATCATCATCAATTTAATGCAAGAAGTCAAAATTAGTTAAATGAACCCACTTCAGGTCCATCTGAAAAAAGCACACCCTACTAACACAGAGTTATGCAGGAATGTAGTTGTGTTTCCACCACTTTTAAGAGATGTGATGACAATGTCACTTTATATCACCAGAATGTCACATGCAACATCCCTACTAAGGGCAGGGCTGTTGGCTTAACATTGCTGCAACATAATGTTTTTAGTGTAATGTCGCAAAATTTTAAGTATAATATTGCAGTAACATTGCTACTATACAATGTTTTTAGTGTAATGTTGCAGTAACATCACTGCAATGTAAAGTTTTAAGTCTCATGTTGCAGTAACATTGTCGCTATGTAATGTTTTATGTGTATTGTTGCAACACAACATTTTAGTGTAATATTGAAGTAATGTTCCTGGATCGTTATGTTTTAAGTATAATGTTGCATTAGCGTTGCTGCAACTTAACATTTTTTGCGTAATCTTGCAGTAATGGTCCTGCAGTGTAAATGAAATGTCGCAGTAACATTGCAGTAACATAACATTTAAAGTGTAATGTTGCAGGCATGTCGCTATGTTATAAATGGACGAACATCACAATAACAATGTTACAGCGACATTCTGTGTTTGTAGGGCACCACAAAGTAATCGCATTACTTACTACTACGGTATTGTATTGTACTATATTACAATTACCCCAGGTCTCCCTCAGTACTCAGTACTCAATCACAAGTTAAAGTCCTGCATTCAGAATTTTGCTCAAGTAACAATACAAAAGTAGGAAAAATAGAAGCACACATCATACAGAATGGCCTATTTCAACATAATATTGGATTATGATTATTGATGCATTATATGTACATCTGAATGACTTTATATACTGCTGAGTAGCTTGTAAATATCCCCCTGATGATCAATTACGTTTGATCTTTATCTATAATAATACAACTGTATAACTATAACACACTGCTGAGGGTAAGAGCCATGTTCCAGCCTGGACAGGAAAAATGAAACAAACAAAATTGGACTCAGGCTGGAGAAAGCAACAGGAAACCAGAGAGACTGTTGTGCCTACACAGAGAAACCTGCCCTACAACATCCCAGATCAGGTTGTTGCACTTTACAGGCAGGCCATACTCCAAGCTGACAGGATGCAGTACACGAGACTCCAGCAGGACGAGGGGAGGAGGACTGTGTTTACATCCATGATGCTTCATGGACAGTTGATGGACTGTGGTTCCCAGATGTTGAACTGTGCAGATGTAGATATATTATCATCACCATCTTGTTGCTGCTGATTACGTTCAATCTGACGCAACTTTAAAAAAATGCTCTACAGGATTATTTTCTGGGTGTACACCCATTCTGAAGAATTGGGACAAAACATATCTGACCAAACAAACAAACAAACAAACAAAGTATTAATTCTGTGTTTTGATGAAAATATATTCTTTAAGGATTTATATATGTGAATATTGCTTCAGTTTTTTTTTTTTTTTTTAAATGTCTAAGGGTATAGCTAAAAAAGGTTAGCTATACTCTAAGGACCCCTGTCTCACTTCCTGGTTTAAGAACGGCAAGAATAGTGCTCAAGTTCTGATAACTGTATTTCTTTCATTTTATTTTGTTTTTCTCAAATTCTACAGAGACAACAAGGATTAACTTAATCACAGATTAGCACTGATTAGCGTTTAGTAAAACTAGTTGTAAAATGAGTTAATCCAGACATATATTTAAGCAGAGCTCTGTTGCACAATCTCAGTTAAGTAAAGCTAAGTTTATTTATGCAAACCAAATTCAAACAGAAGAAGAAACAATATAGAGATGTTTGCTTACTCAAATTGAAATGAATAAATAAAATAAATCAATCTGAGTGCTGTTGGGACCTAGTAGGAACAAAGCAAAATACTAAAAAGCTAAAAAGTAGGAGAAAAGAAAAAAAGAAATGTTTGCCAGCTAGCTAATAAGTACAATCAAAATTTATATTGTTTGCTAGCTATCTAAAAAAGAAAAACATTATTTAGCTTGCTAGACATCTAAAAAGAAAGAAAAAAATAACATAGTGTTTTTTGCTAGTTAACAAAATGTTACATTGTTTGCTACTGGTTAAAAAGTAAAATAAAAGTTAGATTGTTTGCTAGCTATTTGAAATAGAAAAATGTTATAATGCTTGCAAGCTATCTGAAAAATGTTGTTGTTTGCTAGCCAAAAAATGATCAGAATGTTGCATTGTTGCAGAGTTGTTCTTTGCTAGCTTGCTGAACAATTGGTTAGCCTAGTTAGCCTAAAGGCAGCTAGTTTAAAGGTTAGTCCTGCTTAAGTGGAAGTTTAAGTGAATATTGGATCACAGTTTAAATCAGAGTTTAAAGTTTAGGTGCAACAGAATTAAAATTAATCTCCGTTAAGAGTAAAAACTAAACTGAGTTTTAAAGAGAGGTTTAAATTTGATCTTTCTTAATTTGAATCTAAAGTTTGGCGCAACATAAATGCAAGTTAAACCATGGTTTAATTAAGTTTAAAAATGAATCATCATTGGTGCAGCCCAGCCTTACTGACTGTGACATTGTGATACGTGTGAAACAATGGAGGATGTGAAAAGAACAGCAGTGGAAGTCAACATGTAACACTGACCAAATAAGTCAGGAGATCAGATGGAGATAAGCAGGGCAAGGCCAGGATTTCTCTCCAGATAAAACAGCCTGATAGGCTGGCTTTCAATGGGCGACTTTCGAGGCACTTATTGTTTATCCTGGCAACCTCTCACAAACACACATGATTATGAAGTTTGATCTTGCTCCTCTTGGGACTGAGGCCTCAGAAGCTTCTCAACTCAGGAGATGGCTGTGAAAGATAGCAACACTTTCACAGATCCCTCTGAACGAGAACTGTAATAATGAGAATTTTCTGTGACTACATCCCAACAAGGCATCAAAAGGGCCCCAACAACAACAGAACATGCCTACAGGCTCTGAGATGGTTTACAAAGACAGTCACTGAATAGATTTATCTCTTGTTTACTGATCATTTTGGAGGATCGGTATCAGGTAAATCAAATAAACATGTACTGAACAACATGTTTTTGAACCACAGAATGTATCTGATGCCATGTTTCAACTGCATGGTATGACTCATCCTGACGCTACTTGTTCTTTTTTGGTTTGTCATCATCAAAGGTGGAAAGTTCCTGATATCTGCTACGTTTTTTGGTATATCACCTCAGTCAAGGTTCCAAGCAAGCTGGGCCAGTGCTAAACAGTGGAGTGAAATCACTACAGACCACTGATTGGTCAGAGAGAATTGTCACTTTCACAGCATGGACATCCTGCACACAGAGCACAAATTGTGGCTGCATTTTTTTTATTCACTCAGCCCAGTTTTTAAATTCTTTCTAGTAATAAAGAAAGTAGTTCTGGTAGATTCTACTGCAGAAAGAAAGTAATCCTACATGAAACTGCTCACAACAGGGTGTGTGGATTATCATCAAGAAACTGAACCATGATTTCTGGAAAGAGATGCTGGTTTTGTATTTTTCAAATGTATTTTTCGATGCTTTGAGCACCACAAGTCAAGTGTCCCATTGTACTGGAGAGAAGGTAGACATCTCCGCATCTGATATCTCCAAAACTCTGCAACTAACATCAGAAAAATCTAGATAGATAAACAGCAATACAGAGCAGGGGGGAATGTGTATTTTTGATTTTAGGGTGAACTGTTCCTAGGTAAGTTTCTAAAAGTTGACAAAGCTCCTCTAGAGCCCCAGAAGACTGTTCTCATGGGCTTAACCACACTCCCCATGACTACTAAATGAAAATGATTAGTTATAGTGAAGTGGCTGAGTTAGTCTCAGTGGGATCAGATATAATCTGTTTGACAAATTAGTTAAGTTCAATACCTCTAAATACAATTAAAGTTTATTTCATAACTGTGAATAAGAATGAATATGAATGGATAATAGTATCTGTTAAAAAAAAATGGACAGAGGAGCATGCATTTATCCCAGCATCCCTACAAATTATAGTGACATTGGACAATTCTGCACGTAATGATGTAATGACTACCAAAATTCAGTGCAGGAAGTAGTTTGAGTACCTCGAGGGGCAAAGTAAGTGTGTAGAGCTGGGGGTGATGGAGAGACATGTAGAAGGAGCTCGAATCCTGTCAGAGAACTGTTTTGAACAAAGAAGCAAAAGTTTTAAGATTTAGAAAAAACCCTTAGAATATTAAATTTTTTCCCCACTAGTGGTAAGAATCATAAAATAACAATGTTTTCTTGAGTCCATACCTTTATTTTGTTGTTTGGTGTGTAAAGAGCATCTCACATGGCTACTAGAGAAGATATAGACTTCAGTCATGTACACATTATGTGGTGAAATAATCCTTCTGGTCCAGAACCCTCATATTTGGATAAATCTTTGCAGACTCTTTGCTGTGATTGGTCCACCTCACTGTGGATCGCTCTTCAACACCTTGACTGTAATCCCCAGACCCCCTCTTACCAGGTCCATCTACATCATCAGCCTACACCACCAATCCAGAGTCTGCTCACTCCAGATACAGGAAATGGTAAGAATCAGTTAGAACAGACAAGTGGGGCTGTGGTTTATCCTGAGCAGTCTGCCACTGTGCTAACTTTTGCTGCATATTTGACCTTGCTGTTAGCTTTGAATGTGTTTGAACTGTTAACCTGATGTTTAGTCTACTATCCTGCAAGTCCACATAGGCTGGACACCATATGGCCCAGGACACTCAAATAAACAAATCAATTAATCATGTTCTGTGGTTCTGTGACAACGTTCTGCACTGGTTTTTGAGGCACCATGAGGTAAAGAGGTGGTTGACACTGTTGAAACACATGGAATTAGAGTAGATAAGCAGGTCTCGTTTTTCCCTTTTATTTTAGTCATTTGTCAGCCAGACATCTGTGAACAGCAGACAGTAGAGTTTGTCTTTTATTTGCTTAAACATTTTTTCATTGATAATGAATAGTACATATGTGTAAAATGTTCAGTATTGGCAGCAAATACAGTAAACCATCAAATGGATAGGCAAGTAAATACAAATATATAAATTTAAAAAGTAAATAAAAAGAGGTGATTATACAGATTTTACAGAACTATGAAGACCACATAGGCTACCCTGCTTTATAATCTTAGGACATGGTCACACGTGTGAATGCAGGCGAGCCTGTCGAGGCGAAATTCTTTTCATGCTGAATGTAGGCAGTGACAGAACAGAGCAGTATAAATATAGAAGTACTGCCTCACAGTTATATGTTTATAAGTTATAAGTTATATGCCTCCATCAACCAGTCAAGTTGTAGTCAACTTAATTACTAAAGTAAGTTTTAACCAAAATGAAGAAAATCAATCACATTACTCCACTTCTTAAAACACGTCACTGGCTACCCATTGCTTTTAGAATTGATTTTAAGTTCTTTTAATTGTTTATAAAACTTTGAATAACCTTGTTCCTCCATACATTAGGGATCTTCTTTCATTTTATGTTCCAGCCAGATCACTGAGGTCCTCCACTGCTTTTCTTTTAAATGTTCCTCGTGTGTTCCACAAACGTAGTGGTGAGAGTGCCTTCTGTTTTTATGACCCCAAACTGTTGAACTCTTTGCTTTGGAGATTAGATCGGCAAGCTTCTCTCAGAATTTTTAAGCAGAAAGTAAAGACTTATCTTTTTAGTCTGGCTTTTAATTGTTCATTTGGGAGTAACGTTATAATCTTGGTCTTCTAACCTCAATCATTAGCTGTTTTTTTATATATATATTATTCTTTATCTCAGTGTTCCTTTTACTTAATTCTAATAACTTTGAATTTATTGTTGTATTGTTGTAATTTAATTCTTGAATTTTATTTTATTATTATTTGGATTTATTTGGATTTTTTAAAATCATTCTTTGCTTGTTTTTATTTGTTTCCTGTCCATTGTTTTTTTGCTATGTGAAGCACTTTGGGCTGCATGTTTGTATGAGCTAAGTTGAGTTGAGTATAGTAACCTGTAACTCTGAAGGAATTTAATAAAAGGTATAACTTCTACATGTGATTCCAGTGAATTATTTTCAGTGAAAAAACTGTTTTTAAAGGTTTTTCTAAACTTCTGAATCACAGAGGTCCTTCAGCAAAAAAACAAACAAAAAAAAAACATTAGGCTGATCGGTCCAGTAGTACTCAAGATTAGCTGTGGACAAGATGCAGCTTCATTGATCACGTATGTAAAGACACAAGTGATCGCATGATCCCCTCCAGGTTTCCACCTGGTGTTGATAATAATGACTGATTAACTAAATAAATAACTTAAAATGCCAAAAACCATCTTTGGGAAACATTTACTTGACATAGTTTTTAGTTCGCTTGCATTGAGGGGGTGGGGTTTATGACCTAAACTGCAACCAGCCACCAGGAGGCAACTGAGATATTTTGGGGAGCTGTCATGTCCTCCATCTTTACATATAGTCAAAGGTTGATGCCACAAGAGAAGCTGTGAATTTGCTTTGCCACTGGAAGCCAGAGTGTTTCATGCTCCATTTCACTTGCATAAAATAGAAGTCAATGGGAAGCAAATATTTACCAAATGTTAATTTCATGCCAACCAACATTTTGTTTCAAAAAGTCCATGAAAATTTTCAAAAACTCACATCTTACCTTTAGTCGTGCATGTATGTTCTTCCATAGCTGCTAGCTTAAGTTAATTCATTTGTAACCCTATATAACTATTTTAAAAATATATAAAAAAAAAATTAACCACTGTTAATAAATGTAAATCAATGCCTGAGTACATCAGTCTAATGTTTCTTACCTTATCCTTCAACCATCATACCATCAGTTTTACCTCCTCTTATTACTAACCTCAGGCTACTGTTTACATTGATATTGGGAAAATAGTGAATTAAACATATTCAACTCAGTATGAAGGAGTGAAGACATGTGTGTGTGTGTGTGTGTGTGTGTGTGTGAAAGAGAGAGAGAGAGAGAGTGAGTGATTGCTGCGAGCTGTGGAGGAGTGGTGCTCTGCATGTTTGGGAGGAAGTGATAAGCAGGGTGGGGAAATGGTTCTGTATAATGACGGGCAGATAAACAGGGACACAGCAAAAATACCACATTCTGACAATGGTGGGTGCAAACATAGCACAAAATCCTTCCTGCCCCTCAGACAAAACATGAAACCAAATCTACACTGACACCATCATTAACAGAATGTCAATATTTCAGCCAGAAATAAACTAACTGGGTGAGAACATAATCAGGAAACACAGGGAAATTGAAAGGAAGGATGGCCATTAAAAAAGGATGAAGCATCAAAGGAACAGCCTAACTTGGAACGTGCTGACTTTTCCAATCAGATGAGAGGAGTGATAAGAATTTTACATATGCAATTACGTGCTACATCCAGTAAACACAGTTTAGCCTAGCTTAGAGAGACACAAACTTGGTCAACTGGTCATGCCCTTATTCCAGTTGCATGATTCCAGTTAACCAATAAAAAACCTCCAACATCTTCAGCTTCAACTATCCTGATGGATTAATAAAGTAGAAAAAGAGAGTACCTTCTTTTTCAAAGGTGTGTGAATTATCTAGTTGGTTGTTAGAATTTGTCACTTGATGAGGAAAAGTATATAATAAAGTTATCTTTATAAAATTACAAGGTAAAGAGCGATTTGCATTAGATGTCAGCATTGTTGCTGTTCCCAAAATCAGCCAGTGATCTTTTTCAGTTTTTCTCTGTCACTTTGGCTCAAGTCTTGAATGAGAATAACTTCTTTTTTTTTTTTTTCAAAATAAAAAGTTCAAATCTCTGAACAGTTCATTGCCCACAACAGATTTGAATTTTTCATTCATTCAGGCACATTCTACATGTGGTTGCTGGGTGAGTTGAGACAGTTTTTATTCGAGTTTTTGTTTGAGTTTTATTTGAATTCAGTTTTCAAAACTTTACAACAAATAGCTGTCTGTTGGCTCAACGTGTCCCCAGTGCACATGGGTGTTTCTCTGTATGCTAACCACAAGGTGATGGTGGGCATTCACTTGAAAAATAATCATCAATGTTCTTGTCATTTCATTGTGCCAACTCAAATGCCAGTTCACAACATTCCTTGGCACTTAAAATGTGAAATATTGCAGCTAGATTTTTTAAAATATGGTCTGCAAGCTATTTTTCATTTTTTTTCCATTGAAGAATTGATTGGCACATCCTGTTTTCTGGCTCCGCTCGCCCGAGGGCCAGGCCTTTTTTTTTTTTTTGCTCAAATCACCCCACCCCTGCCATTTTAACAAACTTTTCCCATCCAGCAGATTAGAGCTAACGTCATGCTAATTCATATTGTATATTCCTGAAGCACTAACGCCTGTGAGGTGTTTTTCAAACTTGTCTGTATTTGTTCAGATGCAAGAATCATGACTCACTGAACACGAACTACTCTTTGAATGGCAAAAAAACTGTTTTGAACCTAAATGTGCCGACCACTATCTCCATCACAGGGTGAGTAAAATGGACGACTCTTCAAACATATGTGGTCACGTTACCAATTATGTCTCTGGTTGCCAAGAAACAAGTGGTCAAATCACCCCACTCTCCCCTGAGTACAACTGTCTACAATTCACACAATAACCACGTACAGCTGATGTGCTGATTCTCAGCTTCTAAACATTCTTTCATGGTTTGAATCATCACTTACAAAATAATCCATTCAATAATTTTGTGTTTGATAAATATCTATGACTGATGCCATTGAATGATTCTGCTGTCTGCTAAAATGGCAAATGAATTTTTTTTTTTTTTTTTTAGTGGGGGCATGGATGTCACTTTGTAGCAAATTTTCTGTTCTGTATGACATGACATGAACAATCAAAGGTGAACTTATAGTATATATAACACATTGCTACACAAGTACATTTACTGTGCACAAATGTGCATATACTTTTTCTGTGTACTACAGTACAGTGTTGACTGTACTGGCATGAATCCTCCACTATGATTTGTATCACAGTACAGGGATTATGATTCAATGTATTGCAATACTCTTGGCAAGGTGATATATTCCTATTTTTTAATCTAATTTTAGGAAAATTCAGATGCCACCAATCTTTGCATGTAACACAAAATCAAAATACAGAGTTCTGGAGAATCAACACAGAATCACGAAACATGATATCGCAGTACTCAAATTTATCTTCTTAGTGTCAACTTCTCCCAGTAACATTTCATTCAGCTAGATAAAACTGACATTGTTGTGTGACAGTGACAGTGAGCAGTCAGTGTCAAAAAAACAGATCAAAACAGAGATTTGTAGAAACATTTCTAGACTTTACTGCCACTGTGGAAAAAAAACACATCTGCATATAATGATCCTGGATTATTTTAGTAGTATTTGGCTGATTTACTGACACAATAATGAGGTTTTGAAGCACTAATGTAATGTTTTGGGTGGGTTACTACATTTTGCCGACATGCAATAGAGTTGTGATGTCCCATCAAACAGTTGTGGTGATTAGATTAGAGAATGTTAAGACTGTTTCAAACCAGAATAACCACCTTGTGGTTGTTTTTGTTTGCCTCCATGAGCCACCAATCAGGTTGCAGTTTACATCCATGTCTGTCCAGACTCATCAGAATATGTGTAGTGCAGATTTTGGAAGAATTTAATAACAGGTATTAAGTGAGTATATTAAGTGTATTTTTTGGCTATCACTATATTGACGTACAGTGTTGGGCAGTAATGCAGCAGCAGTAATGCATTACTCTAATATTATTACTTTACCCAGTATGTAGTGGTGTAAGTGATTACGATTTCTAAAACGGTAAATAAATCACAGTTACTGATCCAAGTAACTTGGAGTTACTTTTCTACTTGGTATCTTATGATGACGTGTACGTGCAGCAGGTCAGGACAGCTGCTAAAAACCTAAACAAAAGATGTAGGAAAGTTTTGGATATAAAAATGTCATCAGTTCATCATTTCATCCTAGTAGATATTTCCTTGAAATACTGTCATAATTAGTGTATGAATTCTTGAGTTAAGACCAAGGTGTTTTGAGAGGTCCCGGTGACACTGATATTGACAGTTCATCCTTGAGACCAAGTGGACATTTGTTTGAAGTTTGAAGAAATTCTGTCCAGGTATTTCTGTGATATTGTGTTTGAGGTCGGGTTGGGCTTTATTTCTCATATGTTTTATGGGGTAACATTAGGTTTGGGCTGTACTATATTTATTTATTTTTATTTTTCTCCCCAGTTTCCCTGCCAATTCCAATTTCCTGCATGTATTGTCCTCGCCACCGAAAACTCCTTCTGTTTGGTATATAGAGGGAAGCTTGTTAAGATAAACGTCGGGCTATAATCAGGTTCGGGCTCAGTTTCTGACAGAATTTTGTTTGCATCTGACCTCGACAGACTCAACTTTTCAGCCACAATTAAAGCATGGGATGGACGTAAGGCCACAGCGACCTTGACCTTTTTGACCATCAAGATGTAATCAGTCCGTCCCCAAGTTGAGGTGGACGTCTGCACCACATTTGAAGAGATTCCACCAAGGCGTTCTTGAGATATTGCATTCACAAGAATGGGACCGACCAACAACGTGCTAACATGATGTCTCTACAGAGCTGTCACTGGCACAGAGGAATAAAAAAAGAGACGACACAACTGAGAAAAAAACATGAAAGAAGCAAAGTTGGTGCTCAATGCACAGAAAGAAAGGAAGGGTGGTGTCCCAATTCCACACTAAATACTTTATTTCTTTAGCTCATACGCTGAAATTGTCACAGAGCAGACTTCACAGTGAATGCACAAAACAATGAACTTTATTTTTAAATACAACATGAAATTATACAGTATGTGCAAAGACATACATACATGAAACTGCAACTTCTGAACCACCATCAGTTACATTTTACAAAGACTGAAACAAAGCAGCTCCTCTATTTCCTTTGTAGATTAAACTGTGGGAGGACAGAGTACATCAAGAACACACTCAACAATCTGCAGTTTTTAGTAGCCATACTGAAGAATACATGTTGTCACTTTATAATGTACAGACTCAAAACCTGCTTTGAATTACTGCAGAGAGTTAAACTGGGACATAGTCAGAGAAATAAAGAAACTGATGAATAATTTGACAGATAAAAGACTTGATAGAGAAAATCTATTTAAATCCATTCAGGAATATTCATATCAACCACACTGAGCTTAACTTACTGGTAATCTCTGTAACTCTATCTGTCTGACAGGATGAGTTTACTCCAACCTCAGCCTCCACTGGAATGACGAGGCGTTTAAGTGTTCGGTGATAACAGTAAGCTCCCGGCCACGAGCCATGAAACCCAAGAAGAATAATTCCATCGCATCCACTAATAACATCTCTGCTCTGAATGAGACCACTCTGCTAAATTGGATTGAGACTAAATGGCATCATTTTCATCAGGGCCAACTCAGGACACGAGGAGAAAGTCACAGTATATTTCAAACCATAAAACACAGTGTGTTGTGAATACAAAGTCTGTACCTTTACAGCAACAATGTGAAATGAATGAATAACTTTTGGCAACCTGATGTTACAGACTGAAGGAGCACTGCAGTGTGTTTGTGGTTTTCTGCTCTTTTATTTATTGGTTAAATAAATGTATATGGTATCCCACCGTGGAATCAAATAGTAGCTGGCAACTCTGGACTTAAGTAGTCTTAAGTCAAAGTCCAATGTCCTCTTCTCATCTTGCACATTTCAAGTCTGTATGAGTCCGTTCATTCACAAGTTTGTTTCCTAGATCTCCGTGCGCAGGTTGGGGTATCTCTTCAGCAGTGTTGTGGCTTGTTTCGGGTGCAGACGTCCTCCCTGCATGCTGGTCTGTTCTGATTTATCCTTCATAGCAGCCTGGGAAAGAGGACAATGGTTTGTTACCAGTGTTTTTTTTTTCATACAGTCATGTGTTGATCACGTACAGCTGAGAGAGTTTTGCTCATGAGCAGCTGAGAGTGGTCAGTGTGCTTCACCCCTCTGCACTCAACAGATTTCACAGTACAAATGAGGTCGGCTCATCACCACACTTCCTGCTTACATACATACATCCTGTATAGAAATAAGACAAGTTCAGCTGCTGAAACAACACACACAGATGAAACCAGAGTCTCCCTAACCCATAAATAATGTTACACTACATTTGTGCTCTGTAATATATTTGTGACATACAATATTCTAAACTTTGAATGATTAATGATCGATTAATTAACAATCCAAATAAGTGCCTTTCTCCTTTGAAAGCTAAATGTTCTTTTCTGAAATGTATTCTGGTAGTTTGTCACTAGTGGTAGGAAGTAACAAAGTACCTTTACTCAAGTACTGTTTTAGTATTATATTAGTATTTTGAGGCATTTGCACTTTACTTGAGTTTACTTTATACTTCTATTGCAATTCTTTTCAGAGGGAAATATTGCACTTTATACTTAGAGCAACAGTTACTGGTTACTTTGGTGATGAACATTTCACATGCAATTTGCTTATGAGTTTAACAAACCAACAGTGTATGAAGTTTTGTACTATATGCAACATTACAATACGACTTAGATGTTTAATTAATATAATTTCATTAATATAATGAATAACAATCTCAATAACTTTCACTCACTCTGAGCAGGGAGCAGAAGTGGACTACAAATTTAAATCATTGTAGAAGCATGTGGATCTATTGTACATAAAATGGACAAAACATGATGCAGCATTTTCAAACATTATCAAAATCCTTGGTAACCGACTCCTTTGACAAAAGACATTGTAAATGATGTTTTTAAGATGGGTGGCTCAGATCCCACCTAACCCTTTACAAATACCAAAGTCACACAAAAAGACAAACTAATCAATCAAGGCAGCTGTAAACCAGCAATCCTGTAAAATGACTGTTTTTTCAAAGGAATCTGGTTGCTTTGAAGGGAGTGAAGAGAATTATTATTACATTGCAGTCATTGCAGCCTGAGGCGATCTACTGGACCAATTCTAAAACTTTTTGTACCAATTTGTCATTTAGACACCAAAATATATTAAAAAAAAAATAGAGCCCCTGTGTAGTGTGTGTATTGGACAAGCAGTGCTGTGAATATACAGAATCCCAGAAGTGACAGAAACCAAAGTTTGTAGTGTTCGCTGGAGACTTATGATGTGTGTACCAAGGCTGAGTGATAATTTAATATTATTATTTCTCAATAAGTTCATTAAAATCATGTCAGGAGGATACAATCTTATCAATATTATTATTCCACAATAGGACTGCACCAACAACAATTATTTTTTCAATTAATCAGTTAAACTATTGATTCATTTATCCATTTATTTTTTATTATTCAAATAATATAACAATTCATTTATCTAAAATACATATGAAAAACTTGTGTCATTAATATTTCAATATTTTATTCCATCACAGTCCTGAAAAATAGACACATAAAGCACATTAGAAATGAGATATTTTAAAGTTAGTCTAATTTCCACCCTGTGACTAGACTAGAGTAGACTCTATGTCAGATGCTTGATCAGAAAAATACTTGACCTCTAATTCAAAAGGAGCTGTGATGCTTATTAATTTAATAACTAATCAGTGTCAACGCTTCACTGAAACTGGACAATCAGAATATTTTATCACTGGAGTCATATGCAGGTAAGATGATGACTGGCAGTGTATTTTTGCATCAGTGTGGGATGAGGAAATAATTGAAACGAATTACAGTCTGTAACATTAGTTTTAGCCATCTTTGTCTCACACGTGGCTGATAAAGTGAAGAGAAAGTATAAAACGGCAGAATAACACTGTTAGATGACGCATGGTGTAAAATCAACAGCAGCAGTGCAGACATCACTTTTAACACAAGAGACTTCTAGAAAATCTATCTTAAGTGACTTCCACTAACAGAAACATGTCCCACATGTTGATAATCCTCATGTATCATATTTGGATGCTGACAGAAAGTAAACAGGATGATGCTGCTGCAGCTGCAGGAGGAGGACAGGTCACTCTGTGCTTTACTTCCAGCACTTGAGCAGAGCAGTTATCCCTCTGTGATAAATCACGTCCAGTTTGTGGAGCTAAAGAGAACCACACTGTTGCATCTCTGTCTAAATGACTGTGACGAGGCTCTCTGCAGCTTGTTCTGCAGGTGACTCTATGCTGACCAGGCGCAGCAGTTCATAGCGACGTGTTGATGCACATTATGCACATTGACATATTTTCGTATATTTCGTCGATTACTTTGATGAATCACCCCAGCCCAATTCTACAAATATAATTTGTTTATCAAATCAATGATTCAGAGCAAACTATAATTATAAACCAAGACAACACCTTATACAAGTTTTTAGTTTGTCACATGAAAATTTTATTCTTTTATTTTTCATGCATTTGTTATACTATACACTCTATACAGATACAAGGAAATACCCACAATAATTTTGTTATAATTAATTTCATCCATATTACAAAGGCTCAGTACGTATAAAAATAATTTTGTCTATTTTATTAAATGAACATGATATTTCTCAGAGTGCATTAGCAGAAAAAGATTTCACGTCACTTCAAAGACCCTGTAGAATCGTGTATTTTACACTGAACATGTAGATTTTACAGCACAGAGCTGTTCAGGTCTCAGTTGTATTGCAGTGTGTGTGTGTGTGTGTGTATGTGTGTACGTACCCGAGCCTTCTCAACACATGTGTAGAAAGACTTCATCTCATTCGAGCACAAACCATCTACGAAGTTGTTCTGCTTCCAACAGGCCATCAGGATGGACATCTCTGTGATACAGGTGGCCTCTGTGGACAGAAATATGGATGATGTTCAGGGGCTGCCTGTCTCACTGCTGCCAAACTCCATTAACATTTTGCTCAATTAAACCATCATAAACATCTACTTCTTCTACAAGATTAGTAACGATTTCTTACAACTCATAAACAGACACTCATTCGGTGAACATTCAGCATTAATTTGACCTGTGATCGACGTGAAACAGGGAGAAAAATTTAAATTTCATAGGGGACACTGTGGCTGCAGTGTTGTTGTCAGAGAAGAGACTATTTTAACTTCACATTTCCTTGATCTGTGATGACATATCATGGTCGTTTTAGGATGTATTGCAGTAAATATATTACAGATTTCTCCTTCAAGGTATCAATTCAACTTGATTTTTCAATTTAAACTTTTTTTTTATTTTGCATTGAAAGTTATGCCATTGCTAGACTACTGAGTCTTGATTTGTAAAGATCAACAAATTATTGGTTTTATGCTCTGACAACTGTCATTTACATTACATTCTTCTTTAAAAAGATAGCCATGTACCATACAACATAGAAGGTCTATATGGTATGATAAGTATGATATAATGGCTGATCAGGTATGCTGTGCCATCTCTGAAGTGCTGTCTCTTCTTGGATGCTGCAAGTGAGCAAGAGTGGAGAGAAAAACAAATACTGGGAGGTTCTCCCTCCCTCCTCTGATTCAGCCGTTAGATTTAGCTCTTGAAACTGAAAGCTCATTTTGATTGATTTTTTATTTAATGTTGAAATTGGGACACTCCTAATACCTACGTGTATTAATATATCTAGATGCAACACATGTGTCATAAACTAACATTTGATATTGATATGACAAATGAATTGAAAAGTTTAATGTAAAATGATCAATACTCCACTGTGTCCTTCCTTTCAATGGCACATTTTAGTAAAATCAGAAGACAAGATCTTTACATCATAATATAGTACAACTAAAACTTGATAAGAAATTAGCTCATCGCTGAGCTGAGCTATCAATTATTTGCTTTTTTGACATGATAATATGTAACATATTAGACCACCACTGCTTCATGGAAAGAGGATTGTTTAGCTAGATAGATAGACAGAGTACTGGTTTAGTGTATTTGTTTTACTTAAATGTACAGACTGTGTACTTTTCATTATATGTCCAACTTTTATCGCGATATCTCCAGTTCCACGTTATGTTGTTAAGTGGCTCCAACTTCATGTGTCTGTGCTGACCTTACGGAAGTCACCCTACATAACCTACATAACCTACATAACATGCTACAGTCTAAATGAATACAAACTAACAGTGTTCATGTTTTCTTACCTCCTTTCTTGAGTTTGCGGTTCGCCACAGCGTCTCTCAGAACCAGCGGCCTGTTGGGTTTGAGGACAGGTTTTCCGTTCTGTCTGTTGAGCAGCCTGCTGACCTTCTCCTGGAACAGGATTCCTCCCTGAGCCGCCATTTCTCCGAGAAAAGCCCTCTGTGCTCCTCACTGACACAGTCTGACACAGCGGAGAACTGCCGCTGATACACTGCGCTGATATGTAAAGATCTCTGAGAACCAAAAGAGAGGAAAAGAGTGAACAGGCTTCACTTCAATGCTTCATTCCTTCACTGAGCTGAGCTGAGCGGCGCCATGTTTGGCCGTAAGACGGAACGGAGTGTCGTAAAACTCACGTAAAGCTGTTTGCACCGCAAGCGTACGACCACCAACAACTGCCGCATTCATTTTATGGTAGATTGGTAGATTTGTCATTTATTTTTTTTATTTTTCTGCTTTAATTGCAACGTGGAAAGCTACAATGATAAACTCAGTACAAATTAATCAAATATTTTGTCAAGACCAAGTTTTGTTTTAACAAAGTTAACAAAATTAAATGCACGCTGTCTGTGATTTAGGAATACTTGAACTTCACTCAGAGAAAAAAAAATAATAGGAAGTTTTAAATTCAGGATATGTATTTAACAGAGACAACTGATATATTTGATCAGGCAGATTTATATTTGTGTATGTTAAGTGTTTATCTTAGAAAACTGGACGAGGATATTATAATTAACACTAATTAACACACTGAAAACTGAAACTAGCCGTGAAAAGCTACTAGTGCTGCTACTGTTGCAAAATATAACACCAACAATACATTTACCTAAATAAATCTCCCCTGGTTCTTCTTCTTATGACTGGTCTTGTTTTTCTTATGAAATTCATATAAAGGTATCAGTATTATATTGAGATTGTTTCATAACCAGCTAAAAACTCCTTTTAGTAGCTTTAACTGAAATGAAAAAAAAAAAAAAATAGACATTAGGGAAAAAAACTAAAACTAACTGAAACGATATACAACAATAACTAAAATAAACTAAAATATACAGAAAATGTCTCTTTTTAGTCTGTCAATTCTGTCAAATTTATCAAATCAAGAATCATGAGGAGGCATTGATGGATCTCTTTATTAAGACTGTGATGTCTACATGACTGTGACTCATGTCTTCACAAAGTGTTTGTATTGTGATATCTTTTCTGAACTTTGTAAATCTGCCCCTAACAAATACATAATAATAATGATGCAATGATAATAACCCCAAACTAATACTGAAACTAAACATTTAAACTAAAACAGGCAACACCACTCTGGAAACTAAAGTCCAGCTCGGACCAAAAAGTACAGAGTGGACTGTTAGCTGGAGAGGTGACAGTTTCACTTCCTGGGCACTGAGGGGCTCTTGAGCAAGGCACCGAACCCCCAGCTGCTTGGGGCGTCTGTTTCTGGGCAGCATCCAACACTCTCCCATGAAATGCATGTGCATATGTGTACACAAGCCTACATGTGTGTAAAATACTTAACAATGGAGTGGAAAAAATGGGATTTCCCCTAAGGGGGACTACTAAAGGACCTTCTTCTTTGTACTGATATCAGTATCAGCCTCAAAAAACCCATCATAGTGCCCAAATGTTCTCTCGAACACCATGTGAACGATATAATGAAAGAGTGCATCCCCTCCCCCTCATCTCACTTTCTTAACACTGGCTGTGAGAGCTCATTGCACTGCACCATTTGACAGTGATCAGTTTAACACATACACAGCATAAAGAACCAGGATTCAAATAAAGAAAACACAAACATGGTTTCTCCTGTGGAAAAGCAGGGAAATATTAAAAGCAGTGCGGTGTAAACAGTCAGTGTAACCAGATCCATGTGACATTCAGGGCCCATAGAAGAAGTTGTCTTAACAACAAAACTACACTGATACCTTACAATCCAAATTGTGTCATACTGATTGTAGTCATATATTTCATATCACTCCAGTTGTTGCATGATGTCACTCTGTGCCACCAGCTCCCTGCCAGAGATAAGGAAAGTCTGTATACAGTTTCCAGTGGAAAAAAATCTTCTGTGCCATGTTCTTTTAGCACTTGGCCTATGGCTACATGACATTCAGGGAGAATGCAGGGCAAGTCTTAACATCGGCTGCTTTTGGAGGGCATGTTCGGTGCGGATGCAGCGTCAGCATGTATTAGAGCTGGTATCATGTCAAATGAGATCAGGTTCAGCTTTATAACATCAGAGGAATCAACACACCCACGCCCTGACACTGTTACTCATGTTTCAAACTTTTCCAGTTCAAACAGATATGCAAAGTAACAAAACCGACTGCATGTGAAGACACACCTGGACTGATTCAATGTAAAGGTCACAGTCAGCTAAGCTGTAAGATGGGCTGCTCAAATATCAAGTATCAAAAGGTGTCTGCGGATGAGTTGTAGTTTAATGAGTCCCCGTTTCACTTCTGTGTTTTCTTTTTTGATTTATTTAAAGGAAAGCTTCTGTTTTTTCTGTGTTTTCTAGATTGAGGTACAGATTGTGTGGACACCCATCTAAGATCAGAACACAGTGCAAACCAAACTACCTCCAGATGTGGTGAAACAAATCTGATCACATTCTGATGACAGAGGACAAGACACGGACATACTACGACATATATTAGTGTACATACTGTTAAACTATGGCAAAACAACGGAACTGTACAAAAACACAAAATATCATCAGCCATTTTCCAAGATAAGATCTAAAAACCCAGGTCCATCATCTCCATGGTCATATTCAAAAAGCACCGAAGCTGCCTGCTATCTCTGTATATTAAAACAATTTGGTTTGTGTGATTTCCATTTCATCATGATAATGCATTTCACTGACATAAAACTTAGAACAATAATACAGTGTGTAAACTTTGAGTGTGATTTTCCATTCTCGCGCCTGAGAGGCAGACTAATGGACACTGAGGTATTTTCACATCCAAAATAGAAGACAAACTTAATATCACCTTGTCCCAAAAGCCTCTCAGTGATCCAGCCTCATTTTTTTTGGAATCTGCATAGTGTAATATGCACCATTTTTATCTGTAAAATTTTGTGTCAAGCAAATTTGGATACCACTGTTGTGTTTTTTAGGACATGCTCCCAAAGGGCTGAAGTCAAGGATACATCCAAGTCCCTCTCCCACTGATATTTTATGGAAGAAGCGAGGCACAATAACCCATACACTGCTGAAACTACCCTCCCTCCTACGATGATCTGTCTCAATTTATTATCAAGTTCTCTGTTGAGCCTCGTGGACATATTCTTTAAGACGAGTGACCTTAAGATTGATCTTAATTATAGATAGGAAACAAATTCAGCATCTCTTAAATTAAACACCTTTTTCAATCCAATCACATGTTAATAAATAGGGTGTAAGTGACAATGGGGACAGCAATTAATGACAATTTTTGAAATTGGTCCAGTTTGAGGGAAACTGCTGCAGCCATCGTGAAATGGACAACATAATAGAAAAGATCACTGTGTGCCCTGGTTCATTGGTTGGTGAAGGCCCAAAAATAATTTAAAAAAAAAAGGATCCCTACAAAGAAAAAGCTTTTTGTTGAAGAGGGCTCATCTTTCCACTGTCCAAACAATCATTAACTCTGGTTTGGTTGAAATATACCCTTTAATCACCGAGTTACACGTGAAAATTTCTGACTGTACTGACTGTTTCTCCACGTTGCTTCTCTGATGGTCTTGCAAAGCTTAGACGTCTCTCCACAGCACTCAGGACTGGAGAGAAAGGTCTGACTCCACACACACATTCTTCTGCAGGAGAAAAAACATCCTGTCTTGTTTGCATTTCTTTAAACCAATCACAAATGTTTTGGGCGACGCTAAGAACAGGATGCAGTGATGGTGCTGCTGCAAAATAGTGTTGAGGAGGAACTGGTTTTAGTGGAACATTTGCACACCAGCAGGTGAGCTCTGGTATTAAAATGACTACATCACTGGAAGAGATAAGCTGACAGCTGGTAGCTTGTTTATGTTCATACCATTAGCCTCCCAAGTGCTAATTTGCCATTTTCAGCGTTTAGGTTGCAGCTTGTTCTCTTGTTTCCTGAGGACTTTGAAAATGTAGATAGCAGATGGCGTGATGCCACTTGGAGCAAGTGACCAATGGCAGGACTTATCTGTCCAACCCTCCTCTTGCTCATCTATTGTTCTGTATTAAGGGCTTATTTGACTGACTGAAACAAATAAACTAGGCTATGCAAAGCATATAGTGAAGTAGAAGTCCCGAATCGGTAACAAAGCCATTGTTTGCCAACCACCAATAAATCTAAAAGAAGAAGACAAAAAACAAACAAAAAACAAACAAACAAAAAAAACAAAAACACCTGTCTTGGCCATTGAAAAGAAAAAAATGAAGAGAGTTCTTCAGGAATGTTTTACAGTCAGGCAGGTTGAATTATTCATGAGACAGCGATGCCAACTGTGGAAACAGCTTCTTCTTCCTCTTCTCTTGAAACAGAAAGAGCTGAGAAAGAGCTCAGTCATGTGAGTTTGCAACACCAGAACATTTTTGGAAAATGTCTCCTCATCTCCCATGAAGCAAATTAACTCTTAAAAACAAACAAACAACCTTAAGTGAGCATAAAAACTTTTTTATTTACACATTAACATACACAACTCTCATTTCATACATGTAACTAGCAAAGCAACAATTATAGCCACTTTAATTAAATAAATACAAAATTGTTGTTTATGATGTTCTCTGAAAATAACTTTTTAGTCAAACAAAGTGCAGTGTATTTTTACCTAAACACACACACAGAGAGACAGACAGACACATTAACTGCAATCAAATCTCTGCTGGAAACAGTTTGCGTCCTCAGGTTTCAGAGGTGAACACACTGGCACATTCCTGCCACCGTCTGCCTGGAAGCTGTGTGGTATTCTGTGTGTCTCTGCATGTCGATCACCTGGAGGAAATGGGCCGTCTGTGCACCGGGAGAAATATGGGCTTGATTCTGTGCCAGGATCAGTTCATCCACAGCTATGTGACACTTCTACCTCCATCCTCACACTCAGGGACCAGCACAGCACACGCCACAAATCAAGCTGCTCTCGCTTTCTTAACATGAGGTGTGTGTGTGTGTGTGTGCTGTTCATGTGACAGCAAAGCCTGAATGTGTACCAAAGCTTTTATTCTGACATGCTCAACAACGCCGGAGCTGAACCTTTAACCCAAGACCTCTGACACACACACACACACACACACACACACACACACACACACACACACACACACACACAGAAAGAGAAACACACAGAAACAATAGAAGTAGTCTCAAAGAATGTTTTGTGAGGAGTTGAGTGGACTGATAAATCACACTGACAGTGTTTGAGCATTCTTGTACATGTGCTGATGAAGCAGTTTAACCCTCAGCAGACAGCTAAAGACGACCACAGACGATTTTATTTGGATGATTCAGTGTAACAGTCTAATGAGCTCTGACTTGTGTTAACATCTGTTTTTTTTTTGTTTTAACATGCCCCACAAAAATCTAGTTTAATGTCAGTATCAGTACACACACTCTGTACTCAGGTAGAAGTATAGTAGATACTTGTGTAAAAAAAAAAAGGTTGCAAGAGTAAAAGTAGAAGTACTGATTCAACTTCTTTACTGCAGTAAAAGTGAAAAAGACTCTGAAAGCATAAAAGTAAAAAGTTGTCCTCTGAGGGACATTTCTACTGACTGTTTCTGTAGAAGCTCACTTCTTCTCCCTCTCTGTTGATGTCATTGTCATCTTGTTCTGTCCTGTTTTTGTCTGTTTTGTCCTTGTTTTTGTCTTCTTACGCCTTCACATCAGTTTTGTCTTGTTAGATCTCGTTATGTCATTTCTGACTTCACGTTGTTTTCATCTCATTATATCTTTTAGCTCATTTTCATCTTGTTAGGTCTTGTTACCTGTCATATCTGTCTTGTCACTTCTTTTAGGTAATTTTCATCTTGTTTTGTATTGTTCCGTTGTTGTTTTTTTTTTTTATCTTTTAGCTTACTTTCAATAATTTTCATCTCAATTCATCTAATTTTTTTTTGTTTTTTTTCTTGTTACGAGGTTTACATCATTTTTACCATGTTACATTGTTTTCATATTTTATATCATTTTCATCTTGTTATTTATTGTGACATTTTTGTCTCATTACGTTTTTTTTTTTTACATTATTTTCATCTCATTACATTATTTTCATCTTTCATGTATTTCATGTATTGTTACATGGTTTTCATCTTATTATGTCATTTATGTCTTTTTAAATCTTTTAAGTCATTTTTGTCTTTTTACACTATTTTTGCCAACATAACAAGCCTGTGTTGAATATTTAAGGAGAAGAAGTACATTAAGTACACATACCTGAAAAATCTACTTAAGTACAGTAATTAAATATTTGTACTTAGGTACTTCTCATCTCTGGCATCTTCTCAAGCAAACCTTTCCAAAGATCCAGCTTCAGCCCTGATTATTTGATAATCATATCGTACAATAAATCACTTTCCTCCCAAACATTAGATAGACAAGATGTCATTCCACAGACATAAACTGATCTACAGAACTAGTTTCTGATGCTTCAGGTTCCAACACATCCGAGATATGTCTATATAATTATGACATAGTTTTAATAATCTTCATGTAAACATGGAAAATGATTGTGCCCGCCAATGTGTCTGCTCGTCACCGCAGAACTATTCTCCTCTTACCACAGAGCATGAAATACAAGCAGACAGACACAGCTCACAGCATGTTGTGGGTGATCAGCAGTGATAAGGGGGGGATGGTAAATCACTTCTGTCATCTCTCTGTTACAGACAGACATGTTGGCTGGCTGGAGTCTGATAATCAAGAAAGGATAGTGATAAAGATGTGGATAGGACGAGTTGTGTTTTCACTGTTAGCCTCAGTGCTATGGGGTTCTAGAGAAGACAAACTAATGTCATACACACACAAAGATACAGTGCTGGATGAGGTATTCCAAATCTATGTAGCAATAACACAAAGTAAACATTAAGTGGATTGAATTGAAACTTTAGTCTTTTGGCCATTTTACTTTAGAGCTCATCATAAAAAATGAAAATGCCCAGTGGTCGCTAGTAAAATGTGACTGTGAAAGAATAAGATGAAGGTGAATATGTCGAGGAGATGCGAGCCCCATATTTGAGAAGAGCTATTTTGATATCTGCTGTGTCCATTATGTCAAATGCATCACTGGACAGCAGGGCTGGGTACCATTCATATTTGAAGTGATACAGTACAGATGCCAGTGCCTGGAATTTGGCACTGTTTGCTGGTATTTAACTGTCTCTGTAATAACAGAAATGTAATTCCTGTTGTAAAAAATTAAACTTTCAACATGAATTATTTAAAAATATTTTCTTACTTACTGCAACGCTGTTGTTTCATACTAAGGTCTCAGACGTGCTAATAAATCTCACACACTGTTGTGGTGTACTAAATATCATGTTGGTAAGGAGTTTCAGATGCAGCCTTTGCTAACCAAGACAGTGAAAACAGCCCAGTTATCTTCAACAACAACTTATGCATCAAGCTCATTGATCACCTGAAGATGTTGATGAAGTTGACAATGCTTTATTTAGTGTTGTTGTCCATAGAGAGTTAAGTTTCACTGTTTAGACACTGGTTGTAGGTATGCTAACATTATTAGCTGCAGCTGCTGTGGGGGATTTTTTTTTTAGCTTTTAGACTATGAAAACAATGAACACTTTAGTGTTTAGATATTTTGTAATTGGTTAGACATGTTGCTCTTGCCAGCTTTGCATGTCATATTGCATAAACAGCAGTGAGCGTTGTCTGTACTGAGTTTCGAAATATTCAACCACGCTTGCAACTGCCTGTATTTAATGCATGTTGCAATGTTTTTAGCCATTCTTTGCAATAAAACTGTGGGAGCAAGTGAAAACTGCCTCACAGGAAGAAGGTCCTGAGTTCGATCCCCCAGCTGGCTGGGGCAGGGCCTGTCTGTGCAGAGTCTGCATGTTCTCCCCGTGTCTGTGTGGGTTCTCTCCGGGTTCTCCGGCTTCCTCCCACAGTCCAAAGACATGCATGTTAGGTTAACTGGTGACTCTAAATTGCCCGTAGGTGTGAATGTGAGTGTGAGTGGTTGTCTGTCTCTATGTGTCAGCCCTGTGATGAACTGGCAACTTGTCCAGGGTGAACCCCGCCTCTCACCCAATGTCAGCTGGGATAGACTCCAGCAGCCCGCGACCCTTCAGGAATAAGCGGTTACAGAAAATGAATGAATGAATGAACATTAAAAATCAAAGGCAACTTGTTCCAAGGAGAATAAAGCTGCACTCTGTTCTGAGTCTTCATAATGACCTTATCAAAACACTAAATAAAAAAGTGCACCTGGGGAGTATTCCACAAAGAGGTGAAACTTCTTGGAGTTCAAACTTCATCAGAACAACAAGCATAAAATATAAAGGTGCACAGAGCATTGACAGATGCCAACAACAGTGACAAACCTTGTGTTATTTCCTCCTAAGCTACGATGTTTGATCAAATTTGCAGACCAATGTTGCAGTGATTTAATAAAATTGCAAGATTGTGAAGAATTTGCAGGGATTGGTTGAATTTGCGATTTGCGATCACAACATTGCACCCTCCTTGGATTAACATGCAAGCATTGTTTTAATGTTGATGCAGGTCCAGGTGGTCCAACAATCTAACTCATGTTATTGAAAACAGCTGAAATGTGAAATCTGAATTGCTTCTCTTGCTCCTCTGGACCAGGGTCTGTTGGATGTTGAGGACAGGCTGTGCTGGGAGATTGAGGAATGTCTTTCAGCATCTCAGCATCGCCTTATTTGTGTTTCTGCCTCTCCAGCTGTAGCATGACCTCTGACCTCTTGTGTCTTGTTTGCCTTCAGTGCTGCAGAGTCAGACTCTGTCCCTGAAAGCCCTCTGCAGATCTGCATATAGAGGCCAGGCTGGGTCACTGCTGCTTTGTTAGCTCTGACTTCTTCTACAGAGGCCAGTCAAGCCTCAGCTGCTGCAAACAAAGATCTCAGAGAAGATCTGTCTGCCCCTGATTAGAAACTGTTTCATCTGTTTCATTTCATCATTGCAGTCCCTTTTTTGGTGATAATTATTGCCCTTTTCACTGCAGGAACAAAACATAGAGCAACCTGTGACCATTTTTACAGCTTCTGCTTTTGTTTCCAGCTTGTTCTCACTCCCAGGTCGTAAAATTCCAACATTTCGTCACGTCCATCTGCTTCTCATACAGACACACAAGGTACATTTCACTGTCAAGTCACTTCAGGGTAAACCTATCCATGTGAGGTAATGCAGCAGAAAGTGTGATAAACTCCATGTCTGGATGAGTTTGGGTGGATAGATAGGTCAAAAAAACCCACATGAATTTCATCCAGGAGGCCAGTGTTCAGTATTCATTTTCACCAAAACCATGATCATTTCCAAAAACTAACCAAGTACTTTTGTTGCCGAAACCAAACCAAACTGCAACCATTAGTTGCATACAGACGCTAAAGGGTACCTTGTGGTCTAGGTCCAGGCACTTTCAGGTTAGCGATCAGTGCTGTGATTGTGATTGATCAAGCAGATGTGACATTACGTCACAAAAAGAATGATTTTCAAAACAGAAAAAAACCCCACATCAATTAGCCTAAAAACCTTTTTGCAAAGAAAAAAAAAAGCCATTTCCACCAACCTTTTCTAATTCGATACTTCAAAGTTGGTCAGGAAGGCTTTCTCTCTCAGTATGGTGGGGCTCTGCTGTGTCTGTATCTGCATGTAGTGGAATGTATGATGACCAAAGGGAGTTTCTGGCAAAGTAGACTGGACAATATGAGATAACCAGATGTTCCAAGCTGGGCCAGCAGTAAAGAGTTTTAGTGTCCCTGGAACTGCACCATATGGTTCCTTTTTAATCCTGTTTATAAGGTTTGTATTTCAGGCTGCTGAGAGACAAATATATTACTAAGATCCCAGGCACACCTGGAGGGAAAGGAGGAGAATACCATTCTTGTTGTCCTCTGATGAGGACTTTTGCCAAAATACTTCAGCATGAGAAATTAAGTGATAAACTGAGCCACAGTACACCCTCAGAAATAAAAGTTCTAACTAGAACCATTCTATGGCTTGTCCTCATAGGAGAACCTTTCTGGTTTTCATAACCTTTTATAAACCTTATAACCTTTCAGAAAGGTTCCACCTCCTTTTCCACCAAATTAGCTCTGGTTCTTGAACTGGTTCCATTCAGGATTACTAGAACCTTGGTGCTATCCAGTGAACGAGTCACCACGTTTCCACCAGTTTTAATCATGGATCAGCAAAGGGGTGTGTGTGTGTGTGTGTGTGTGTGTGTGTGTGTGTGTGTGTGTGTGTGTGTGCGCACGCAATGCACAATGACCTGTAGAACATGACACGGCCACTTTGGTTCCCAAGAACCAAAAGTTAACTTTTCAAGTTCCGAACTAGTTAATTAATGGTGTAAATGCTCTGAATGGTTCAAAAGGAGGTACATGAACCAGAACAGGGAAAAAAACCTATGAGAGGTCCTTCAGAGAACCCTTCTATGGTGTAAAGATTCCACCCAGAACCCTCTATAGGGGTTCTATCCAGAACCTTTCCATTTTCTAAGGTCACTAACAAGAACCCGCACGGGGGTTCTACTGAGAACCATTTTATATTCCAAGGGCTTCATGTAAAATCCACTCAGAGGCATCTAAAGAATAAATTTTAGAAGGTTTTCACCTATAACCTCTTGTTCTATGAAGAAAAAAGGGATCTCTGGATGAAAAGGGATTCTTGATGGAACCCCCAGTCTGATAAAGTACTCTTGATGAACCCTCTCTTCCAACAAAAGGGATTTCAGAAGCAAATGGTTCTGGGTAGAACCTCAGCCCTTCAGGAAGAACCCTTTTGGAACCCTTATTTTTAAGAGTGTATTGTTTAAGTTCCACTAATGGAGCCAAAACTGGTGCTCAGAGGAGTTCATGTTGGCCACTATGAATTCAAGTGTTTGATGGATACTTGTGGCTCAGCATGAATCTCTCCTGACAGGCCAGTGTGGGCTGACTGTATGAGTCAGCTTCGCAGCATAAAGAGAGCTCCCTGCTGTGTGTGAGAGTGTGTGTGTGTGTGTTTGTGAGTGTGTATGCTTGCCTGACTTTTAGAACTGAATAATTAATGGGGGCACAGGGTCTGTGGAAAGCAACAGCTGGTATAGTGCAGAAAGGGAAAGGAGGGATTTATTTTGTGTATGTGTGTGTGCGTGTGTGTGCATGAGTTGGGGGTTGGAGAGTATTCACCTCACCCTGCCCCCTTGTTGAGTGCTGGTCCACAACCACAGCTGTTGGTAACAGAGAGAATGAATGGAGTAGTGTGTAAAGTGTGTGTTAAGGCGACACATGATGAGCTGTGATGAGCAGAGTGACAGGTCAGTGCTGAGAGCTCAGCCATACACCAGCACAAGACTGCATCATTACCAGTGACACAACCGATACACTACACTTTGTTTAAGCTCTAAAAGACTGAATGCAATTAAATCTGTCACGACTCAGGAAATGCAGGACCCAAACACACACAGATTGGTTTTAGTCAAGGTTCGAATTACACAGTGGCTTCGGGGAAGCCATATTTTGCAGTTTACTAAAATATATCACATGCCCATGTATACATGTAGGTGTGCAGCAGTGTGCAATCGCAGGGTTACTGCAAAAAAACATACTACTAGAGACAGTTAATACTGTCAATAACATTTAATATATGCTACATAACAACAGCATAAGGCTACTGTTCCAATGCAAAATATAAAATGAACAATGTTTTAGAGCTCCCCCTAAAGGTCACAAAATTTTCAGTGGAGCTCGTGTCCTTTTCAGGGGAGCTCAGCTCCCCTTACCTCCCTCATATGAACTATGGACATATTGTACTATTATTATTTGTCCCAGCACCCTTAATGTACAGAAAATAAAATATGACTTTAAAATGAACAGTGTTTTAGGGCTCCCCCTGAATATCTCAATGTAGGCTCTCAGGGGAGCTCAGGTAGGCAGGCAGGTTTCCAGTCCAGGCTGTGATTCTAGTAGGAGAAGCTTGCAAGCAAATACAACAAAATACTACAAGACAAAACTGTCCATTGTGAGTCCGACTGTCACAGTTCAAGAATTATGGGTTTGGACCAAAATACAGACTCTGAGAGACAGACGGCAGCAGTGCAATGATTTTTAATGAACAAAAACAAAACGCAAAAAAAAAGCATAAAGGCAATGAAAAAAAATCAGCTGATGAGATGCAAAAATCATCGTACAGGAAAATCCAAATCCAAAAACCATGCAAGAAAAAAAACACAAAGCAAAAGGTCCACAAGAAAACACTGAATTCACACAAACTGATGAGGAAGTAAACAGACAAGGATGAACTGGCAACTAAAGAGATGAAGACACAGGGTTTTTCCAGGGTTTCCTCCGTATTTCATAGCCATTTCCTGGTACTCTCCCATTTGGTCATTTCTCCCAGGAAATTGCATGGCCCTCAAACTTTATTTTGAATAATCATAAACAGATCCATTGTATCTGCACTGACACAGGCAGGGTTCAGGCTGCAAAGCATACATTGCATCTTCAGTTTATTATTTTGCACCTTAAAATGGAGCTGGATACTAAATGCAAAGTGTAAAAAGGCGTAAATGTAAAGAAGTAAAGATTTACCTCAGGAAACATCCAACACATCTGGATGGTTCAGTGTCACAACATGAACACACATCACTATGGAGCTATATTGGGGTCAAAAGTTTTGTACTTGAAAAAATAAAATTTGAAACTGAAAATTCAAGTTTTGATCTTGAATTTTGAAAAATACATTAGCGTATTCAAAATAAAAATAAGTGCACAAAAAAATTTTTCAGGTTAAATATAATTATGAATCACTCTGGTAATTCTTTTGAATAAATTATTAATTTTCACTTTTCACTTTCATATGTTTTGATATTTGAGATCTTATTTTTTTCAGATTCAAATCTTATTTTTTACAGTTTCAAAAAATTTTTTTTCAGTTTCAGATCTTTATTTTTCAGGTTCAGATCTTTTCTTTTCAGTTTCAGACTTTTGACCCGAATTTCGCGTGGGGGGCGTGGCATCAACTGAGAGGGGTGTGGAATCATGACAGACAGCTTAACAAAAAGGCTGGGGAACTTCCCCTATCACGTTGCCTTCAGGGAACGTAGGAACTAAAACAATTCAACTCAACACTTCATGTAGGCTACACCAGGTGATTGGCAGTGAAAAAACTGATGTCAGTGACAAACTTCCATTTGCACGGCGTGCAGGAATAAATCTGTTTTAATTTTCTCTGTAAGTCTAAAGCTGCTAATATGTCACTTTATATACGTTTTATATTCTTTAATACGTGGTAGGTTTGTCCAAACATCGCCTTTTTTGAAATTTAATCCGACGTTTTCGGAGATGTGAGATGTGAAAGCTGTTTTAGACAGTACTGAGGACCAACTGCAGAAGCGGGGGGATAAATTATGCCAGATTGTTCACTTCAACAGACACACTTTAATGCTTTCCACGTAGTACTGTGAATGCAGCACAGTGTCCGCTCGTAATGATGGCGTCCGGCTCTGCAGGCCGATCTGCTGGAGCAGCACACAGGTGAGACATGTTCAAAATGAGAGGTCGGTTTGTGACAACATGCAATGTTTCTGGTGTCTTAAGTGGTGAATTGGCAAAGCTGGAAGTTAAGCATAGGGCTAAAGCACTCGCACTGACACCATGCATCTATTTGCGATATAAACTCAGTAGGACTCGCGATCAACAACTAGCCAGAGCCCCGTTTCCCAGAGCCTTCGTAGCGCTACGTGCGTCGTAAGTCTCCCTTAAGGTTGTCCCAACTCTGGGAAACAGCCCATAACCTTAAGGGAGACTTTAAAATACAACTTACGACGCACGTAGCGCTACAAAGGCTCTGGGAAACGGGGTCCAGAGCCATACCAGCTGCGGTTTTGTTTAGCGTTACCATAGCAACCGTTTATCGTGTTCTTGTTTATTTGCATGTCGCTAGCTTTCTTCTTTACACTCATAGTGTCACTCATACACCCACACACTCGCACACACATCCCGTGTCCCCCATTTTGATTTATTATTTGAGGGTTGTTGTTTTTTTTTTGGTTTGTTTTTCATATTCGTTATGTCACCTGTAACACATAAATAGCAGGGCATCAGATCAGTCTAATTATCTGGTAACCCCATTTGAAGTCCTGACCCAAGGTTGGGAACCACTGCTGTAAGGAGTACACTTCACAAACACTAGCTGATAGCATTAGGCCACATTCATCCTGTAGCATGGATCAACATTTTCCACCGCAGGCTGATGCATGGTGTCAGTGCGAGTGCTTTAGCCCTATGCTTAACTTCCAGCTTTGCCAATTCACCACTTAAGACACCAGAAACATTGCATGTTGTCACAAACCGACCTCTCATTTTGAACATGTCTCACCTGTGTGCTGCTCCAGCAGATTGGCCTGCAGAGCCGGACGCCATCATTACGAGCGGACACTGTGCTGCATTCACAGTACTACGTGGAAAGCATTAAAGTGTGTCTGTTGAAGTGAACAATCTGGCATAATTTATCCCCCCGCTTCTGCAGTTGGTCCTCAGTACTGTCTAAAACAGCTTTCACATCTCACATCTCCGAAAACGTCGGATTAAATTTCAAAAAAGGCGATGTTTGGACAAACCTACCACGTATTAAAGAATATAAAACGTATATAAAGTGACATATTAGCAGCTTTAGACTTACAGAGAAAATTAAAACAGATTTATTCCTGCACGCCGTGCAAATGGAAGTTTGTCACTGACATCAGTTTTTTCACTGCCAATCACCTGGTGTAGCCTACATGAAGTGTTGAGTTGAATTGTTTTAGTTCCTACGTTCCCTGAAGGCAACGTGATAGGGGAAGTTCCCCAGCCTTTTTGTTAAGCTGTCTGTCATGATTCCACACCCCTCTCAGTTGATGCCACGCCCCCCACGCGAAATTCGGGTCAAAAGTCTGAAACTGAAAAGAAAAGATCTGAACCTGAAAAATAAAGATCTGAAACTGAAAAAAAAATTTTTGAAACTGTAAAAAATAAGATTTGAATCTGAAAAAAATAAGATCTCAA
This sequence comes from Lutjanus erythropterus, assembly GCF_056507025.1. NCBI lineage: Eukaryota > Metazoa > Chordata > Actinopteri > Lutjaniformes > Lutjanidae > Lutjanus > Lutjanus erythropterus. Next base: position 34,679,715 of record NC_139330.1, read on the forward strand.
ATATCAAAACATATGAAAGTGAAAAGTGAAAATTAATAATTTATTCAAAAGAATTACCAGAGTGATTCATAATTATATTTAACCTGAAAATTTTTTTTGTGCACTTATTTTTATTTTGAATACGCTAATGTATTTTTCAAAATTCAAGATCAAAACTTGAATTTTCAGTTTCAAATTTTATTTTTTCAAGTACAAAACTTTTGACCCCAATATAGCTCCATACATCACCACAAATCTGCACCCAAAGATAGGTGAGTCTGATTTTCCACCAAGTAATAAGAGATGAGCTCCAGCCTTCTTTCTGGACGTTTGCTTCACAGTAAAACACAGTATATGGGTATGGCTGACCAGTCTGGTGTGTGTAGACGTCTGTATGGTTATAATGCAGCAGCTGGTGTTGTTTGCAAGTGATCTAAAGGTAAGTGGCCACGCATAACAGTGCTGCACTCTGGCGTGCAAGGAAGAAAAAAAAAAAAATCCTGTCACCGTCCTCTGTCTCTGGTGGCTCAAACATGTCTGGACATGTCCGATAAAATGCTAGACAGAGCATCCATGTTTCTTGTTGTTTCAGTTTGTAGTGGCATTGACACTGAGACAGCAGAGCGGACACACACCCAGTGTTTCAGAGCAGAGAAAACAGCTTTTACATGATTTTGAGACCTAACGTTATATAACTAGTGATTTTTTTTTAAACATTCAAATTTGGCTGGGTGATTAATAACACGTTTGTGGTGTAACAAACTCAGAATACACATTTATTATTGCAATACACAAACTTTAAGTGTTGTTGCTGGGAATTAACGGTCATTTACAGTATAATAACATAAGAGTAGGAAATGTCCCCTATATTTCCAAATAATCCCTGGATTTTATAATAATTATTTCAAGAACTTCTCTTTAAATTGGACTGAAAGTAAAAATATTAAATACGTTATCACCAGATTAGCTACTGTAATTAATTGCATGTGGAACTGTTCTGAAGCATCTTGCTGGGTAACTAAACTAGATGCCACGTCTGGATACAGTTGTGTGATCCACCTGCTGATGAAGATTGTATGATGTGGGTGAAAGCTCCATTAAAGCTAAGAAGTTGACCTTAAGTATGATTTTTGTTTGTCAAATGCAGTTCGCTTTTACTGCAGCTTCGTGAAGTGAATTGAATTTCCAATTAACAGAATAGAATCAGCCAGAATTAAATTTGAATCAAGAGCAAGAACAGATAAACAGAGAATAAAACGAGAAAGAAACCAAGAAACAGGGGTATGGAGAACAGCAGCCAGAGATTTTGGCAGAGTGAGTTGCAGCAAGAGGGAGGTGAAGGACAGCGTGGTGGGAAAGCATCAGACCGTCTGAGGCTGTCTGACAGACTGAATTGATTATCCAGACAAGACCATTAGCTAATGAAGCGCATGTCTGTCTGGAGAATACCGGTGTTTTCCTCTGAGAAATCACACAACCCCCCTCCGTCCCCTCCACCCCAACACACTGCTGCTGCATCACTGCTGCTTTTTTACACAAGCAACAGTAACTATCCACATTCATGTGCAGGCATAAGCAGCCTTGAGGGATTTGTTTCTCAGACAGATGAGTGATCGTGCATAAAATCAAAGAATTTCCCTCTAAATTCTGCCTCAATGTCCAGTTAAAGAATGACAAAGCAGTTTTATAATCCAGTGCATTATGGTCGATTATGCTCATGTTTGACAAAGAGGCGGTGCCTGAATGCTAATGATTTGTGCAACCTGTTCAGCAGAGTCCTTGCTCTCACACTGGATGAATTACAGTCACTTTACAAATAGCTTTTCCTCAGCATTGAAAGAAACCACTTTAGCATTTGGCAGATACTCTGTGTTTAAAGAAATGTTCGTATTTGTTTTCTTTCCAAGTTAGATTAGAACATCAATTTAAGTCTTGTGTTATGTGTGTTAAGTGCAGAGCTGGAATCAGGGTGTGGATAGCCTAGCTTAGCATTTGTTCAGTTTGTACGCAGCAGACATGGAACCAAGTCATGTCTTTGAAGCTTCGGTCATCCAGGTCATGATATTCGCTGAGGGTTATTGTAGGCAACGGGACTGGATGAGAAATGAAAGTCCAGTTGCCGACAATAACTGTTACTGGTTGACTCAAAGAAGCATGTCTGTGCCACAGTTCTTATCTGTCCTCCACACGTCATCAACCCCCACCAGCAGTGTTTCAGAATCATTTCACCAGCGGAGCCTTTTGCCCATCTGATTATGTTAATTTTGCTGATTTAGTCCCTTTTCCTTGCTTTTTGTGCTTCTACCTTGGATAAGTACTCTACATAGTATAGCATAATAATATTATCTTTTCTGTCTGTCTTTATGATCTGCACAGGGTCTTTTATTTTGAAAACTGACCAGATTCTCTCTGTGCCTGACTTCCTGCCCACTTGATCTGCTCTGTGCTAATTGATGCGGCATCAGTCAAAAATAGATTCGCGGAGTGAAGCGCTGCTTCTGGGATGCACCGAGACGCTGCTGATGAAATGACCAGCACCAGCAGCCAGGTTGCAGCCATAATGCGACGTAGCTGTGCCTGGTGGAATTTAGCCATTAGCAGGGACCAAGTCATGATTTTATGAGTGACAAATAACTCTCAAGTCTTAAACAAGTCATAAAGTGCTCTTCACAAAATGTAATGCTATTTTAAGAAGAGCCTTGACCTGCCATTCTTTTGTGCAACTTCAAATGTTGAACGAAGTTGGAAGATATTGTATAGATATTGTATGTGTCTACTGCAACTTGATGCTGTCTGATTGATACAAAGTGGTTAGTCTTAATGTTTGTTGATTCAGGAAATCACAGGAAATTAACTGATTCACAAATTTGCACTTTTCAATTAACAGACTTTTTAATCTTTGGGCTTTGGGGTATCAGGTATTTTTTTATTCAAAAGGCTCAAGTCGAAGTGAAGTCACAAGTCATCGGTGGTAGAGTCCAACTTGATTTGTAAGTCTTTTGAGACTTGAGTTCAAGTCATGTGGCTTTAGGACACAAAGAGAAATGTTAAAAAACAGTTTTGACAGGGTTTATGACAGGGACAACTTAGTTTGCCTGGGGGCCACTTTTGAAATGACAGGAGGCTAGAGCCTAATTAATAAACAAACATTAATAATTCATTATATATCAGATATGATAAATGAACATTTAAAGGCCCATAACTCATCTTTCTTTGAAATTCTTTATTTTCAAATTAACCAAATTATTAACTTAATTTACTTAAATTTATTAACTAGATTAACTTGGTGCGAGGATTGACAGATACATCTGATAATTTATGTACTGCATTCTATAACTGCAGCTGTGTTTTAACGGTAAATAAAGAGTTTATACAACATTAATCATAGCTGGAAGCTCTTTCATCATGCAAACACTATAATAAAGAAATAAACCATATCCTGATCCTACCAGATGAATGAATATCATATTTAAGCTAACTGCTTTATTGCAATAGTCATTTTGCAGGAGTGAGTTTTAAGCATGAGATCATAAGATCATTACTGCTGATCTTGGTGATCACCTGATCTGTAATCTAGTCACCTTCAGGCCAACAGTTTTACTCACATAACATAATCTACAGAAATGTCAATATCCAAATGTAAAAGACATTTTTTGGTCGTATATTTCAGTGCCACTACATGTAAGGCTCCGAGGACAGAGACATGATCAGTATGTTTTGTCTCTGTTATGTGGGGTGTATGCAATAAAGACTGCATTCCTGTAGCTCTTAGGAAATACCTGGGATTAAACGCTGAATCGAGACACAAGAGTTTCAATAAAGAGGCCAGAACAGCCAGTCTGGGTCGGTCTGGGTCAGTCAGTGTCAGTCTGGGTCAGCCTGGAATGAGTCTGTGATCAGTCTGGTATTTATTAAGAACAAATAGTATTTTACCTGTGAAGTAGGGATATTGTGATACCAGACATTTTGTAGTCAAAACAAGTACCAATGAAATTCCACCATACTCAATGTCCAATTTGATACCATGGTAAAAACCAATAATAAAATTTAGCTGTAGTTATTTTTCTTTTCCACCTGAATAAAAACTCCTCTGAGCTTCTCGAGACAGACAAAAGACTGAGGGTAAGGATTTAGTAAGACTGACGCAAATCACCGTCATGGAAGGATATTGCCCATGTGTAGAAAAGTGATTCCTGCTGCTGAACCTTCAATAAAAGCTGAGCTTAGAGTGTAGCAGTAGTTTCAATTTACCGACATGGTGACAGACCATCAGTCTAGAAATATTTATCTAAAGTGCTTTTGATAACAGATGACATGGACTGAACTGTAAGGAGTCAGGATCATTGTGGCCTGCTACTATGACCTATGGTTACCAGTGTTGTAACAAAGTAACACGTTACTGTAACGCTGTTATTTTTTGCAGTAACTAGCAGTGGTGGACAAAGTACGCAACCGCAGTACTTGAGTCCAAGTACAGATACTCCTGGTCAAATATTACTCAACTACAAGTGAAAGTTGCTCAGTCAAAATTTTACTTGAATTAAAGTACTAGAGTTCTTGCTTTTAAAAATACTTAAGTATTCAAAAGTACAAATTACAAAGTACATTTTCTAATATCAATACATGCTGTATTGTTTTCACGATGCATTTACAGAACCTTGTAACTCTCTGAAACCACCTAATGATGCACTGACCTGCTTGTAGAACCACTCTGCTACACAAAGCCTATAGAAACACCTAAAAAAACTTCAGCATAGAAATGCAGTCAAAAACAAAAAGGACAGCCTTGTCTTGCCTGTCATTTTCTGATGTAACTGTATTAAAATCACTGCATAAAAGCAGATAAAAGTTAACTGTAAGGAGTTCTCCAAGTCTGTTAAATAACTGAGATTTCTTTCTGTCTTCAGAGGCAGTATATATTAAATAAAGGTATGTATAAAAACAATCAAATGTTAAAAGCTTACTTGGAATAATTAATAATTATAATAACATCTTGAGATTTAATTTAGTTTTTCTCCTGCTGTCACCATTACTGCTTTTTGTTTGAATGAAAGAGGGAGAGTTTGCTTGTTCTTGTTAGTGCGTCTGGACGTATTTCCACTTTTACATCAGTCCCATTTGAGAGGAGCTACTGTGATTGGTTTCCTTCTGTGAGGAACACAGCATGTGACCAACTGCATTTTAGAAAAGAAAAAACACCAACAGCTGACTTCAAAGCTCAGTCGAAAAGTAACAACAACCTTCATAGAAATGTAGTGGAGTGAAAGTCAGAAGTTTCCAAAGAAACAAATACTCAAGTAAAGTACAGATACTCAAAAAATGTACTTAAGTACAGTACTGAAGTAAATGTACTTTGTTACTGTCCACCACTGGTAACTAGTAATCTAATGCATTATTTTTTAAATTCAGTAACTCGGTTAACGTTACTACATGATGCGTTAGTCCGTTATTTTGCGTTATTTTTTGTGTAGTCTTGGCTAGAGACTGAGCTGCAACCAGAGCCATGTAGTCCTGAATCTTCCTGTGTGTGTGTGTGTGTGTGTGTGTGTGTGTCAGTGGGGAGACGGGAGAAGACACGCCGTGTGGGCGTGTCTGTTTACAAGACTGGTATCATCATGGCGTCGGCGGCGGAGCCTAAGTCAAGTTTCTTTACATGGAGATATTCTCACTACTTGACCTTTGTCGAGCACAAAAACAAGAACGTTTTAGTTAAATGTAAGTTGTGTCTTGGATCAAAGATCTTATCTACTGCCCAAAATAGCAATTCAAACCTGTTGAAACACCTACAGAAACAACATGACACAGACTCTGATGCCACTTCACCTCCACCACCTCAGCAACAGCGGCTGGATTTGAACCGAGGGACTGACTGCTCCTGCTAACCAGGAAAAAGTTGATAAAACCATTGCAAGGTATGTTGTAGAAGACATGCAGCCAATTTCTACTGTGGAGTCGCCCGCTTTCAGGAAGCTGATTAGCATGATACCGGGCGTCACACGGCAAATGGGACGAAACACTTTTTCTAAGTACCTGGAGAGCGAATACACAAAAATGGAAACCGAGCTAAAGAAAACTTAACTTAAAACTTAATGGGAGACCTTTTTTTCATAGTAACTAAAAAGTTACTTTTCACAGTACTGCGTTACCTTTTGGTGTAAGTAATCAGTAAAGTAACTGAGTTACTTTTGAAATAAAGTAACTAGTAACGGTAACTAGTTACTGGTTTTCAGTAACTAGCACAACACTGATGGTTACATTATGTAAGTCTTTAGTGTTTAACCATTGCAAACATCATGGAACACAGCTGGCTGCGCTACACTGCAAAGTTTTTCCTCCCTCCATCTGAAAAGTTTGATGGCACCATTTTCTTGCTGTTTTTTTTTTTTTTTCAAATTCCTTTTTCATCCTGGATGATCCACCTCAAATGAAACATCTACAACTACACATCTCTGTGGAGGTGCCTCTGTGGCTCACTTGGAGGAGTGTGCACCCCGTGTACTGAGGCCACCAATCTTCTGCAGTGGTTGCTGGTTCGACACCCAGCTGCTGCAGCTGAACTTCTTCAGCATGTCAATTACTATCTACTCACCGTCATGCTGATTGAAGGTCAGATTTAGTTTTTTAGTCCACAAAACACTGCTGGAGTTTCACAGGAAAACAGTGTGTCAGAATCTCCCAAACAATGGAAGTGAATGGTGACCAGTGTTCAAATGGAAAAAAAAAAACATCTTCACCTGACCTGCAGTCAGAAAGAGGGAGGGTAGATAATGACTGAATTTTCATTTTTTGGGTGAACTATCCCTTTAACATCAGACTACAACACATGTACATTTGCTGCGCCTGTCAGGCCTGGAAGAATTTTATCCCAGTTATCTACAGTACTGTAGAAAGACAACCATCACATTTTTTAGAATTTTGGCATCAACTTTCTGCTAAAATATTGGTTCTCATGACATCCCCACTGTGACAATAAGACAAACCAAGATCCACAATTCAACAAAAATATGTACACTAACAAACAATGCAATGCAATGTGACTAATGTTATGCTAGTAGTTAATGTAGCCTGGAGCCTGCAGCAGAGATGAGAAGCAGCTACAGGGCTCTGCTAAGCTCACTTCTTTCTAAGCACCCCAGATTTTTTCATTTTCAAACTTTTAAATAACATCACTTGAGGACATTTATCAGACTTCACACAGCTCCCTCTGGAGACACAAAAATCCTTATACAACTTTCTTCCAGATAAACACAGCTTGATGTGTAATATCAGTGAAAATCCTCTTAAAGACATGTGTCTTCTCATTGCATTACATTAAGTTGAGCAAAGGTTGCTAAACATGAATAAATCCAAAGACGTATTCCTTCTAAATGGATCCTAGGTGCCTTAGATTACTGAACACAGAAAGGAAAGCGTGTGTGCAAAGTGATGTCTTAAAGGAGCACATTATAGAGCCTAAGCACAATTAGATTGTCTGCTGCAGTAATTTGCTTAGCCAGAGGGAACACACTCCCTTTACTAAAGAGAAAAAGGTCTCCACTGTGTTGCATTATTAGACTGTATTCAAAACTGTCAACTAAATGTTTGATATACATAAATTATCCATATCTATAAATAGTCACAGACCAAATCCACCTTTTATAAGCCAGCTGCACCACTACTGTAGTTTTGTGTCTTTATCCATGTCCATTGTTGCATGTGGACAACTTTCATTTTTGGCATCAGGGAGCTGCCACTGTTAACTTTCCTCTGTCTTCTCTCTCCTGCTGTCTCTGCCTGCACCACTCTTGCTGGACATCTGCTGCCGCGATCCCTCCGCTCTCTCCTGTCTTCCCCCCAAAATGAAAAGCTATATGTACACTCGTGAATATGAGTTTGAGGTCCTTTAATTGTTTAATTTAATCCTTAAAATATGTCTAATTTGACATTTAGAGCACTGCCATTTAAATGACCAGTGTGAAGGATTTAGTGGCATCTATTGAGATTACAAACACCTTGTCTCATTGTCCCCTTCCCAAGGTGGCCACAAAACCAGTGTTTGGTTTGTCTGTTCTGGGCTACTGTACCAATGTGGTGGTGCAACATGGCTGCCTCTGTGTAAGAGGACCCAGGCCATCTGAAGATACAAAGGGCTTGTAAAAACACATTTTCAGGTGATTATACACTAATTAAAACATAATTAGGAATATTATATTGCATTTCTATCCCATTATGCCAATAAATCCTCATAAATTTCACACTCTGGACCTTTAAATATGTCTTAAACTTACTTTTTCAACTTAATGAATCAATTCCAGCATATAAACTTTCACCCAACTTCAACCTGAGCAGAAGTAGGTGGGGTCTGAAGGTGTACAAGACCTTTGATATGAGAACCATTAGGGCATGTAATCAGTGCATTTTAATGAAAGCATAATCTTTATCTAGTATTGAATACCGGAAATAGTTTTCCTGGCTAGACAGCATAATGGGCCTAAACTTGTCAGTAAGACCTCTGACCTTAGGATCTAAAGTCAGGAACCACTAAATTAAATTCCTGACCTCCTTCCTTCCTGCCCTAATTACATTCTCTTACATTCTCACAGCTCTCAGTCACACTCATCTCATAGTACTTAAAGCCAGTTAAAGCCAAAGCATAAAGCTATGGGAATTACAAGTTTAGTCACAGGTTGTACCACTCTGGAAAGAAAAACATGCTTGATTTTTACTCTTCAGTTATGCTGGAAAACATATTTGAAAAGATCAAACTCTTTGCTATTAAACCTTGTAACTGGCTAGCCTCCTTGTGATTAAATATAAATGAAAAATCTGACAGAGTTGACAAAATGTTACATTTTTTGTTATTTCACAGCATAGTCGTAGTGAGCAGCCATTTTATTTTTTAAAGTGTGTCAGAGTTCTCTTCATGTTAATCAAAATACACATTTTTAAACAATAATTCTTACTTAGCTTTGATTTAGAAGGACTACAGAGTTGACATGTTATGGTTGAGACACATCTGATAGAAATATTATTGAATGAGTTTGTCAAAAAAAAAAAAAAAAAAAAAGTACTTTTTTTAAAACCAGGAAGTGAGACAGGGGTCCTTAGGGTATAGCTAACCAGTTTTATGCCTGATTAAATCAAGTTTTTGTAAAAATCTGATGGCACTGATGGAAGTCTGGGCCACAACTGGGCCAAACAAAGATGATTATAAGAGCACATTTTTATACCTATGTTATCAGTAGGTAGTGTTAGTTTTAGATTTTGAAGACCTTTAAAACATTTTAAATTGTTTGATGTTGCGACAAGGCTGTTTTCTGGCACAGACCAAGTTTAGAAATTAAAATAAATTGAACACATATATTTCAGTTATATAATCCCTAAAGAATAAATATTCACCAGAATATTAGAAGTAGAATAATTGTTTTTGTTGGGCCATGATCTGTCCCAATTCTCAAGATATGTATAGATGAAGGTGAAATAATTATCATGTTAATATATACATATGATAATACTGGGTAAATACTTCACTAACTCTCTCATACTGTATGCTCTTAAATTTTCCTCTCTTTTTTTGTTAATCACTTCCTCTGGTTGCCTTTTAAGATAATATAAGATTTTCCTTTATTAGTCCCACAATGGACAATTTTTCAGTGTTACAGCAGCAAAAGCAAAGAAGCATCACTAAAATATAAAAATGATGGCTCGGTTAATCCAGTTGATCAAATTCTGTTTCTTTTACACCATTTTTCGCAAACATTTTTTGCCTTGTTGAGCTGTTTTCCACATTGAGCCTTAGATCCAGTTCACAGCATCGCATAGATGAGACAGATGCCGAAGCTTCTTCAGATGACTTCTTTTTGCTGAGCTGTTGATGCATTACCTCACCTGAGCTCTTCTCAGGCAATTTAATAAAAGGAGCTGCGGGGCGACGTCATGCCGTGGTATCCAGATGATGAAAGTGGATGTAAGCTGAGTGTTAGGGTGGGGTGGGGGGTTTGTGGTAGTGACTAGCACATGAGCCAGTCCTGTTAACTGCCCTCCATGAGCAGATAAAGATACAAGCACTCCCTCTGCTGTGTAGAGAGCAGAAACAACAGAAATTAAGCCACTGTCCTGCCTCTCCTTTACCTTTCCTAACTGTGGTTTTTGCCTCCTCTGGTGGTGAGCACTGCTTTAAACTTCAATAATGTCTTTGTGAATCAATTTAATTGAATTAAATGAGTAATTTTGGGATTTGATAGTCATATAGTTTTGTCTCAACTGCTGTGATGCATTTTTGTGGGTCAGCTTTTTCTAATAACTTTTCAGTTTTCATGCAAATAAGATAATGCAAAGCATGTGAAGTACAAACAATACATTATCTTTTTTCAAAGGCAGTTCTCTAAGAGAGGACAGGAGAAGAGGAGAGATAGTGAGGAAGACGAGGGGGCAATGTAAGGCAAGACACTGATGTCCCCTTTACGCAGACATGCTCTGAAATGTACCTGGGAGTAAAGGTGCACTAATCCATGTTTTCTACGTCAAAGCTGGGGTAGGCAACATGTTTTTGGCATCAATGAACAATAATTTCCTAATAACCTTTCAGCATATTGTAAATCAAGTGGTCTGAGACAAAACCAGACTTGTGCACCTCCTCTTGGCTCTGTTTTTAGGCTTTAGGGAATCTGGCCCATGACGGTAGACTCACCCGTAATTTTCACAAGGAGTGGCTGTGCCATGTCACGGCTCCACCGCGGTTTTGCTCCATCATGCACGCGACTTCAATTTACACCAGCAGCATTTCAAAAGCATTTCAGCAGCGAAGCATTTTGCCCATCTGATTATGTTTACTTGCTCTGATTTTGTTCATTAAGTCCTCTTTCCTTGCTCTTTGTGCTTCTACCATGGATAAGCAGTCTTTTATTTTGAAAATCAACTGGATTCTCCCCTGTTTTCCTGACTTCCGACCTGTTTGACCTGCTCTGTGCCAATTGACGCACCATCCATCAAAAATAGACTTGCTGCGTATTCTCTGCAGAGCAGAGCGGCAAGCTGCTTCTGGGACGCTGCTGAGACGTGCTTCTGGTGTAAATTACAGCATTGACTAGAATGGCAGCATATTTGTCTGCGTGCCGCGCCTGGTGTAAATTAGGGGTTAAACCAATCACAGGTCATCTCAGAGACGGGCATTGCCATTGGTTGATCTACTAGTGCAGCTGCATGTTCCATGATAATGGAATTATCAGAAAGAGAAACTTAAAAAGAGTCCAGCTAATGAGTAACATGCTCAGCACAGGAGTTTGTCAGCTCACTCGGTTACTTTTGACTTGACCTTCATTTGCCTTCATCCATAGGCGTTTCTCAATACCAAGTACGCCAAGTTCAGACTTACGGACTTGGCAGTTCGGACTTAGCAAGTTCGATCTGGGAGTACAGTCTCTCGAGGATGGGAGGACACAGGATGGTCATTCTGCTATTGGGACAGTAGCGTACTTGATGATGTCACCATCTCAGCTCATCCTGGCTTACCCACTTCCAGTTATTTTTACCATTAATGTATATTTGAAATAAAACGAAATATGATATAAAACACAACCCTGTATCTTTTGGTTTAAATGTGCGGAAAACGAATTATATCTCCTTTCACTACTATAGAGACATCAGAGCCAACGGCCAATTTCAAAAGTTCATGCTGGGATAAGGCTGTTTTAGCGGGGTAACATGAATGCTGACAGCCCCGTCATCTTGCCAGCTGGTGAGGTATGCTGGCCGTCCCGTTAGCAGGACGACACATCTCCAAGTTTTAATGTCTACATTCTCACATAAAATAATCTTAAAATTACATTCCGTGGTACTAAAACAGTAATATTTCGACACTTGTAACTTAAAGTTGTGGGTCCTCTCCTCTGCCATTGTTGCTACGAAATGCATTCTGGGATACGTGGCTGCCCCAAGTCCACATAAGTCACCACCCGATGCATCCTCAATAAAACAGGCGGGGCAAGAACACATCTGGGTATTTGACTGTACTTGGCAAGATGCAGACTTTTGAATTGGAACAGTACTTGGACTGAGACTGATGACGTTTCTCAAGTACACAAGAACACAAGTACAGAGAAGAACGCATATTGAGAAACGGCTCATGTCTATCACGGGGCTTTTGCAGAGGGCTGAGAGAAACAGGCAGAGCTGAGACACAGAGCCGACAGACAGCTGCTTAGAGCCAGGGAGCACTGCAGGGGAGGGTCGGTGGCAGACTGGAGCTTCTGGAGGAAGAAACTCTGATGCTGATTCCTTCATTGACAGGAGGGGAGCTCAGAGTGAATGTTTCAAACTTTTGTGATTAAAACGTGGATTCATTTTCACCCCTCTCGCATTTCTTAACCACTCTGCAGAAGAGAAATTGCAGACCCATGGACCAGCCAGACAAGAGCTCAGTGTTTGGTTTTTAAACTTTTGGGATTAAAAAGTGGATTTATCTTCAGATAATTTATCTCTCTGCCCATGTTGACTACTGAATGGAAGAGAAATGTATTTGAAAGTCACTTTGTGAGAGTACAGAGAGAAGGTATGTAAAGGAAAGAACTGACTTCTCTGGTGAGTACTGTCAGTACTGACACACAAACACACGCACACAGCTGATGTTTGCAGGTCCGTGCTCGCTTACAACTGCCTTGGTAAACTGTTGCATGCATGCATGAAGCACATGCTGCTCATCTGGTAGGAAGGACTCAGGACAAAAACCTAAACCTTACTTACGTCCCGGAGATGAGACTCAACACTCAACTGTTTTCAGTCTTTCTACCTACTGCAGCTTTAAACATTAATATCTTCACAATGAAATTGTGTTTTTAAAAGTGTTTTAAGTGGTTTTAGAACCACCAACACAACATATTACCAGAAATGTTACAGCCTATGAAGACGGGCCTCTTACAGAAAGATGCTTGACTTTGTACATTGAGATCAACGCCAATTAATCACTGTTACTGTATAGTGCCAGTTGTATTTTGGAGCCACTGAGTGGCCACTAGTGGTAATGCACCTGAAAGGATTCTACTTTTGCTTTACCGTTGAGCTGTGTTGGTGTTTGTGTTTCTAATGGAGCTTTGTATTGTGATGTGTATTATATACATTACATATCGTTCCATCAGAACAGCTGCTGCAGTCGGCCCTCACACGGATATCTGCTCCCCCGCCCTCCTCCTCTTCTCCTACCCACACAGATACAAGAACAGCTTTTCACTGGTCTTCAGCCCAACCAGTCATTTACTGGCTTTTGTTTTGACACATTGCAACATTTTGCAGTCACAACCCACAGCAGGGAGAAGTGTGTGTTTGTCCCTGCTCTGTATTTTAGTTCCAGCTCCTCTCTCTGCTGCTGATAATCTACTGATGAGCTTTGAATAGAATTAGAGAGTATTAGAGAGGAGGGAGTGGAGGCAGCCTGCACCTGAGGGAGAGAGGCTCTGTTTGTATGTGTGTGTGTGTGTGTGTGTGTGTGTGTGTGTGTGTGTGTGTGTGTGAGAGAGAGAGAGAGAGAGAGAGAGAGAGAGATATAGGAGAAGAGTAGGATTCAGAATTGAAATGGGAGGAGATAAGAGATAACCAGAATCCGAGGCAGGAGGTGAAACTGCAACAGATGGAAACAGAGATGCATATAAATAACTCTCAAACAGTGTTTATTTAAATATTTCCTTTTCCTATAATCATTTCTGATTTAATTTCATGTCTTCCTCCAAAGAGGTTTGCTTGCAATATCTGATCTAATAGTAGATCACTGTGTTCTGATAACAGTTTTAAGCTTTTAACAATGAAGGAAGGAGTGTGAATCACAGCTGAGCTGACAACAGCACGAGTCACCAGTGAGGGGAGCTTCACTGTTTAACCAGTGACAGTGTTCATTCATTCAGTTCACAGTTTTGGTTGTGAATGAAATATCTCCATAGGTATTAGATGGTTTCTCATAAAATTACATGAGCACATTCAGGGCCCCGTCTTACACCTGGTGCAAAGTGGATGCGCTGGCTATCTTATGCTGGCGCCATTATCATTTTTGCCACTTCAAGATAGCAAATGAACTTGCGCCAAGTCTGTGCAGTCATAGGAAAAATTAAGGCACGGCCAGGCAAATTTTCAGTCTTGTGCATGCCGGATTGTTGTGCCTTAGACTGGTCAAATAGCAAAGTCTGTGGCTCAAGAGGTCTGAATGCACAAGATGGCAGATGGAGCGTTTGGTCGAGGCGCACACACACCTCTCCACAATCACAAAACACCTTCATCTATGCTGAGTTTGTTTCCCCACGCAGGAGTGTGGATTAATACAGTAATCTTTGAATATATTTTCTACCATCAATAGAGTTAGTGAGATTTACAGCGTGCACGTTGGCCAAATGCAAGACACACACAGTTCTCCACAAACACAAAACACCTTTTATTTATGAAAACAGCGTGTGTGTTTCTAAAATCATTCTCACTAATAATGAATAAGGAATTATTATTATTGTTAAAAATCCTAATAAATCTCAACAGACCTGCAAAGTGTTTATTGAGATCCAGAAAAGCAAGGATTGAACTAAAATATTTCATTAAATTAACACTGGTAAATATTAATCTCCTGTTCATTCTCTCTTCTCAACATTCTCTTCCAGTAGCAAAAGTAAATTTGCATCTTTGCTTCATGTGTAACTGAACTTTGGTGAACTAACCAGCAAAGTTACAGCTTCAACCAATAACAAAGACAACCCAACTTGGCTGCACCACCCGTATTCAGCGCTACAAGATATACGAATGTCACCTCGCATGGCTTGCCTTCGTTTGTGCATATGTGACTGCACGCTAAAGCATGGTGCAGAGGCGGAGCCTTGATGTGGAAAACCATAGACATATATACATAGACGCCACATGGATCACTTTGGTCTGTTGCTGGATCATGTCAACGATGCTGGGTCAAGACTGGCCTGTGAACAAATACAAACAGGAGAGTTGTAGCTTTTCGTTGTAAAAAACACTATAACATTTATTTCTCATCTGATTTTGGTGTGTTGTGTTATATTAAAGGGGTTATGATCTGCATAGAGTAAGTTACAAAAAACTTTTTTTTCTCACTCCATGTAGATCATAAACCTTTGAATATAGCATGACTTGTTGACATCGGTCAGGAAATAATTGTGTTTTTTAATCCAGAAAAAAAGCTCTTCCATTTGCATGTTTTTGTTCAGAGGTCAGTCTTGACCAATTGGAAAATGGCGGCCACATTGACATATGATTCAAAGGCCAATGCAGCTTTTTTTTCCTATATGTCTACAGGGAAAACCATCAGGAGTTATGCTGTATGTTGTTAAGTTATTGAGTTACTTTGTTGTTGTTGTTACCTTCAGATGTTGTCTTTTGTATACATTCTTTCAATAAATCTTTCTGTAAAATAGAAATGTGACTCCCCTCCCACAGTCTTCAAGACTGTCCTGGCCGACCTCAGCAGGCCATTGGCTGACATGGGAGGGTCGCCAGCCGATTAAGCTCACCTACAGGCTATAAAAACTGGTCCATATGTTCAGTCTGTCTCTCCCTCTCTAAGCTGACATCCACTCTGCATCACCTTCTCTTGCTTTGGCACTGCAACACCTCCACAACACCCATGTCACACATCATTGCACTGCATGCATGGATTTATATTGCTCATTTCCACACCTGACTCATTTGTGTTAATCTCAAATGTAATCAATTACTTAATCTTTAAGTAAGACAAGTGAGAAAATTGCCCTATTTTTCTGTTTTCTGTCTATATATTTCTTCAGTTTTTACTTGTTAACACCTTCTTATACAGTAGAAGCTTTGACATACTCCTGTCTGAACAATCTAGCTTATTTGAATTTGTGAATAGAGAGGGAGAGAGGTGAAGAGAGGAGCAGGGAGAGAGCGCAGGCGCAGTAGCAGCAGGGAGGGTGGAGGGAGAGATAGAGAGAGAAGGAGGGAGAGTTGGATAATGGGATTGAGGGAGCGAGGAGAGGAGAGAAACAGACAGACAGAGTGAGAGACAGAGTTGGGGTGCACCTGACCTCGAAAAGGGAGGGTAGCTCCTCTGCTAGCCACACCCGCACACACATTTGCACACATACACATTTGCACACACACACACACACGCACACACACCTACACACACACACACACACACAAACACACACACACACACACACACACACACACACACACACACACACACACACATTCACATTCACACACATACAGAGCTAACAGGCAGAGGCAGTGAGGCAGCCAGCAGAGAGCCTGCCGACCAGCAGCCATGACAGACACCGGTGAGTAGCTACATATCTAACATCCGCTTGTGTTTGTGTGTGTGTGTGTGCGTGTGTGTGTGAGTGTGTGTGTGTGTGTGTGTGTGCAGGGTTTCACGAGTGGTGACGTATAACACCAGCTGTGGTTATGTGATTTTTCACACATCAGAGAATGTGAATGTGTGTGTGAATGTATGCATGAGGGCATTAGATAGATAGATAGATAGATAGATAGATAGATAGATAGATAGATAGATAGATAGATAGATAGATAGATAGATTGATTGATTGATTGACAGATTGACAGATTGATAGAGAGATTGGTGATTCATCCATTATCTACAAGGGTAATGGGGCTGAGTTTCATTTGTTTTAACATATTGAAATTATGTTACAGTAATTAATCACAAGACACCACACAGCATTTACATTAAAGGGACAATACACCCCAAAACCTAAAATACATATTTTTACTTTGTACCTGTAGTGCTACTTATCCATCTACATAGTTTTGGTGAAATATTTGCGACAGTATTTTGCAATATCGGTTTCATCATTGATTGTTTTGGTATTTTTGTCTGTCAGTTATTTTGATTAATGTATTAGCTGTTTGGTCGATAAAATGGTGAAAGATCGGCGACATCCTCAAATGTTGGCCATTCAAATGAATTTGATAGGTAACCAACTCTTCCTGAGTTTGGGGAGTAACAGATAACATATAACAAGATCATGTATTCTGGACACAAAAAAAGGTAACTGTATGCCATTACAGCTCCAGATAAAAAAAAAAGACAGATTACAGATACATTTAGTAAAAATGGGGATTATTAGTAGGTTTACAATTTTAAAATAAAGAACAATATCCTACCATGCACAGTACACACACAGCTGCCAATTCATTATCATGACCTCTAGTGAAAAAATGATTCACTGGGTGGAAATTTCACATTTTTTTGTCTTTAAATCAATCAATAAATCAAACAAAGCAAGGAACAGCTATACAAACTAATAAACAGAAAACAGAAAAAAATTTGAGCTG
The DNA here is from genome assembly GCF_056507025.1 of Lutjanus erythropterus. Lineage (NCBI taxonomy): Eukaryota > Metazoa > Chordata > Actinopteri > Lutjaniformes > Lutjanidae > Lutjanus > Lutjanus erythropterus. The sequence goes on from NC_139330.1 coordinate 34,696,986, forward strand.
CAACAATTTATCTATTAAAGGACTCTTCATCTATTTTTATGATTGTTCATTTTCAAGTCATTTTTAAGAAAAAAAAATAAAAATTCTCTGGGTTTTCTGATTCCAGCATCTTCAATGTAAATATTTTCTGGTTTCTTTACTCCTCTTTGACAGTAAACTGAATATTTTTGAGTTGTGGACAAAACAAGATATTTAAGGATGTCATTTTGATCAACATTTTCCACTATTTTATGGCCAAATAACTAATTGATAAATTTAGAAAATAATCAGCTGATTAATTGATGACATAAATAATCATTTCAGCCCCCCAAACATTATAGTAGGCTAAAGAATTTCACCATATTCTATATTGAGGTAATCCAAAAGTAATGGAAAGTAAGTCTTTTTTAAAATAATAATAATACATTTTATCTGTATAGTCCTTTGAAAGGTACTGAAAGAGACTTTACATGGCAGAAAAAAACGAATGCAAAACATGGAAACAATACAGTATCAGCCTAAAAAATAGAAAATAGTAAAAAGCAGTATCAGTATAAAACCAATCTAAGAAACAAATGAAAAAGGAGAAGGGGGGCTTCAGTTGCTACTAATTGAGAAAACATGTCTGTTATCAACAAAGTGTGCTGCATTAACACTGGCTGTGTTTTAAGTTTAATTAGAGGCTGGGTAGGTCTATTTGCTGGCACCAATGTAAACATCAGATATGCTAATGGATAACAATAGCCCAACATCTCCATCTTTTTTGCACTGACACGAATGTAAGTGAGGGAGTGTTTTATATTTTTATCTTTTTTGGTGCAAGGCATGGGGTTGCACCACTCTTCAGTGTCACTCTCAGACCAGGCATTCCCAGAAACACCGAGCTGTTTGTCTCACTGACTGGGCAGTAAGAGCGCACTGTTCAGCTCCAGAGTGCAAACTAGACAGTGGCCAGTGGCTGTCATGCATTAAGACACACCACCATCCAACCAGTCAGCTTCAGCTGAAGCTACTGCTGCTGCTGCTGCCTGTTATTCACCACTGAACACAAAAAATCCTGAGCTTTACAGTGAGGAGATTTGTTGTTGGACTATTGATCAGATTGTACAGTCGTGCTGGATACTGGGAGCACCCTCTGCATACATATATGATAATGTAAGTACAGTGCTGTTGAAGCATCTGTAATAAGCACCCCGGGGACTCCCTCGCAGCACTCAGTGGGACTGATTAGGAAATTGCTCTTCTGCTCTCTTGTCAAACACACATGGATGCACATGCACACAGAAGGACAAGGGAGTTAGATCCAGCCAGGCTGTGTATCAGCCTGATAGCCCCCTCCACTCAGGCTATTTTCATTCGACTTACAAAGGATTAGCTGAGGTGATTACCATCTGCAAGTCTCACCTTACAGTGTGTGTGTTTGTGTGTGTGTGTGTGTGTGTGTGTGTGTGTGTGTGTGCTTGTATGTAACGCATTGTATAGCATGCATATTTGTTTAAGTAGCTCCTCAGGTTTATGACCAAGCTTCATTCTAAGCCAGCAGTGGAAGAAACATTGAAGATGTCTGAGGTTAATTGGCCCTAATTAGGCCAAAGTAACTGTGATCACTTCATTAACCCTATCACCAAACAAGAGCAGTTACTGGACAATTATATAAACCCCCACATTACATTAATTTATCTAAAAAACACTAAAAACTTTATCTATCACAATGTAGGTAGTGAAATCCTCTGCAGCTGACCCATCCATAGTATTAGGAGCACTTGGCAGCCATTGTGCAGCGCCCAGGGACCAACCCCAGTTCTAAGCCATTGCCTCAGTCAAGGGCAGTGACAGAAGAAATTAACTTAACATACATGTTTTAAATGGTGGGGAAAACTGGAACACCCGCAGGAAACTCATGCAGGCACTCAGGGAGAACATGCAAACTCCACATCCTGCACAAACTGGGATTTATAACATTCTCATGCTCTATTTCTGCTCATGCCAACTATGGAATGGTTAAGGTTAGGGATAGATTGTAAGTTATGGCATATAAGCCATGGTTAAGGCAGTGTTAAAGGACAAATCTGTAACATATTTGCTTTTATAAATCATAAAATGACCATAATATGTCATCAGAGATCAAGAAAACATTAAATTTCTACTCCAGGCCGGAATGCCCATTTCACACTAAATAGAATTTGAATTAATGCTGAATTTTTCGCCAAATGAGTAAGTGTCTGTTTATGAGTTGGTAGAAATAATTAATAATCTTGTAGAAGTATATATTGAGCAAAACCTTAATGGAGTTTGGCAGCAGTGAGGCAGGCAGCCACTGAACTTAAAGTCCAGAGGCTTTGCATTGACAGACAATTAATAGTTAGAAACAGCTGATCAACTTACAATGAAGGACTCCCTGTTGCTCATTATTGTCAATTTATGAGGTTGCATGCATCCTGCACTCCTGCGGTGTTCCTGCAGCCATTGATTGTATATTAAGTACGATTTTAATCTATTTGAAATACAATCAATGGCTCCAACTAGTCAATTTTTACGTATAGCATAAGGCAACTAAAATACTTAGCTAATGTTGGCTAAAGATTGTGGTTACTGTGAATGAAGAGGCAAATGTTTTCTGTGACAGTGGTAAACTCCTACATAAAAGTCCAGTGTGCTGCATGGCCTCTGCTTTGCTTATTCAATCATTCTGAGGCCTTTTCACTGTGCACTTCAAAGGACAACATTTCCAAACCAAAGCCTTCATTGTGTGCTTTAGATGTTATGCCTACCAGATTTCCAAAGGAGGTTTTTAACAGTGTTGGTCCAACTATTTTATCATTTCTGTCCACTGGCTGTGTTCTCTCCTGCCTTAAAGGGATAGTTCAGATTTTTAGAAGTGGGATTACATGAGGCACCACAGTCAGTGTATTAACTACAATAGATGGAGGGTGACATGTCCCCAGTTTGGAGAAGCAGCAGGAGTACTGGTGTAGGAAGCTAAGCAATGTACTGCTGGGGACAAAGTCTGCAGCAAAATGTATTTTAAACACCTAAAAAAAATCTATATCAGTTTAAGCATACGTTGCATTTAGAATATTTTCACCATTTTACCTTGGTGTCAGACAGGCTTTTCTGATGGGAAACTGTCAAAAGAAGTCTGGTGACTGTGGAGAGAGTAATATTTCATGTATATAATTGTGGTTTCCTGTTGAAAAAGGCTGTCCGACAGCAAGGAAAAGCAGTGAAAATAAATATAATAAACTGATATTGATTTGTTTAGATGGCTAAAATATGTCGCTGCTGACCCTGTCCACAGCCAGAGACAGGCAGAATTTCAATTAAATGTATTTGAAATACATATCCAATTACTTTTGAGTATTTTGTAATTTGTATTTAGTTGGGCAGAAAAAACAAGATGTAATGTTCTTGTATTTGCTTTTGTTTGTGTATTTGAAATACTTAAAATTCATGACTGAATATGTCATTTTATTCTCAAATAAGACGCACTTCATCCCCAGGTTAAAACTGTAGAAAAAAGTAAAATATAAACGGGTTTGTGGCTGGGGCAGGAGAACTGCATGCTCATCTTGGCGCGGGTTCTCTCTGGGTACTCTGGCTTCCTCCTACAGTCCAAAGACATAACAAAAAATAACAAATTGATAACTCTAATTTTCCCGTAGGTGTGAATGTGAGTGTGAGTGGTTATTTGTCTCTATGTGTCAGCCCTGTGATGAACTGGCGTTTTCTCGTCCAGTGTCAGCTGGGATAGGCAGGCTCCAGCCCCCCTGTGACCCTTCAAAAGCATAACTGGTTACAGACAATGATACGCTCATTGTGAACTACCACATTTCCTCATGACCAGTTGCTTGAGGAGAGAAGCTGCTTTGGTGTTTGGTGCAAATTTCTCCTAATAATGATATGCAATCAAAATATGATCAGATACTGCAGCTAAGACAAACTGACTGAAGGATACTAATATACAACAGAAGAGCAATGTGCTCTAGAACTGGAAAATAGGTCGATTGCAAATGACTCCCACAATGACACAGAGGATATGACTGTTGGAAAGAACCGGTGGCAGGCATACCAGAACTGAAGTACGTGATGTGAGTCACGTGACATATGTCATGTCACATTAAACTCATGGTAAACATTGTGCAACAGTCACAGTTTGGTTAGGTTTAGGAAGAAATCATAATTTGGGTTAGAGTAAGTAGGTTACATTTTGTAAATGATGTCACCTATGTGTATATGCTGACCCCCATATACTGTAGGTAACACACTGTGGATAAGTACCTCACATAACCACGCTTCAAATAATCTGAACTATCCCTTTACGCATGTAGAAGGTCTCCAGCTTCTCAAGAACTCTAGTCTTTACCTTGCCTAAAAGTTTAGAGAACTAAACGAAAACTAATCTGAAATCATAGTTTTCTTCCTCCAAAGTCCGTCCCAATTCCAAATACAAAATCATCTACAAATGTCAACCCCATAAACCAGTAGTAATATTCGACTGCAAGCTTTCATTTATAAAACAATTAAAAAAAAAAAAAAAAAAGTCATTCAGTCATATTTTTATCAACTTAGGAGCATCTCTAAAGTCCTCACAAGTCTCTCCCGGCTTGATCTCGAGAAGGTCGTTCAGGCTTTTATTTAATCTTGGTTAAATTACTGTAATTCTCTTATTCAAGGTTAAGTCATATCTCACGCCTTCAGCTAGTACAAAACGCAGCTGCTTGGTTTTTAACAGATACTCACATCAGGCCTGTTTTAGCCTCTCTTCAATGGCTCACAGTGGATTGATTTTAAGATTTTACTAATTACCTTTAAAGCGCTTCATGATTTAGCTCCCGGTCATATTGGTGAATTGCTGCTCTCATATGAGCTGCAGCACAGCCTCAGATCCTCAGGCAGGGCTCTGGATGTAAATCAGAAGTTGATGAGTTGTACAATATAAAAGTAATTTCTAGACACTGAGCTGGTTATTTCTAATCATATTGTAATAAGTATGTCAAACAACAATATTACTGTAATCTGTTATCCATCTAGAGGCCAATAGTGGTGTTAGAAATGTAACATGATAGCAGTAGGGGGAAGGTCGATGGTTCACAATAAACCTCCTCCATCCTCTGAGGCATGGAACAGTGTGTTTCTCAGGAGGAAACTCTGATGGCAGTTCTAGAGGAAAGGTCAGGAGGTCACCAGAACTACTACAGATTCTCTGGGGTCAATATCTATATCAAAGTTCACAGTGTCCTTGCCAGGAGCTGTGGAGTCCTTTTCTCCTGGACCAACCACCGAGTGTTGGTCCAACGATATTGTATTTTCAAACTATATTTCTTCAGTTCTTATTAATGAGCTTGTTTTCACTCATTAGTCTACATTACTTTAATTTTAAGATGGGTTTTGCTCAGATATCTTGTTGTATATTATTGTTGTATTTTCTTGCTCCATATCATGACGGGTAAAAATTTAATGTAACACTTTCTATCACGGCTCGTGCATTATAATGCTGTATAGACATACTTATAATATGTTATACTGTGATAACAGCAATGTATAATTATAGGTATAAGCACACATAAGTACTCATAATGCTTTACAACATTGACTATAACACATTATAAGGCATTATATAATGACTTATAAGGTCAAGTATCAGTTTATAATTGCAGGTCACACACTGACACATTTTTTGGCAAAGATCATAGTTGAAATACATATAATCACTGTTACAATGCATTATTATGTGATTATAAGTTGCTCTAAGTGGTAATTGGGTGCTCTAAGAAAAAAAAAAGTAATGAATGTCCTGAGGTAATAAGTCACTATACATTATTGGTTCCCAACCTGGGGTCTGGGCCCCCCTCAGGATGGTGACAAAAATCAAGGTCCCCAAGACTCTGTGGGTGCACATCTTTTCTTAGATCAAAATTGTGTGGGGGGGGGGGGGGCAGTGATCATTTGATCATCGTCTTAAGTAAAGGCTTTACGTAAAGTGAAAAAAATACTGTAATGTTTCCACAAAAGCTCAGAGTTAGTACATTATTATTATTTTAGAATGCATTATAATCACAGTACAATGTACTATATGATAAAGTGATTATAATGCATTATTAAATAGTTATATATAATACATTATGCTTCTTGACCTTTTAAGTCCTTATAACATCCTTTATGATGTGTTAAGATTATTGTTATTAAGCAGTATGAATATTTTTCAGGACTTATAACTATACTTATACATTGTTATAAATATAATGCATTATAAGTATGTTTAAATGGGTGACATATAAAGTGTTACCAAACAAAAATTTTAATAACTTTCCCTTATTGCTCCCTGTGCTCAAACATTTATTCTAGTGTCATGTATTATAATAGATGCCTGCTATTCATAATACTGACATAAACTGACATATTCATCATATGACTGACATGTTATAATACTAGCTTTGGCAGGAATATTGCATGTAGATGTTTGGGATCTTCTGTGTAATGTTTTTGGTCCGATCATAAAGCACAGACATTTAAAACTAAATGAGTAAGAATTCTGTTCCAGTATTTATATTTGCCTTCATGACTTGCACAGTACACAAAATAGCCTATAGAATCCTACATTAAAATGGTTTAAGTCAACACACTTTTTGTGCACCTGCAGCATAATTTTGCTCATGTATAGTATTTTGTTAGTGTCACATAGTGTTATATATAGTATCCCTAGAGATACTGGTGAAGTCTGAATGTGGATTTAGTGTGGTAGAATGATTGGAACAGGATTTATGCAGCCCCTCTCTATCTCTAGCATGAACAACGATTTTAATGAAGCACAATATGGTGCTGTTGACAGATGGCATACTCAGAGTCCAATATTTTGTAATGAACAGAGGACTGGAAATGGATCAGGCTTTATATAGCTCATTATAATCTGTTGAAAATGGCTTGACTGGCACTGACACAGATCCTGCAGTCCAAGTCTGACTTTGTCTGACAAGTTTGTGTGACTTCAATGACTGAGAGCTAAACCGAGCCCTGCTTCTCCTTTTCTATGTCAACCAGTAGGGTGTAGATCTCCGTCAGGCAACAGATGGTGAAGCACCTACTGCAATGCCACCACAACTGTCACAAGCAACCAGCAGAGATTTGCAAAGTTCCACCAACATTAACATGAACCTCACATATTGAAACAAGATTTCAAACTGAAGCAGTTGTTGATCACTTGTGGTCCCTAGTGGCCGGTTAAGAAGAAGAAGTGCGCTGTCACCGGTAGTTTACACCAGGCATGGCTGCGCTGCATCATGGATGCGCCATGGCACTCAGACCACTTTGCGGCCATTCTAGTCAATGCTAGTTTTAGCTGCATCCCAGAAGTGGCTCGGCACTCCACTCTGCAGAGAATATGAACCAAGTCTATTTTTGACGGATGTCGCGTCAACTGGCACAGAGCAGGTCGAATGGGTAGGAAGTCAGGCATGGAAAAGGCAGGGAGAATCCAGTTAATTTTCAAAATAAAAGACCCCATACAGACTCACAATCATAAAGACAGACAGAAAATAAACAATTTAACTACGTAGCCTGCTTATCCATGGTAGAAGAACAAAGAGCAAGGAAAGAGGACTTAATCAACAAAATCAGAGCAAGTAAACATAATCAGACGGGCAAAACACTCCACTGCTGAAACGCTTCTGAAACACTGCTGGTGGAAATTGCAGTCGCGTGCATGATGGAACAAAACCGCGGTGCAGCTGTGCCTGGTGTAAATTATGGGTCAGTGATCGCATAAAACTTTGAAGGAATTTAATAAAAGATATTAAGTCTATTTTTTGGAAAAATGGCAGTTCTCACTATGCATGTGTGAGGAGACTATTTTTACAGAGGACTGAGAGAGAGCTGAACATTATGATGTCACAGTGAAGTTGACCTTTGACCTTTTGGATATAAAATATCATCTCTTCATCATTTTATCCTGTTAGATATTTGTGTGTAATGAGGTCACAGTGGTCTTTGACCTTCTAATCAGTTCATCCTTGAGTTTGAGTGCCCCAAGACAATTGTACCAAGTTTGAAGAAATTCCCTCCAACTGTTTCTGAGATATTTTGTTCAAGAGAATGGTACGGTCACAGTGACCTTTGACCTTTGTCTGAGTGGTCATTTGTGCCAAGTTTGAAGAAATTCCTTCATGGTATTTTTGAGATATCGCCTTAACAAGAATGGAATGAACCCCACATATGTTAACATACAGCTGACATATTCTTAAAGTTTGTTGCTGGTGTGTGTGTGTGTTGCAGACTCTCTGACCGAGGCACTAAAGGCCATCAGTGTGAGTACAGAGCTGATCGACGAGGAGCTCAAGCCTCATTTGGACACAGTGCTGGCTGCTCTGCTGGAGAAGAGTAAGTCTTGCAACACACCTGCGCACACTCACACACACACACAAACGCAAAAGTGTTTTGAGGAACATGAATGTGCTCAGCAAATGTAACAGTAACCTGCTTTCAGTGGAATCTTTCAGATATGAAGTGTGTAACACTGCTGGCTTCATGTCTCTTTGCCACTGAAAAACAGGATTCTGTTCCATAATCCTTCTGTTCATGACAGGATTGTCACACTGAACTTACAGTTCTCACGGAAAATATTAGTATAATATGAATTTCAAAACTTTTTGCAGAAAAATGAATCTAGGTGGCTTAATTAATGACCAACAGGCCCTGTCTGATCTACCCTGTATGACAGTTTCCTTAATGAACTTTTCCTCAGTGTTTTCATTTTCTAGTTAGAATACACAATCCAAAAGGTACCCAAGCACAGTTCATAATGACAAGACATGACTTTCACTTCAATCAACACTTCGTTCTTTTTCTCACATGCATCAACCTTGTACCAGTACAGTGAAGCCAGTCTGACTTCAGCAGATTGACCTTTTTATAGAAGCTTTATTGCTTTTTCAGACATGTGACCAAACTGCCATCACAGACTGTGTAACAAGATGAATGTCTGAAGGATTTTTACATGAGCCTGGATTTTGGGTGCAAATCGACTGCGGTGAAGTCACACTGCAAGTAAAATTTTGGCTCATGTTACTTGTGCGAGTTTGTCATGAGTCACTGTAAAACCGAATGCGCAAATGAATTATTTGTAGTAAGCAGTGAAAACTTACATAACTTACAGGTTCTCCTAACCTAAAAATTAGAGTGAATGTAGAATTGTCTTTCTTTTGTGTTTATTCAACTCATAATTTTCAGTTAGTGAGGGAAAATTGTCCCTGAAAAAGTCCCTAAAACACAAATATTTTTAAAATATTTTAAAAACCAATTTTATTTATATTTTCACTGAGTTTACTGAAAATTATATAATACATTTTTATACTCAAATGTATTCAGTTCTGTTGACTTATTGCAATGAGAGAGTCTCAATTCTGAGTTGGCTTAATCAATAATTTTGATTTAACTGTAATCAAAGAGTTCATGTAACACTAACAATTATTTAAGCTTGGAAAGAAAATTGAAGAAAGAAAATTGTGGCAACTGATTGCCTCATTTTTTGGGTACTGCTGACTTATTTGTTTTTTTACAGTGTTATGCAGAGATGCTAATCTGTGTTTCCTGCCCAGAGACTACAGCTGAAAATTAGTTTATGTCTAACTCTGCCCCCGTCAACTAAACAAATAAAATAAAATAAACTGTCAAACAACCAGAATACATTAGCCCGAAGCAAGTGAGCAGCGGCAGGCACAGAGAGTGTGTTTGTGTTCAGTTCAGCCTCACCAGACGCTCCAGTTCCTTCTGTTATTTCCCTCCAGTCTCTCCTTTTTTCTTACTCTCTGCTCTGCACATTCATGAAGTCCAGTACATTTCCACTCCAGTAAGCAGTCAGCATGAACAGAGAGAGACTAATTACACACACGCAACAGTGAAAGTCGGCACCTCAACGGCTCACTGCGGCAGACAGGTTAAGAAGCAAGACTGAAAATAATTCCACTTTTTAAGCCCACAAGTAAAAAAAATATAAGCTCTCCTCCCGTCTGTAAGGAGCCTTGGATCAGAGAAGAAACTGGTGTCACTCCGGGTGTTCATATTATATTATTCTGAGCACAGCTCTTTTCTCCAGGGCTCCCCAACACTTATCAGCTGTTTGCCAGGCCGGTCCACCTGGTCCTCCCCACCAACCTCCTGCAAAGCTTCACGATACACAGAAAGTTTTTGCTCAAGTTGAATATATTCAACTTACACAAATACATGTATGACGCTGATTTCATGCTTTCACACAGTATCGTTTATATAAACTTTGTAATCTTGCCATGCGAAAAATTTGCTCTGCTTTCTGTGTGAACACACCATAAGGACACTGTTGCTTTGTGTGAAGTTTTGAGCCCAAGTCAAACACTTAAATTTTGAAATAAACTATAAAAACAGTTTTGCAAACCTATAATCTTTAGTTTTCTTTTCTTTAGATAAAACATGAGATAAATCTTTCAGTTTTAGAAATTTTGAGCTTTCTCAACTTTTTATTTTTACAGTGTGTGGTGAACTGACATTGTAGCCTCAGCTGTGTGTGCCATCACACATGCACCAAGGCAGATGAAGTGAAGAGAAGGAGTCTTCCAAGGCAAACACACATGGTCAACCACACACACCTCTTTTCTATTGCGACTTTGTCCGTCACTGTTCACCAAAATTTCACGCAAAGCAAAAATGTGAATTCGCGCTTGTGTGGTCATATCCCTAAGGATTGCACAATTGGCCTGTCAGGCTGTCACATATTTTGGGTCAAAGTGAAAGTTTGATTGTGGCAGTACAGAAAAGTTCATGAGGTCACCAAAAATGTCTGTGACAGTGTCATTTTTAATGCAAACACTAGGAGTCGTCTAAGTCAAAGTCTGAGTTGCATACTGTGTGACACATCAGGGCTTTACACTGTAAACTACAAACTATTAGCCTACTTCCTCACTTCTTATATGCTTTCTAATATACACTGCGATTGTATATCCTGCCATCATTCTGATCCTGAGCAAATGGATGTGTGTCCACAGAGAAAGATGCTGCTGTTGACATTGCCAAAAGTGGGATTCTGCCCACACTGGCTCAGGCCTTACGGGGTAAAAGCAATCTGAGCTGCCAGGTGGCTCTGGTGGTGGCAGAGATGGCCAGAGAAGGTAAGATGCTGCTCTAGTTGTTATCAGTTGTCATGTTCTTGGAAAATAAATCATATTTGTGACGTTCCAGTTACAAATATGTTATGATATGTGATCAGTAGCCATTCGTGCTTTCTCCTTTCACCTCAGTTCTTTACTGCTACAGTATTGTTGACAAAGGTCAATCATATTACATTGTCTTCCTTAACAGGAGTTTGTTCAGTTGTCATGGAACTGTAAATTTTTGACTGACACATAGCAAGATTGTGTCTCATTAAACAGTTTACAAATGATATGCTCTATACTCTACAACTGATCAGCCACAACCAAACCACTGACAAGTAAAAGTAAATAACATTGTTCATCTTGATACAAGGGCACCTGTCAAGATGTTTTTGAAGTTGATGTGTTGGGTGCAGGAAAAATGGGCAGTGTGAGGATTTGAGTGATTTTGACAAGGGTTGTGATGGCTAGATGATGACTGGGTCAGAGAATCTCCAAAACACCAGGTCTTTTGTGATGCTCCTGTTATGCAGTGGTTAATACTGACCAAAAGTGGTCCAAGGAAGGACAACTGGTGAACTGACAACTGGGTCATGGGTTTCCAAGGCTCACTGATTGTAATGGGAAGTGAAGGCTAGTCTGTCTGGTCTGATCAAACAGAGGAGCTACGGAAAAGTAAATGCTTGCTCTGACAGAAAGTTGTCAGAACACACAGTGCATCACAGCTTGCTGTGTATGAGGCTGTGTAGCTGCAGACTGGTCAGATTGGGGACATGAGCTTCAGAATTGGACCATGGAGCAGTGGAAGAAGGTGGCCTGGTGTTGACGAGGTGTTGACTTGGCCTCCAAATTACCCAGATCTAAATCTGATTGAGCATCTGTGGCATGTGCTGGAAGAACAAGCCCAATCCCATCTTGCAACTTGTAGGACTTTGAGGATCTGCTGCTAATGTCTTGGTCCTAGATAACACAGGAACGATCTATCAAGTCTATCTGGCATGCCCTACCAACCTAAAGTGACAATATGCTTCTTTTCAGTGACATAGAATGGCACTATGCTATCATGCTACATTGCACCTGGGTGTGGTCACAGGTACCACAGAGGTTTAAGGAACTGGAACTCAAGTGGTAACATTTTCTCCTTGTGTGTGTGTGTGTGTGTGTGTTGTAGCTGCAGTCAGGGAGCCGTGCATCGAGGCAGGCCTGGTGAAGGTGCTGCTCCCCCATCTGAACAGTAATAATGAGGAGATGCTGCTGAATACTGGCAGGGCCATCGGACGCATCTGCTTTGACAACTGTGAGTAGGTCTGACAGTGCTGGCTCAGACAGCAGGGCTCACTGATGATGAGCTGTGTGCTTATTAGGCAGTTATTCTGCATCATTCTGAGGGCTACAGAGAGAGACAGCAAATCAACCTTCACATATAAATAGGTACTCTGTATATGGCTTATAATTCTCAAATCGCTCAGTTGAATTTGATGAATTGTGTGCAATTCCAGGTCATTTCCACGTCAGTTAGCTGATTAAACCTTGCCAGATACCAGACTGAATTGTAAACTCAACTCGACCCAGGCAAGATTAAACAGACAGACATAATGTTGAAATGAAACAAAAACCTTAAAGTTTAAGTGATTTTTGAGATGCAAATACATACAAGTTACAACAAATTCTTAAAACACTATATCCCCTCTCTCTGACTTACCTTCCATCCAGCATACCAACAGGACCAGTTAGTCCAGGGCGGCGTGATCCCCAGACTGGTGACCATCATCAGGGAGTATCCAGAGAACGACCCCCTGGTCAACGTCTGCCTGCTGGCCCTCTGTAACCTGGCTGACATGGGTGATTATTGACTCATTGCATTTATTCAGTAATTAGTTATTTAGATGAGACATGACAGGTAAATCATTTTTCATACACTGGTTTTGAGGATTTGGGTAATTTTGCTTAGATGTTTATTTTGCAAATTTGTGTATATTAAATTAGAAAATGTCCCAATAGTATATTTTAAGGGACAGTTCACTCCAAAATCAAAAATGTATATGTTTCGTCTTAGCTGTATTGTTATTTATCAATCTAGATTGATGGAGGTGAACTGTCCCTTTATACATTAAACCTTGTCTTGTAATGTAAGCAATCAACTGGGGAGTTTTCATGATCATGTTCATTGTTTTTGTCTCAACATATATGTAATTTTCCATTACATATCTTTGAAATCTTTCCAGTTTTATTTCTGTGAATATTCTGAACATTTCTTCAGAAGGGTTTGTTCAAATGTCATTCATAGCCTGATTTAAATATCTTTTTATCTTTTTAATATTTGTAAAAACATCTGAATCTAATATGTCAACAAAACAAAACAAGAATTTTAATGTTTAGATTTCTGTGATTGAAATGTATGCAAATTACAACATTTGCATATGTAAACCTAAAGTTTTAGAAGACTTATATAATATACAGTATGAAACAGAATTAATAATAGATTAAACAGAAGTAACCAACTGGAGAAGGTGATATGATGATATCTGTTAGTTACATTTTTTACTCTATTCACCTGTAGTGTCTCATTTTCAAGGGACAGTTCAAAATCAAAAAAATACATATCTTTCCTCTGGCCTGTACTGTTTTGGTGTCAGTTGCAAGCTGTGACTTTTGGAGATTTCTACCAAAGAGATTTCTGCCCTCTCTTGGATATTATGAAACTGGACGGCACTAGTCCTGTGATGCTCAAAGCAACAAAAATGCATTTGAAAAACTCAACTGCAATGTCTCTTTTCAGAAACCATGATATGGTTGCTCAAAATAATCTACAGACCTCGTTGTGCTACTTCTTTTTATTAGAAAGAAAATAGTTTTGGTGGATTCTAAAGTAGTTCTGGTAGATTTTATGGCAGAAAGAAAATAGTTGCTACATGAAAAAAAAGTTTTGAACTTTTAAAATGTATTCTTTGGTGCTACAAGCTGAGTGCCATTTAGTCCCATTATATTGGAGAGAAGGCAGACATCTCCACAGCTGATATCTACAAAACTCTGCAACTCACACCAAAAAAAATCTAGATGAATAAACAGCACTACAGGCCAGGGGGAAAATATGCATTTTTGATTTTGGGATGAACTGTCCCTTTAGTTAGCTGTGATTTGAATGACATCATGTCAGTATTTAGATTGTGTTTACATGTTCTCTGTGTGTTCTCTTGAGTTTTCCTTGTCAGTTATTTAAACTTTAAATTGCTTGCAGGTACAAAGGCGCAGTAAAAACTGGCACACATCCTCACTATTGTGGCTGTCTGCCTTTGTCATGTTTAAACTGGTTGTGTTCAGTGCCCAGAGAAATCAGTGGGAAGAATGAACAAACAAACAGACTTTAGTCATTCTCCTGTGTTTCCCCAACTCATGTCACTGTTGAATATGTAAACCAGTGAGACAGAGCTTCCACAGTCGTGTCACCAGGATAAAGCAACCATAGAGTGGAGACCAACACTGTTATAAAATGTAAAAAGTGAAGCCTTTATTAAGAAAAGAGCAGGAACTTCACCATATTCAAAAAGCTGCAGTTTTACATTAGCTGTAGATGTCAGATATATGATGACATAAACTGGTAGTCAGGATAACTAGTTACCGCCAACACTGTCTATAGTTATAGATCCCTGTGTTTGCAGACTCTGCGCGGGAGGCTCTGGCAGAGCAGGATGTGGCAGATGTACTGACGTTTCAGCTGAAACGGGCGCCTGATGCAGAACGCCGACATGTCATCCTGGAAATCCTGGGCTCACTAGGGGAGAGCGGTAAGACCTGAAAAAAACAAAAAAAACAAAACAAAAACAGGATGGATAAAGGATGCAGGCATGAAATATGTTCAAGAACATTTTTACTGGCAAAGTTTAACCCCAATAAATTAAATAATCTAAATTAAAAAGTCAGCAATAAACAGTAGCTAAAACTTTTTCAGTCATGCATCACATAGTAAGTGAGAATCACATTTATTTCAGCTTTTCTTTGATAAAGAAGCAACATACAGAGGGAACTAAAAGGAAAAGGAGTGTTAAACCATGGCCTGGAGCTGTTGTATCAAGAGTATCAACACAGTCCCACAGCAGTTTGTGAAATAGTCCCAAAATTTAATTTATTAGGAATAAATTGAGGAAAAACGTTCTGGCTTGTTTATGCTTCTATAAGCCAGTCACAATTGACTTTGGCAGTACAAAAGCCAGTATGCAGCGACAGTGCCCCTGCAAAATAGTGCTATGGGGAACATGTTTTAGAAGATTTGCATGTAGGGAAGCAGGCCCTGGCATCAAAATGGCTACATTCCTGCAAAAGCAAAGGAAAGAACGGTTCGCTTACATAAGCTTTACTTTTGTACCATTACCCACCAAGTTAGTGTTAGGGTAAGTTTGCATTTTCAGTTGCAGGTTGCAGATTGCAGAGTTTTCAATTGGATCACCTCCTTTTCTGACTCAAAAAGTTGGCACAACCTCACCCACCAATAGGAGCTATCAATCGGGGTACCAATTTGTACTCTGGTGTCATACTATTCCTAACTCTGACATCCGCTGTGAGGATGGGGACATCAGGAACACACCGCCTGGTGTAGGACAATTATGGAAAAACTGATTCCAGTCAGAGAATCAGGTCTGAGAAGGTACTTTAATTTCCACTTAAATCTCCAATGCAGGGGGTTACAACACTGAAGGTGAGCAGCTGTTAAATTAAACAAAGGACAAGTATCTTAAAAGTCAGTTCTCCTAAAACTATATGAATTCACCATTACACATCTTAAATCTCACAAACAACAAATCTGCTTAAACAGCCATCCGTTCAGGCATTACTGCTTATATTCAGAGAACCAAAGTTATAACCATAACCAGACTCAGAGTTCACAAGCCAGCGCGTGGTGTGAAGCAGCAATAAATTACAAATGCAAACTGAAAAATACACAAAAGGTATGCAGGGTAACAGAAAACAAACTTGCTCTACAGTTGGAGGCTTTTGCATGTCCAGGGTTAATGGAATGCAATATTTAAAACGTGAGCTGCCTGATTACACTTTCAAAATAAATCTTACAGAAAAAAACATTTTGTTTTCAGTTTGGTTTGGACATCAAAATTACTTGGTTTAAGTTCAGGAAAAGGTCAAGGTTTGGATAAAAAAAAATTACTTCCTTTAAAAAATCTATAATGACTATTGGTCTTGCATGTAAACTGAACTCTGGTCTCTTATGGAAAAGTGGGAAACCCACCCCAACATTTATTCTTGTCACTTTGAAAGTCATGCAGACAGATCGTGTCCATGCACACTATGGGCTAACAGCACAATGAGAGTAGTTCCAGAAAATCTGAAACAAAATCATGACTAAAACCTTTCTGTCTTTACTTTTAAAGTGACAGTGTTAGTTATTAATGATGGTCAAATAAATGAATAAGAAGTCAACAGTAGAGCTGACCTGGTTGCGCTGTACCACCAGACACACTGAAGCTGCAGTTTGCTGAGTCAGGAGTACCAGAGGCGTTATCAGAGATGATTCGGGCTCTGCAGGGAGGTTCTGACCCCCACGACCTCTGCAGCATCAAAATCGCCTCCAACCTCATAGTGTCTCTGCTTTTAGGAGGTGAGTGATGCCAGTGCAAACCTTTCAGACATCTCTGGATGTGTGTGTGTGTAGAGCAACAAGTCTGTGTCAGTGCAGGTATCTGTTTAGTTTGTCTTCTATGCCTCTCTACGTCTCTCTGTCTGCTCCTCCTTCACCTCATCAGACTTTATTTTAAGTCAAAGAGTCAAAGAGAGAATGTGCAAAATGTGATGTGACAGGTCTGATCTAGGTTATTAGACACTTTTTTGCATTTAACTTAGTGTGCATATTCTAAGGATGAGGATTGAGGCTAAGCATAATGGAAAAAAAGTATTTTGTGTCACTAGAATAAAGTTGAAACATCAAAAATAAAGTCGGGGGACATATGTGATGATTGAAAGGCTTTTTAGGTTGTTGTTTTAGTGTTGCATATTATACCTTAAGAATTCAGTCAAATACCATTTTGACTTTTGGTTTTTCAACTTTATTCTTGACGTTGCGACTTTATTCTCAAAATTTTACAAGTTTATTCTTGACATTCAAATCTCAAAAAAAAAAAAAAAAAATAGACATTTCAACTATTCACCTTTCTATTCAGCTTTATCAGCAACATTTTGACTGTATTCTTAAAATGAACAAAAAAGTAAAATAAATTAAAATTTCCTCTTTGGATTTACTTTATCTGGCATTTCAACTTTATTCTTGGAATGCAACATTTAAAAAAAACTTCCTCCTCTCATATTTTTCCTTTATGTCTTGCACACTTGAACACTTTTCCGTACATATTCAGCTCTGATTGATATTGAAATTGACACAAACTGTTGTCCTCTCTTGTCCTCTATAAATGTGGTGTGTGGACTAACTGTCATCTAAAGAAAGAGACAGACGAAGATTTATAAAAGCCCACAGGGCAGCCATGATATAACAAAGCAGCCGGGCAGGTTGTTTACAGTATAATGACTCTTTTCAGCCTCATTTATCCAGATAGTGTGACCTTTCTGGTGGCAGCGTGTCACAGGAGGACGGACCATTATGTCTCTGTATGTGTTGTGTATCTGAGAGCAGAAATCTGTCACGTTGGCGCCCCACTGTTGTTTTATTGGTGATTTATCTCAAGAATGTGCAGCATATCATTCTTTATAGAGAGATGGTAAGGTCAGCGCTGCTTGTTGGAAGAATAATGTGCTGTTTGTGAATATTATTATCTTGTTTAAAACACTGTGTATGTGTGTGTGTGTGTGTGTGTGTGTGTGTCAGATGAGTCTATGCAGAAGTGTTTTGGTGAGGGAACAGGTCTGGTGTATCAGGATGTTCTGTCCTGGCTGCAGAGCTCTAACACCCAGCTGCAGCTGTCTGGAGCTCTGGCCATCGCCAACTTTGCCAGGAATGGTGAGATCATTTTCAGTAAAGAACTCTGTATATTATTCTTTTTTTGTTGTTGATGATAATGTTTTCTGTAGCTTCCCAGTTCCTTAAATATGAACAATAAATTTTTTTGTAGATGGATGTATGTTTTTAGCATCAAAATGCAATTTTTCCAAGCCCTTCTAAAATGTTTTGACCCGACCGGTTTCTGTATTACGACACTGATTCATGCATCAGCACTGTAACCTACGTCACTGCTTTATGCTGACAACTGAGTGGAAGTTTCCATTTGAAAAACCTGAGGAAAAAACACAGTTGGCGTTGTACTTCAAGTATTAAGTCCCTACGTTCTTGTAGAAAAAATGACAACTGGCTGTTCTAGTCAAATTGAACATAATACATGTAATATAATACAGCAATCTGGTTTTGAAGGTCTTTGTTGTCCTGCTGTGTTTCTGTCAGACAGTAACTGTGTGAAGATGCTGGACCTCGGTGTGGTTCCTCACATCCTGACCCTGTTGGAGCAGCATGTCGATGAAGGAGACGTGTCTGTTCAACATGCTGGACTGAGCGCGCTCAGAAATCTGGCCATCCCTGGTACTGACTAGTAAAGATACAGTATGGTTCCACTGACCAAACACCGAAGTAATCACTTGAAAGTTTAACACTGAAACTTAAGTTTTCATGACAAGAAAGCTAAAATTGCCCAGTCCATATAAATCATATGCAGCAGTTTATATGAACACAGACAACACTTACACTGGGACACTTGGGAAGTGCATCAGTGATACTTGTGTGTCTTCCAGCCACCAACAAAGTGCGGATGCTGGAGGACGGGGTGACTGAGAGGATAAAGACCCTGCTGCGCTCTGACATGCCACCAGTTCAGTTCAAACTCCTGGGTACACTACGCATGATGGTGGATGGACAAGGTGAGCATAAGCGATAGTTTAAAGAATTTAAATATTCATGCATGAAACATATTGCCTAATCTGGACTCAAAGAATCATTGAAATTTAACTAGATTACCATCATTCCCCACAAATGAAATGTTAGACAGTCCGTGACGCTTCCATGACAGCTGCTTCCACTCTGACGGTCTCCTCATGGTTCCCATGGCTCTATAATAGATCCACGATGGCTGCACACAGATCTGATGGAACCCTCCTCATATTAATACATGAAACTAACAGAAATGTGTCATTTCCATCCTGTATCTACATTGTTTTTCACTGTTTGAGGTTTGACAGGCATTCTTTTAACTCTGCCCTCTTCTTCTGCAGTGGTATATTGGTTTTCTGATTGCAGAACTTGTGCCACCTACTGTTTATCTTGAAGGACCAACTCTTACGAACAGAAGCGGATGGAAACATTCATTCACATTCTCTTTTGCCGATTTACTTGAAATTCTGTCAGAATTTGCGATATATTTGTGATACAACAATCACACAACAAAAAGTAGGGCTAATCCGTCAGTTCAGAAGATCCACAGGAGCATGTGGCAGTGTGGTGTCAGTTCTGATGGCAGCTATGGGTAACCTTTGTGTGGGAGGTGTTGTCATCCTAGCTCTGTCAAAGGACCAGTGTGTAGGATTAAGTGGTATCTAGTAATGACTTTGCAGACTGCAGCAAAGTCATGACACCCTCACCTTCCAAGCATGTTAAAATGACTGTGGTGTGATTATTATTATTATTTTTTTTTTTTTTGCAGGAATCTGTATCGAATGAAGAAGGTTTTTTTTTTCAAGTCTGTAGAATCTGATTTGTAGGACAGGACATCTCTGCCTCATGACACTCACTCATTTAAAAGTTTTTTTTTTTTTTTTTTTTAACAAATATTGCACCTCCTGCGCTTTGAAAATGACAAAAAGCCATATAATGATTTCCATAAAATTCCAATTAATTGTGTAGCCCTACTCCAAAAGTTGCAAAAAATGCAAAAGAGCCTGTGTTTGGTTTGTCCATTCTGGGCTACTGTAATTCAACATGGCGGCCTCCATGGAAGAGGAGCTGCTCCCTCTGTAGATATAAAGGGCTCATTCTAAGGTAATGAAAACAGATTATTATTTTCAGGTGATGATACACTAATGAAAACATACTAATGAATATTATATTTTATTCAGTGTCATGTTCTGCCAATAAATACCTCTAAATCTGACACATTGGACCTTTAAGTGGGTGCTTGGACCTGGATCCTCCAGAGAGGGCTGGCCACTTGGGAAGAATGCAACTTTGAACAGTTCCCTGGAGCCTTTCATTGTTGGTTAAAAGCCTCAGTTAAAATGATTGACTCTAATATTTTTTTGTGTTTATCCATTCTCCCTTTTCCCTCAGGACACCTAGCCTGTTATTTTCTAAATTAATCCATCAATCATTTGTTGTGTAATATGTCAGAAAATTGTTAAAAATGCCAAGTTCCCAGAGGCAGAGGTGTTGTTTTGTCCAATCCAAACTATTCCTGACGCCACTTGATTCTGATGTATTTCCTCTCGCACCATCCTCATCAACATTCACAACCCCACTGGTAGGATTTTACACCTCCTCTATGAAGGTTTTTAAAAGTATTTTTCTTTGCCTCTGCTGTGCTGTACGTGTCAGAGGAGGCAGCCCTGGTTCTGGGGAAAGATGCTGTGCTGCTGGCTCGGGTCATGGAGTGGTGTGAAGCCAAAGACCACGCAGGAGTCCGAGGAGAAGCCAGTCGCCTGTTGGCTGCCTTCATCAGACACAGCCGCAGCCCCGTGAGTCACTTCATGCTCATCTGAAAGTTTGCTAAAGTTTGAGCTAAAACATAAAATATTTAACTTCTTGGGAGTTAGATTTTAACTTCTTGACAGTATCTGTATGTATTAGGCCTGCAACAAATGATTATTTTCACAGTAGATTAATAGTTTTAAAATTTCACACAATGGTAAAAAATGTCAATCAGTGTTTCCCAAAGTCCAAGATGACGTCCGCAAATGTCTTGTTATGTCCACAACTCAAAGATGTTCAGTTTACTGTCAGAGAGGAGTAAAGAAACCAGAAAATATTCACATTTAAGAAGCTGGAATCAGAGAATTTTGACTTTCTTTCCTAAATTTACTCAAATTGATTGATTATCAAAACAGTTGGCGATTAATTTAATAACCAATTATTTGATTAATTGCTGCAGCTCTAGTACATATCTGCACACATACTGAACATCTGTAACGGCTGATTTTCTCTTTCTGACAGGAAGTTGTCCAGGCTGTAGCCAAAGCAGCTGGGGTTCGGCACCTTATCTCCATGGCAACGAGCGAGCATGTGATCATGCAGAACGAGGCCCTGGTTGCCCTGGCGATAGCATCTGCCATCGACATTGGTAAAGCAATTTCCTAGGTTATGTAAATTCCGAAGTTCTGAGCCCGAATTGATCAAGCATGTCAGACTCATTCCTGCAGAGTCTGACTGGAACTAAATGTGGACTCTTAGCGAGGCTCAGAAGTCTGCTCACGTCTATCCTCCATCCACCTCTACTGCTCTTATAAATCCCAAAGGAAGAGCACCAAAAATAGGTCAGTCTGAGAATTGTTGGCCAATCAGAACTGATTTTATCACTCTGAGATGCTTGTTAAATACAGGCTGTAATTTTTCTCTACAATGCTTTTAGCTTTTAGCAGTTCAAACAATGCAGTTCATAAGAACCCACTGATTTTAATCCCCAAAAAAGAGGACAGGTGAATTGTAACAGTCTGACATGGACACAGAGCAGCTGTGCAGCCGTACCTCAAACTAACCAGGGTTTATTTGCCCAAGACTGAAAATATGCTGTAACTCTCAGGAGAGCTGAACCTGCACAATGCCACAGAAGTAAACACAGATTATATCAAATTCTGTGCTGACACCGGGATTCCAAAAAGAACAATAAAAGTTGACCCTAACAACAAACCTTACATCACAAAGGAGGTGAAGGACTCTAATAACAGAACAGAAGCAGGCATTTAAGATTAGTGACAACCTACAATTCAAAACTGAACCAGAGGCTGTGGGAAGTCAGGACACACCACAAGGTAGCAATCAGTGTTGTGTGACAAATTTTTAGTTTCATTGAACGTGAACGGTGAACTGAACTGAACAGAGCAGTTTACAATTAATGAACGTGAACATGAGCGACGTTCTCTCCTGAGAGAGATAGCTGCACTCATGTCGTCAGCTCTAAAAAAAAGCGTGATCACAGCAGAGAGACAGAACTTGTGAATATGGACAGAGATGTTGGTGTGGTATAAAATCTTTGGTTGACCATGTAGCATGAAGTGTGTGAACCACACTGCAGACCAGAGTCTGTGTTACAATGAGAAACGGAAGAAAAGTGGAAGAAATGAATGTGAACTACATCATTTTTGGAACGGTGAACTTCAAAATTTAAAAATGCGAACTATGAGAGTGAACTTTAATCTGTGTGATCTGTAGTTTGAGCTAGCTCTTTGTAATTGTGAACTTGCACAACACTGGCGGCAATAAAGGAAAACTTCCTGGTCATGAACTCAAAAATTCTATGTGACTCTATAAAAACAGCCAGTACTATGAAACCCACTCAGAAATCCTTACACTGACTACATGAATGAGCTGATTGTTTTCTACAGTTTGACAGCTGTGACTTCTCAGCTGAATGTGACATGGCACTTGATGATATTGTTATTAATGATGGGGACAGGATTGAGGTGATAGGATTGATCGCTTTTTTATTAAGAACATGAGGAGATGAATTGACACCTGCCTGGCATCCCACTTGTCAGAAGTCCCTGGATACCCACATTATACCTGCTCAGTGGAAAAGGACAATCACACCGTCCCTAAGAAACCCTGTCCACAGGAGAATAATACTTGTAGACCCATTGCTATAACCTCTGTTGTTATGAAGTGTATGGAGAAGCTCATGGTGATCAACCCACAGCTGGATGTAGGCCTGCAGCTGGATCCCCACCAGTTTGCATATAAACACCAGAGAGGCACTGATGATGCAGCCAGTAGCACAGTGCACCTACTGACTAAACACCTGGAGAATCCTAGAGCCTGTGCTACACTGCTGTTTGTTAACTCCAGTTCTGCCTTTAATACACTCCAGCAAAGAGCTGAACCATTTTGAAAAAAAAAATGTAAAAAATTAACTGCTATTGCAATTGCAATATGATTTAGAGGTGATGTTAATTCTTATGTTAGGAAACTAATTTTGATTGAAAAAATAGATGTTAAAATGACTATGGTGTGATTTTTTTGTAGGAATCTGTACCAAATGAAGATGTTTTTTTAAGTCGTTCCCTTTAACAAATATTGGACCTCCTGTGATTTGAAAATTGCAGAAAGCCATGAATGCACTGCAGCAGATGAATGTTAATCCCTTCACTACCAAATGGTTCCACTCATTCATCACCAACTGTACCAGCCTCTGGTACAGCTTCCCAACTACAGCTTCCTCATGGTATTTGACCCCACATCCATTGGAGACCACTCACCAGTGGTTATCCACAAGCCAAATATTGCTCAGGTTGACTCCTACAGATCAGAATACAAACATGGAGTGTTCAGATGGAATATATCTGTGCATGGCTCCAACTGCAGCTGCATTTCCTGCAAAGACTGAGGGTCTTTTGGTGTCACCCAGAGTGTGTCGCTCCTCTTCTACCATGCCACAGTAGAGAGCATCCTGGCGTATGGCATCTCAGCCTGGTTTTGCAACCTGACTGTCCAGATGAAGGCCCAGATTACTCGGCTAACACAGAGAGCAGTGAAGATAATAGGAGACAGGCAGCACCCATCACTCCAAAATGTGAGGAAACAATCACCAGACAGGCACAGAAAATCATTTCAGACCCCGCCCATGTCCTATACCCTGAGTACCAGCTCTTCCCCTCAGGCCTGTCAGAGTCCCCAAGTGCAGGCTCAACCCTTTTAAAAACTCATTTGTCTCCCTGTCAATCAAAGCCCTAAATAACAAGCTAGTCAAGGCTGATCCTCTGTAACTGCTGCCTTTTTTCTTCCTTCTTATTGTGAACATGTCCTCAGGCGGTTTGTGTTTTTATTTTTGTGTGTTTGATAGTTTTTTTAATTTACTGTGTGTGTGCCCTATCATATTCTGTATTTTTGACAGCAGCTACTGCATGTGTCCAAGACAAATATCCTCTGGGACAATGAAGTCCCCAACCAAAGTGTAATGCTCAGTGGGCTGCAGGTTCCACTGCTGTGATGGATGATGCACAAGCAAAGAGCCACTCAACAGAAAATGACTCAAGTGAAGTATTTGTACAGTAACAAAAGAACAGAAAAACATTGCAGTACAAGTGCAGCCAGATGCAGTCAGTGTGCCACAGGAATACACAACACTAACCACCTCTAACCACTGACCAGTTGACAAATCAGTTTAAGTATATGATATGACCGCTTCTAATTTTGCATGATATTATATAGAAATGCATTTACATGCTATTTACCTTTATGTTTGTGTGTGTGAACACTGCAGACTCTATGAAGGATCCGTTCAGAGATGCAGAGCTGCTGCCCATGCTGAAGAAGATGCTGGAGGATCCTGTGGGGGCGGTCGAAGTCAAGTTCAGCGCTTTAGGTCTCATCTGCAGCCTGGCTAACTCCAGTAAGAGTTTGATTTTATAAGAGGTATTCATAGGAATTATGTTCCACCACAAATTTCAAGATGTTGCTGTTACACTGTGAGAAAAACTGCAATGAGAGGGTCAGTGGAATCTGATCACAGAGAATATCTTAGCTTCACATTACCTCCACTAGTAGTTGCAGTCATCTCATACTTCTCTTTCTTCTTCTCTCCATCCCTGTCTGCTCCAGGTGAGATGAAGGAGGAGTTGAACTCTGTGAATATAAAGGAGAGCCTCAGTAAACTGACAGATCATAACAGCAGCAAACTCGCCTCGCAGGCCAGCTCCATACTGTCCGTCCTCGGAGACACCAGTTAAACCAGCATGCAGCGACAGAGGATTTCATCTGCTGTATGGATTTATTCACATTATCCAATGGCATACTTTAATTCAAATGATCTGTTAAATATTGAACTGGCTTATAAAAATGTCACCTGTTTTGTGGCAAACAATTACTAATCCCTATTCCCGAGCAGCAGCCCCCAGTGGCTGCAGTGATCACAGAAGGAATAAAACACACAACGACAGATTTTCATTTGTTAAAGTGACGCTTGAAGTGAGTTTTGGCTCACAGAGAAACACTATGAGGTCAATTAAAATATAAGGGGTTCATTTAATTAGGAGTATGAATGTCCTCAACAATTTTCATGGCAATCAAAACACATGTGATGAATCTATGATCATGTGCAAAGATGATATTTTGGACTGAGTGTTGAGCTGGAGGGAAGTTCATAAAGTGTGTCCAGGGAAAATGAATGTACTCATTAAATTTCATGTAAATCCTTCCATTAGATTTTTACAAATGTGCAGTAGATGTTGTGTTTGTGGTGGCAGTAGAGGAAAGGCGAGGGCTCTCATCTTCTGGGGAACTTGAATCAGAGGTGGGGGGGGTCTGAGTCACCTTTAAGGACTTGCTTGATTAACATTGACGTGACTTGAGTTGGACTTGGTTTGGACCATGATTTGAGACTTGACTTAGACTTGAGACAGATGATTGGAAAAGACTTGACTGTTTTAGTGAATCTTTGCATTTTTCTAGGCAGACCAGCAGAGGCAAGCGCACAATGCATATATAATGTAGGCGGCTAGACCAAATATTGAACAATTTGTATTTAAGTATGATGCTTGTGTGAGAACAGCAGTATGCAGTGTTGTGCGGCAAAGGAGAAATGTTCCTCCTGAAGGGGAGGAGGGCAAGAGGTTTAACATGGTGAAGTGAATCATTTTGTTTCATACTTCTGTTTTTACTTAGTGCCCTTTAGAGCTATGTTCTAATTTCAGAGCTCCAGTCTTCATTGTTGTTCATTTAGGAGGCTTGTGGTGCTGCAAAGTATCAAATACCAGTAAGTTTTAAAAGTTATCAGGAAACTGCAACAGACTTTTTATGATCACTGTCTTTTATCTAATTTAACTTGTTATTGTTGGTGTATTTCATAAGACTTGACTTGTAACTTGCTTGACCTGAGCAATGACTTGACTTGACTTGTTTGACTGAAACTGTAGCAGGGACCCAACTTGACATGTCTGATTCTCACGACAGTAACTTGGGACTTGCTTGAGACTTAAAGGTTAATACTTGTGACTTGCACATTGGTGACTTACTCCCTCCTCCTCCCGCCATGAATATCCACTAAAGATGTAGTTTTGTTATGGAATAAAAAGTTGATCAAAGGAAAATTACGACTGACATTTTCCTTTTACTGACATTTATTGACATTTGACAATGGCACTATAAAAAGAAAGGGCAAGGAGACAACCTAAATATGGTCTTCACATCATTCTGTGGAGACTACTAATATCTCTTCCATATTTCAATCATTTGGGCAGCAGCTTTTGGACTGAAGTAGTGGTTGGATGGACAAATGGACTGATGTCACATTCTCTGCATGCCACCAGTAGAAGGTCAAAAATATTAGGCCAAATGATTTATGGGTTACTTCATATCAAATCAGATAGAGGTTTTTGTTTGCATTCAATTTCTTAAAATGTTATGTAAACTAGTTTATTGCCTGTTTGGAGTGTAATTGCTGTTCTCAAGAACCACTCATCCAATTGGCTGCACACTTGACAGTGCTCTCCCTTTGGTCCTCAGCAATACATTGGCTACGTGTGAAGCTGATTGGATTAACGGTTCTCAAGATATGTGAAGGACAGTCATACACACATACATACAGACAAGCAGAGATGCTGCTACAGTGACACCTACTGGGCAAATGGCGCTAGGGCTGCACAGTTAATCACAATATTATCAAAATCGCAATATGACCTAGGACGATAACTGAATTGCAGAACCTTAACCAAACTGCAATGTTTTCAAAAAGGAAAATGTGTGAGAAAGTATTATAATGAATGCAGACATGCAGAGATGTCCTGACCTGCGAATGTTGTTCTCCAGATGTTCGTTTTGTACAAACCCCAACAAATGTCACATCAACACAATTTTTTTTTTCAGTAAAACTAAAAATTGATATTCAAAGATGATCCTTCCCACTAATTGTATTGCATATTGCAATCGCAATTTCAGTCAAAATAATTGCAGTGTAACTTTTTTCCATATCGTGCAGCCGTAAATGGCGCCAAATCT
This sequence comes from Lutjanus erythropterus, assembly GCF_056507025.1. Lineage (NCBI taxonomy): Eukaryota > Metazoa > Chordata > Actinopteri > Lutjaniformes > Lutjanidae > Lutjanus > Lutjanus erythropterus. Next base: position 34,724,220 of record NC_139330.1, read on the forward strand.
TTCATGCTTTCTTAGATATCACATTGACACATGTCCTCTAAAGGTGGTTGTAAAAGCACAAAGTGTTCAGGACATAAGACATGAAAATAATGACAAAAAGAGACAAGACATTCTTCCAAGGTGTATAAGGAGTGTGCAGTAATTTCTCCTGCATAGTAACATTTTCACAAAACAAGTGACATATAAAGTTTTGAGATTGTTTGACCTAAAATGTTTTGACTGGATTTTAAATTTGAATGACTGGAGTTACAAATAAAATCTCTGGCTAAGATTGTTGATATAAATGTGAATGTACAGTGCTTTGGGATCGCTTTCTCAGTATTTTCTTCGATCAATGGTGTAAAAGTTACTTCAAGACTAAGGTCGACATGACCGAAGACTATAGAGTCAAATAAAACTATTAATGGAACCACATTAACAAGCAATAAATGTGAATGGCATGTTCTACTCCCAGAACCTTCATGGTGTATTAGGTGTCATCTCTCTCAGAGGGTCCTGAGCTCCTTCATTAAGAGTCTATATGAGTATTTGTATCATGTCACTGTGGTGGACAGGTGTCCGTACAGTTTTTAACAGTTTAAGACAGATGCTCATCTCATAGATGCATGGGGGTGGAGATTTGAAAGATTTACATGCGCAAGACTTGCAAGCATTCAGATCACTGGACAGCTCGAGACTTGCAGAATCTGTGCATCGATGATGTAGCATTATAGCCATTCAATTTGTGTTTAGTTATATTGATTGTTGGATTTTGACTGTCCACAAGATGTCCACAGTTGTATAATGACTTGGTCTGTGGTTAAACATCATGATTTTAACTTGGTTAAGCTTAAAGGCAAATTGATGTCATAAGTGAAGAAATAATTACTTGGTTATTTGATGTTTCCTGCTGTTAAACTGATTTTTTTTTCTTTGCCAGTGTGGCCAAGTACTTGCTCAGGTGGGAACTGGGTCTATGTAGTTACTACACCCTGACAAACAGCTGGTTGTGGTTACAGGTACAGCAGAGCGCACTTCTGACCCAGTGATCCAGAAGACCTGAAACTTTCAACACACACAATCACATTCTGATTTGAAGTTACTCTTTCTTTAATCACAGCACAAGCCTTCAGCCACTGGCTGCACTCTGAGGGCCCCTGCAGCTCAGGGTTAAATCAAGAAATTTGAACCGTCAGCAGTGCAGAAGAAAACACACACAATAATAGAGGAGCCAAACAAACAAGTGAATACAGCCAACAGTAGGAAGCTGTGTGGGTGGGAGTTAGGAGCCTGCAGCCACGTTTGAATCAAACTCTCCATGATAACTATGAAAGTTGACTGACCGGTGTCTTCACTGCAGCTATGCTTCCATCAGTGGTAAAGGGTACACATCAAATGATGTAAATGAAGGATAAAAAGCATAAAACTCAAAAAAGATTTTGTTCTGTCTATCCATCTGACCATTAAACAAACTGCTTTCACATGTGGCTGCAGCAAACCAGCGATATCCAATAACATGCTTCTGAAAATGAAGCTTTGTGTTGGATGTCATACAGGAAACATCAGAGAAAATTTTCTGTCTGAAAGAGAGTTCTATAGAAGCACAATGTGAAGAGACCACATGCACAACATGCTGAACTGCGATCATGTGTATATACACTATACTATAAGTCTAATACAAGTGTACAACAGTGTTCTGAGCTACTCAGTGTGTTTATAGTCGGGGGCGAGCATGAGTGTTCTATACAAATAAAATGAATAATCTGGTGATGGACATGAGGCAACAATTGTACTGTAATGTTTCATCAAATAAATGTATGTAATATCTGATATTCTGTATACATCATAAGGTATTACCTGACATGTGAACAAATGTGTATTTTTAAGGGAGGGAATATTTGACATTTTTGAGCTTTATTCTAGAGAGCAGAATAAAGTTATGCCATGTCTTCCCCCAGCTGGTGTAATTAATGTATTTTCTCTTTAATATTCTTCAATATGTTGACATATGTAATAGGGTAAGGGTGAATCATAGATTAATAATAATGTTTTTTCTCATCTGATCATGATTGCCATTATCAAAACAGCCACTTAGCCACACATTAAAGGGTAGTTCACCCAGAAATGAAACTTCAGTCATTATCTATTTACCCTCATGCCGATTGAAGGTCAGGTTTAGTTTATTAGTCCACAAAACACTGCTGGAGTTTCATAGGAAACAATGGAAATGAATGGTGGCCAGTTTTCAGATGTAAAAAAACCCCAACATGCCAAGCTGGCTAAAAAATGTTATTTACACCATGTTTTTAGCCTAAATCTTCACTGTAGATCCTTACTTTGGAGCCACGTTCCCTTCAGAGACACACTGTCTAAACTGTGTCTGTGGTGTGACAGTGTGCAAACAGCATGTTGGGACATTAGGAGACTTGGATTATGCCAGATAAGCAGTATGGAGGTGTTTTGTGATTTTTTGTTTGTTTGTTTGTTTGTTTTGTTTTGTTTTGTTTTTTCCGTTTGAAAACTGGTCACCATTCACTTCCACTGTTTGGGAGATTCTGCAACACTGTTTTCCTGTGAAACTCCAGCAGTGTTTTGCAGACTAACAAAATAAACACGACCCTCAATCAACATGAGGGTGAATAGATAATGACTGAATTTTCATTTTTTGGTGAACTATCCCTTTGATGAGATGCTTATACAGTAAAGCAGGAAGTTACCACTAACCAGTACCTTTGCAGGGAAGGCATATAAATTCATCTCTGATACAACTTTCACAGAAAATTGGCTTAATATTCACCAAAGCACCAAAAAAGCACAGTTTAACAGTCGTTATGTACTGTAATTATGCAATGAATATATGAAATGATAAAAATAAAATGATGAATGGTGAATGTCGACTCTTTGTTGATGCTAAGTATAGTCTGTAAATGACCCAAATTCACTGTGGTTTCAATAATTTGAGTTTTATTTTGAAGTGTATTTATTATGTTCTTACGTTGCCATTTCTTGTGAAAAGGGAAGTTTTATTTTGAAAGGTCACTGAACGCAGGCAGCGAAGCGAGAGTAAATAAGATAAACAGTGTGGAGACGATAAGGAACAGGTGGGAGAAACAAGTGATGAACATAAACAGGAGAGTAAGCTGTTATAAGGAGTTTAGTCGAGAATGACAACAAGGTATGTTATTTGCATTTATTTGTGTCCAAAAATTTCGAGTTTGTTGTATTTTCAACTTTATGGTGTATAAGACTACTGTATTATTTGTCAAACAAGCTAATGCGCTCTTTGTGTTTTGTTTATTTTTTGTTTAACTCTTACGTTGGTCTGCGAACTAAAATCAGCATTAAAAGATTTTACAGTTTCATAGTCCATAGTCTGCTATATTGACCAAGAAAGATGAAAACTGCTGGCAGGATGTTTTTATTTTTTGTTTGCTTTTCTTCAGTTATTATGGATACTATCATTTAATTATGACTTAATCTGTCTAATATGATGTAAAGAAGTCCATGTACCGAATGCTACATCCTCCGGTACAGTAGGTGGCGGTATGCACCTACAGCCAAAAGAAGAAGAAGAAGAAGACGAAGAAGAGGCGGAAGACAGACGGATGTAAATATGTGACGGTCCAAAGTCTCGTGAGTGGCTGAAGAGTTTTGAGGTGAGAGACGGTTTGAACCACAGCTGTAGCAGCTGGATATCTGTTTGTGATATTTGTTGATCACAGATATTTGTTGGTTATCAAGAGCTCACATATTGCAGCCTGACGTGTGAACAACTAACAGCAGTTAACTGGTGATAGTCACTCTTTGGATGTTTGATGTGTGTGTGTTTGTGTGTGTATGACTGTGTTTACCTGTCACAGTGTTACAGGGGATTTTCAGACATTGTCACTCTTGCTTTTTGTATGAATTAGTATATTGTAAGTGTATGTGCCTGTAATTATACTGTGAATTCAGACACATGTAGAGAAACACACACAGATCTGGTGGAGATGAAGAGCATAGAACTATTGTGAGGTGTGTTAATGTGTGTGCATGTGTGAGTGTGTTTGTATGTTGTGTTGGTGTGAACAGGATGTAGGAATGAATGTCTTGTGTCCTGTATTTAATGTCTTGGGTATTTAATGGTATGAACAGAGTGATGTTTTATGTTGCTTGACACCACTCAAGGATAGGACATGTTATGAAATACATGTGTTTAAAGGTATTATAAGTTTTGTTGTTGAAAGACTGTAAGTAAAACCTCATGGAGCACAGCATGAAATTAATAAAGATAATTATACAAAAGAAAAACAAAAAGTTTTGGTCAGAATTAGGGATGACAACAATTAACTGATGATCAATTAATTAATTAAGAATTTGACTGATCAAGTACAATCTATTTATCAAATAAATGTTATTTGATGTTGGGTTATATTAGGGCCGCAACTAACAATTATTTTCATCATCAATTAATCTGTTGATTATTTCCTTAATTACTCCATTATTAATCAGACAGCTGTTTGGTCCATAAAATGTCACTGTTGTCCAAAGCTCAAGATGACGTCAAATCACACAAATATATTCAGTTCACTGTCAGAGAGAAGAAACCAGAAAATATTCACATTTGAAAAGCTGACTCAGAGTATTTTTTGATTAATCGATTGTCAGAATAGTTGGTGATTAATTTAATAATCAATTAATTGTTGCACATGTAAATTACATTTATTTAAGTTTTATGTAGTCTTAGAATAAAGCAGCTGGATTTATTTTCAAGCGCCAAATCAAATTTTTCTTGAAGAAACAACTTGTTATTCATCAATAATTGGGTTTCCCTCTTCACAATGCAATAAGTGGACACCACTCGTAGTGTGATTTTTGTGGAGTGTAACTCAACTTGTGACTGTGATTTTAACTTCTAAAGTCTACCCAAGTTGACCTGAAGACAATCTTTGTACCCTGGTGGTGAACAGCTTTCATGAAAATATAGATAAATGTTTCACTTCTTCTAATGTTGGGGTCACTCTAGGCAAAGTAATCAAATTTCAAGTTTAAAAAAAGATAATTTAGGTGATTTTCTCTGCTGTTAAAACATTGTTGGCAGGTTGTTTTTGACCTAGTGACCATGTGATGCTGTCAGAGAATATGCAATACGTTGCTGGGGAAATAATACATAAATGTTTTTTTTTTTTTTAAATAACAGCTTATCTGTTACCAATGATTGATTCAGGAAATTGCTCATGTAACTTTTATTTAAGAAGAATGGGATTTTAGGGGAAAAAATAGAAAAAAACACACATTTTAATTATGATGTGAAGGTGATGTTATTATGATTATCATTACAGTTTAGGGCTGCACAATGAATTGAAAATGCATTGAAATATAATATGTAATATGGCTTTCTGCTGTTTTAAAATAGCAGGAGGTGTAGTATTTGTTAAAGGCTTAATGTGTGACACAAAACCTTTAAATGAATGAATGTTGTGAGGCAGAGGTGTCCTGTCCTACACATCAGATTGTACAGACTTGAAAAAACATCTTCAAAAATCACACCACGGGCATTTTAACATGTTTTTCAATTAAAATAAGAATAATAACATACAAATGATCATTACCTCTGATATCGCAAATTATATTGCAATATCAATAAGACTCAAAAAGAGTCAAAATAATCGCAATTAGATATTTTTGCAGAATCGTTCAGCCCTAGTTTCAGTGTTAGTTTTTGGGTTTTTTGTTTGTTTGTTTTTGTTTTTAAATCAAATGTGGATTTTTCGTGGGCAAGACATTCAGAATAGGTATCACAAGACCCACCAAAACACTAACACTAGGCATTGAAAACCATTTTACTGACTATAAAACCCTTGTCCTGTACTGGCCTGTTGTGCTCGTTGTCAGCTCCAGGATGACAGAGGTGAGCCACCAGCCGTGGGGAGAGGTGCCCGGCCAGGGCACTGTGGATCTGTGGGTGCTGCAGTCCTCCCAGGTGAGGGTGGAGGTCCTCACCCTGGGTGCCATCATCAGGTGTGTGCGCAGCAGAGGGAAGGATGGCCAGATGGAAGATGTAGTCCTGGGCTACGATGACCTGGAAGGTAGGAAGGAAAAGAACGTTCTTCTTCTCCATGTGACAGTAGTACAGAAGTGAGGAAACATTCTGGTGATCCTGTTTCTAAGTCTGATTTCTAAAGATGCACCGATCGATCAGCTGATGACTGGAGTCAGTGTTAAGAGATCAATCAGTCATTCAATCATTATTTAAAAAAAATGTATTCTTTCCTCCCCAGTCAGAGCTTTATTTCTACATATTGCATATTCTCTGAAAGCATGATATAGCCAACATATTAAACTTAAATACTTAAATATCAGATAAAATGCAGAGCACGGTCATAAATAATAAACAGTTATATTTCAGATCTTTATTTGATGGCAGATGGATTCAATTTGATCGACCAAATTCTTAATGACCGATCAATCATTTGTCGATTAATTGTTATCATCCATAGTTAAGAGGGAGAATTAGAGTCAGAGAACAGTGTAAAGGAAAGTGTGAGGGAGAAATAGAGGAGAGGACATGAGCAGAGAGGGCAAGAAAATGTGTGAAAAGAGGGGAGAAGAAAGGTTGGAAATGAAAAGGTGGACAGAGAGAGAAAAAAATAGGAAAAAATGAAAAGGCCTGTCAGTAACCTGGAGCACTTTTGGAGAAAATTTAAGTTATTTTATAGTCAATGTTTTATTATGAACATACAATTTAATTTTTTTGTCTGTGTATGCTATAGTACTGTAGAGTTCTTAAAAGGTTTTTTATGGTTTTCTCTCCTGTCTAAGAACATGCAAAAAAGGTTGCCTTTTATTTTTTCCAGGATAATTTTTGTTTGTTGTTGTAGTACACATTTTGTCCACAAGAGGCTGAAGCACACCACTGCCCCATGTTCTATAATTGTTTTTGGGTTCTTTTCATCTGGCAAATCTTGTTTTTTCCACACCTGTTTCACAGGTAGAAAGGACAGATCAGATTAGAAGGATGAACAGAGGAAAACAGGAGAGAAGACAGTCGAGATCAGATTACTCAGACCAGACATCCTTAAATCCACTTTGTTGAGTTGTTGTGCTGGACCACACCACACATTTAAAGACCTGAGCAAAACTCTGACTGTAGAACTGCAATATAGAAGTTAACTAACATTCGTATTAAATGGATCCTCACATGTGACTTTCAGAACTGACTGTAAAATGACATTTTGGGGGATATAGCCTTCTTATTTAGGCTCATGTTGTTTCTTGTATTTAGTGTATTTTAGAGTTTCAGCAGAGTTTCAGAACTAAGCCGCTGTGTTATGTCATGCCAGAGCAACAGTGTGTCTTCAGCCCAGTCTCACACTAAAATGTGTAATAAACCCACCAGCTCACAAGAGTGCATGTGTCACAACTTAAGGCCTGCAGGCCAAATCTGGCCTGGTGCCTCATTTTATGTGGCCCACAGCAGCAAAAGAATATAGATCTCTCCTGCATTATTGAACTATAGTGCCCATAAACTACATGTCCCAGAATGGTTTCTGATTTTTTTTTAATCCGTGTGTTAATTGCAGTAGTAGTGGATGTACTGTAACATTAAAAATAGCAGCCAATCAAAATGTTGACATAAAGGGGAGGCAATTTATTGATTTACTGAGGTGAATACATGTTTGTGCTTAATGGAAACAGGCTCATATGTCTTCTTTTTGTTGTACTACTTTGTGTATTTCATTTTTAAATAATCTCTATATCAGTTGTACACTTGAATGTCTGTTTGCCATTATATTTGCTAGATTTCTGCTAAGAGCTAATTATAAATAATAAAAGAATGCAAAAGCTGCTATGTAATATGATAACAAGGTCACATAGTCTTGGAGCCCTTTGAGGGCAACCATAGTACTGATGTGGCCCAGGATTAAACAGAGATTAACACCCCTGGACTAGAGGATAACATGTCAGCGTCATATTTTTGCCTTGCCTCGTGAAAAGTACACGTGAGTGTGAAGGTGAAGGAGAGGTAACAACAAAGGGTGATGATGATGATGGGAGCAAAGAACAAAGGAGTTACTTAAACCTAAACCATTATGTTTTCCTAAACTTAACCAAGCAGTTTTGTTGCATAAATCTCACCAAACTGTGACCGAACCCTGACTCTTTCTCTGCAAGTCTAACCAGATGTTGAATATGTGTTACCGCTGAATGAGAACATGTGTACTTTTCATGCTTAGGCGAGACAAAACGTGACACTGTCTCAGTGAACTGTCTGGTTTGTTAGACATTTTGGCGTGATACCAGGTTGGTTTGTTTGGTTGCTTTGATTTTCAGTAAATCATTTTAAGGAGAACTTGAGCATGAACATTGTGCAGATTCTGAGTTCTTTATGATGATATTGTTTCAGAGTTCATGGTTCATGGTTGTTGTTTTGTTTTCTTGGTTTTTCACTTGCCCAGTGGGGCATGTGAGTCTGTTTTTATTTGTCCAAATTCAGTTTTTACTTGCCACAGTACTAATTGTTTTATTTATTAGGGGTAATCCAATAACAACAACAACTAAAGTTGCAATGTCTATAAAACATCCATGAAATATTAGAAATTAGTGAAAAACTTCCATCCGTCCATGATAAAGTCTTTAAATGTCTTGTTTTGTCAATCTAAAACACAAAGATGTGATTGAAATCTATATATTTGATTTCTGTCATTTTGCATGAAAATTACTTTAATGATTTAGTCATTGTCAAAATAGTTTTATACTTTATTACTTTTTTAGCACTTGCCCAGTTGGGCTAATAAGTTACCAGATTTACTTGCCCAACGCGGCATTTTACTTGCCCTGGGCAAGAGGGCAATCCTTAATGTTGAACCCTTTATTTGATAGATCGATAGAGGGAGAGTTTCTGCAAAGAGCTGAGGGAGAGCAGGAGAGGTGAATGTAACCCAGGCGAATAAGAATAACCTGTGTTGTGTTGTGTTGTGTTGTGTTGTGTTGTGTTGTGTTGTGTTGTGTTGTGTTGTGTTGCTGTCAGGTTATATGTCAGATAAGCGGTACCTGGGAGCTGTGGTGGGCCGCGTGGCCAACAGGATTGCACGGGGACGCTTTGTAGTGGAGGGAAAAGAGTACCAACTGGATATCAATAATGGACCTAATGCACTGCATGGAGGCCTGCGGGGCTTCAATAAGGTAACACTGAGTGAACACACTGTGTCTGTGTTTCATCAACGTGAATGTTTGTTATCCCTCTTTGTACTTGTCTCACTTATGTTTCACCATCCAGCTGCAGGTAAGATTATATAAGATCCTTTGCTGATAAGATAAGAAACTTTATTTATTAATTCATTTATTTATTGTGCTTTTTATTTATTGACATATTTTATCCATGTGTGTACAGTACTTTGGTCACTATGCTGCACACTCATATCATTGTACAGTGTCAATTATTTTAGTAGATATTGAAAATAACCTTCATTAGATTACGTACGTACATCTTTAATAGTTTTGCTCTGCAGCTGGCTGCCTCCTAACTTCTAACCTGAATGTGACCAATAAAGTGTGAATTTGGTACATCATATTGTTGGGAGAGTTTTTAAAAGGAACAACACAGTAAACACTGATAAACTCCCTAAAGTAGATCAGGCCCTCCTGCATCCATCTATAAAATGTTAAGGAACCTTCACTGATTCACATGAATGTGCACATGCACACCGTCAGACTGTCACATCAAGCTAAGAATCTACAGTGAAGATTCAGGATAAAAACATGGTGTAAATATCATTTTTTAGTCACCATTCACTTCCATTGTTTAGGAGATTCTGCAACACTGTTTTCCTGTGAAACTCCAGCAGTGTTTTCTGGACTAACAAACTAAACTTGACCTTCAATCAGCATGAGGGCGAGTAGATAATGACTGAATTTTCTTTTTTTGGTGAACTATCCCTTTAAAGTAACCTATAATTTCACAGGGGTGTGGCAGCGTGCCCTAAATGATGTACCTGTCTGTGCTTGAATTTTCATAGCTGTAAGAGCACAAATATAAATACTGTAAGTGACATGAGCGTCCGTCCAGACAGGTTATTGTGGTGATGACATCATCTCTGTGGTCTTTAACACCCATCATTAATGATCCATTGTTGGGTTGTGTGCTGTTCTGTGTTTGCTCTCATGGTGTTTCAACTTGCTGCCACCAATGTTCATTGTTCTCACCTGCCCAAAGAACCAGAACTAAAGCAAACAGAGCCAGGTGTAAACACACACTGAATGTTGCTTTATTCAGGAGCGCACAGACATTGTCAGACCAGCCAGTCGCTACAAGGCCACGCCCCCTTCTGGAGGAAAACACACACTTTCATATAATGAGAGAAACAGGAAAATAGTGAAACACATAAACATACAAATCCATCACGATTTCTGGTTCTTCATCCTTCCTGGAGATCCCAAATAGAGAGCACAAAGAATGTCTGGACCTCTGGGTTTTTTTTTTCAATAGTATATTTATTGATATTTGAGGGTGAAACAATTATTGGCTCATTGATCCACTTGGACGGAGGCAAAGGTGGCAAAAGTATGAACATTCTTTACTCAAGTAGAAGTACAGGTACTTGTTTAAAACAGACTCTGGTAGAAGTAGAAAAACCGATTCAACTTCTTTACTGCAGTAACAGTGAGAAAGTTCAGGCTCTGAAATGTCCTCAGAGTATAAAAGTAAAGAGTCGTCCTTTCAAGGACATTTCTACTGACTGTTTCTTTGCAAAGCTGACTGAAGATCACCTTTTAAGGTTGAGTCTTATTGTGTCTTTTTCATCATTTTTTGTCTTGTTACATCTTTCTTGTCATGTTATGTCATTTTTGGTCTTGTTATGTCTTTTTCATTGTTCTTTGTCTTTTTTAAAAAATTATTTATCTTGTTTTATCTCTATTAAGTCATTCCTCATCTTGTTGCGTCTTTTTCATCTCATTACATCTTTTCTTGTTACATAGTTTTTGTCTTGTTGAGCCTTTTTTGTCTTTTTATAATTTTTGTCTTGTTAGATCATTTTTCTTCTTGTTCCACCTTTTTTCGTTTTGTTATGTCTTTTTCGTCTTCTGTCTTTTTTTTGTTTATTACATGTTTTTTGTTTGTGCATTATCACATCTTTCATTTCATCATTTTCATCTTTCACATCACTTTTCATCTTGTTGTCCTCACAATTCAGTTCATTCATCCACTACATCAGTCCTGAAAATAGCATTTAATTAAAATCTGTGTATTTTGATAAATGATATGCCAAATTTCCAATTAGATTTAAAATATGCAGAATATTAATTACCATAACACATTTTGCAAAGAAATGTATACTTTTATTTTGGCAAAACAAATCCCCTTAGACTTTTCAGCTGTTCCTGGACCAGTTATCACAGTTCTTAACATTAGAGACACTAACCTTAGAAAAAAATCATCAGGAACATATTTTTCAATAACTTTGGTCCCTGCTGTTTTCTTTTCAAGAGGAGATCAATAGTGGACATTGTCTGTACTTTTTGGACCTGGACTTCTGTGGCCTCATATTTACATAATAAATTCTGAAGTTTAAAGTTTAATTCTGTCACAACATGTTTGTGCAGTTCTAAGTGTACTTTTTGTGGTTGGTTTTTTTCTGTTTCCTTTATCTGCTGTTTTACTTGCTTGTCTGTCTGCTGTGTTTATTTGTGTGTGTGTGTGTGTGTGTGTGTGTGTGGGTGGAGAGAAGTGATGAGGAACATGAGGAAACTATGATTGTATGATTACACATTGGTGCTGGGTAATGGTACACTTGCTGAAATAAAAAGAGGTTTTAAAAAAAAGAACCAAAGTGCTCCCTCTAGCCTCATAATAATCTAATCATTTATTTAATTTATTTTGTTCAGTCAGCCATGCCAGCAGCTCTGTGAGCTGCGTTCAGGCACAGCAGTGCTTTGAGCTAATTGTTAAATTCTTCATCCTGAGTGGGACATGAATGTTACAACCAAATGTAATGGTAATCCATTCCACAGTTGATGGGAAATTTTACTCAAAACTTGAGGTGTCATCCTCATGGTGGCAGCTGTGGCTCATTTTACCTGCTGAACCTGAAGCATCTCCTGGCAGTCCGTCCAATAGTTGTTGAGATCTGGACCGAAGTGTTGGACTGAACTACCAACACACCAAAACTGCCATGCTATCAGCATGCTTTACAGAACAACTGGAAAATAAAATATAAGATTCAAAGGGTTAATAACTGCCAGTTATTGTCCTTCTACATTCATTTCACACATAATGACATCTGTATATAACAGATGTGTGATGTCCTTCAGCAGCACACAGGTTAAATGGTTAAAACAAACTAATGAGACTGTGACTGTTGGTTTGTTTTTAAAGCAGCAGTCTGCTCACTCAGCCTGAGGGATAAACTGTACACTGCATCAGCTAATTACTGACAATTCACTTCCCCCCAACACACACACACACACACACACACACAAAGATAAAGAGTCTACATCTTGCATATTTTGAGGACTGTGTTTATGTGTGTTTGTTTGTGTGACAGAGGTCCACTGACTTCTATTTATTAATCAGATTTAGATCAAACTGTCTCATGTGGCTAAAACAAACACTTTTATTATTGCACAGCTCGGGGCACATTACGTGGTGACATTTTAAGCGGACGCTGTAAAGCAGCCTTATATGCACAACACCAATTCCAAAAAAGTTGGTGCGTTGTGCAAAACATGAGTAAAAACAGAATGCAGTGACTTGCAAAAGCTTTTTGTCTTTTATGCAATTGAACACAGTACAAAGACAAGATATGTCATGTTCAAACTGATATAACTAAATTGTTGGTTGTGACAGGAGCAACAAAAGACTGAAAGTTGTCGAACACTCCAAAAATACCTGTTTGGAACATTCCACCGGTTTACTGGTATCAGGTGTCAGTAACATGATTGGGTATTACAGAGGCTTCCATGAAAGGTTCAGACATTCACAAGCATGGACGGGGTGAGATTCAAGAGCAAGTTTAAGAACAACGTTTCTCAACACAAACTGCAGGAATTTAAAGATCTCACCATCTACAACCCATAACATCATTAGGAGATTCAGAGAATCCAGAGAAATCTCTGCACATAAGGAACAAGGTTGAAAACCAACACTGAATGTCTGTGACCTTTGACCCCTCAGGCAGCACTGCATTAAAAACTGCATTAAAAACCCACATCATTCAGTGAGACAATGTGCATGTGTTCCAACAGCATGTCTTCGTAGTAAAAGAGTTAAGGTACTAGACTGTCCTGCCTGCAGCCCAGACCTGTCTCCTATTGAAAATGTGCGGATCATTATGAAGACCCCGGACTGTTGAGCACCTGAAGTCGTATATCAAACAAGAATGAGAAAGAATTTCACTTTCAAAACTTCAACAGTGTCCTCAGTTCACAAACGCAGAGTGAGTGTTGTTTAAAGAAAAGCTGATGTAACACAGTAGTAAACATGATCCTGAACCAACTTTTTTGGAATTTGGGTTATGTATACTATATAATACTGCATGTCTGTGTTTGTCTCTTCAGGCTATCTGGCTTGCTACAGCAGTTGAAGGTGGTGTACAGCTGAGTCATACGAGTCCAGATGGAGACCAGGGTTATCCTGGAGAGGTTCAGGTCTCTGTCTCCTACACCCTGCAGGTAAACACATCTGTTTCATGACCTCACAGCTCTGTAGCTGATCACTCTCAAAGCATGCCAGACATTTCCCTGTTTTTCAACTGAGGTTTGATTTTTGGCTGGGATGATGTGACTGAAGAGTTTTGGCTTATGAATCGTTCTACCTCCAAAACCAGCTGTTTGATCAGAGTAATTTACTGAATCGGTTTTGTGGTGCAGTTGTTTCTTAGGCTTCATAAAACAAAAGATTCCACTGGTTTGCAAGCATTGGAATATTTTGCGTATGCATAAATGGTTTGCAGATGTCAGATCAGTAAGATTTAAGTTTTGTGTTTAGGGGGAAACACTAACTGCTGAGTACCAGGCCCGCTCGACCAGAACCACCCCCATCAACCTCACCAACCATTCCTACTTCAACCTGGCTGGACAGGTAAGATCACATGATCAGCTGTATGATCAATAATATATTGGTGGTGTTTTTGATGTAGAAAAAGTGTGAAAAAATCCAGCAGGAGAGAGAAATATGAAAGAGAGCCACTGTTTTCATTCCCCATTAATTATCATCATCTTGTGCTGTGTGTTTTTGTTTTTGTTTTGTTTTGTTGTCCCATCCTGTACTCTGCTCGACAATATGGAAAAATGCAATATACTGTATGTAATATAACAAATGAAAATATTTAAGTTAGTATGTAAGTATAAGCTGAATGACAGATGCAACATTATAAAATGTCTGGTCTGAGACAGAGGCCAGGCTGAGTCAAGTCTGATCCTCTGTGGCTTCTCTACACAGTTTTAGGCTGTTGTGTAATCCATTTTGGTTTATATCGCTGAATCACTTTGACTCAGATGGGGAAAAAAGCATGTCACCAGCAAGAGCAGCCTCTTGCTGACAAGCAGAACATTAGTTAAAGTTTTTTTTAAAAAATTGTGGCCAACTCAGGACACAATGAAGTGAACTCATGGACTTTCCAAAGAGTAAATATCTTCTGGGAAGGATCAAAACAATCCATCCGTCACATTTTGATGCTCCTTGATTACTTCTGTGTGTGTGTGTGTGTGTGTGTGTGTGTGTGACATATTGGCTGTAGAGATGTCTGCCTCCTCTCTTACATACCAGCAAGTAGTTCTGGTAGATTCTACTGCAGAAAGAAAGTAGTTCCTACATGAAACTACTCAAAACTAAGTCTGTGGATTATCTTGAGTAACCAGGTCATGATTTCTGGAACGAGACCCTGGTTTTGAATTTTTCAGATGTGATCTTTTTTTTTTTGGTGCTTTGAGCTCCACAATCTGAGTGTCATTTAGTCCCATTATATCAGAGAGAAGGCAGACTCTCTATGGCTGATATCTCCAAAACTCTGCAACTCATATCAAAACTATCTGGAGTCCTCAAAAAATCCTAATGTAACATTGAGCAGACCCTCCAGGATTTTTGCAGGCTGTTTTGGGGATTGTTGCAGCCTAAAATGCATGATTTCACTGCAACTTTTCTGCAACTTACCAAATGTGATGCATGTTGAAATGTTTTTAGGCATTTTTGGCAATGAAAAAAAAAAGCTGCAAAAAAAGTTGAGATTTTTTTTTTTGTATAATCCATTAAAAATCAAAGGTAACTTGTTCCAGGGAGAATAAAACAGCACTCTGTTCCATAGCCTACCAGAAAGGCTCGGGATTACAGAAATCCAAACAAAATGTTTTTTTTTGAAAATGAAGAAGTGAACCTGAGGCGCGTTCAACAAAGAAATAACTGTTTTTGGTGATAAGGCTCAGTCAAAAGAACTAGCATGAAAGAGTGTTGATAAATGTCAATAACAATGATGAACACTGTGCTTTTTTCAGAGCTGAACTCACATGAAGCTATGATGATTGGTCAAATTTGTGGAAAAGTTGCAGTGATTGCAAAAAATTGCAAGGTTGTGTAGAATTCACTGGGATTAGTTGAATTTATGATTGCAACATTGAAACTTCAGGGGATTGAATGAGTTTCAGCCTCATTGATTCATAAAAAAACATGAATATTAGCTTCGACTTCCTGTTTGTGCAACGTCAGTAAAGGAAGAGGAATTAATTGATTTGTGGGGACACACTTTTTAAGTAAGACACTTTTGTTTTGTTTTTTTTGGATTGGAGGTGGGAATCAAATATTTTCACATCAAAAGGCACAAGTCCAACTGGTGTGAAAGTCTGTGCAAGTCTTTTTGATTTTGTCAAGTGAAGTCTAAAGTCATCAAATTTGTGACTCCAGTCTGACTTGAATCCAGGTCGTGTGACTTGAGTCCACACCTCTGGGGTTAAGTTGAGAGCAGAGTAAGGGCGAGGCAGGTAGGGGTGCACTAGATGCATCATGACTTGGAAGATTCTGAATTGATTCATAAATGTCAAAAATTGTTTTTCTGAATGTTAATTAACTCGATGTTAATTAGAGCAGCAGGCAGCACAGCACCCAGGCAGTCTACAGCGTGCTCACACCGGAGTTATCAGCACTTAACAAGGAGATGGAGCTCATCTTCTCAAAAGGCAGTGGTTGCAATCATGTTTTGATTTAGTGTCTAAATCAGTGCGACACACACCGCAGCAACAAACAACTCTGTGGTGAAGAAAATGACTGTCTGCTCTGTCTGTTTCTCCTGTAAAACTCTGTTCCTGCTCTGCATGATGGACAGCAGTGTGTTCCTGTGGAGCTGACGGCGCAGCAGAGACGCTGCTCTCCACTGCTGGAACCACAAAGTTAATAAAAACACACACAGCAGGGGGATTCTTTTAAATGGATTAATGAATTTATTAACAAAGTTAACTTTTTGTAAAATAAAAAGGCTGCAGACCATTTCATTGCTAGTAAGTTTTCATGTTGTATTTCATGGACACTGGAGCGAGAGAGTGAAAATTCTTCCCCATTTTTATTCATTCAGTCAAAAATAGATTCTAAATCAAATCAGAAAAGAAGAATCCTCCCCTAAATGAAACATGTACATCACGGTTACTTCTAAACTGCTACCTCTTGAGTTTTATGAGGATGGCCTAATGTGAGCAGCTGCAGATAAATACAACCCAACCAGCACACCCTGGCTTTAAAGCTTAAGATTTTCATACATCGTGATGCATTAAGAATTGTTTTATCATTGAATCACAGCCCTCTGAATCGTAACTGAATCGAGTCATGAGGTACCCAGAGTTTCCCACCCATAGCATGCTGTCCATGCACTGTCCTCTGAAGCAGCTTTGATTCCTCTCTGTGTCCCTTTGCTGCATGTTCTCCCCTCTCTCTCCCCTCTTTGCTGTGTGCTCTCCAGCTGTCCCTGTTAAATAAAAAAAAACTAAAACATAAGAAAAGGGTCAGGCAAGTAGTGTTTACTGTCTAGTTATGGTTCATGTTGGGTATAAGTCTCTAAAAGTGACCCAAGTCAACCTGTGTGCATGCCTTCGTGTTGTGTTTGTGTGTGTGTGTGTGTGTGTGTGTGTGTGTGTGTGTGTGTGTGTGTGTGTGTGTGTGTGTGTGTGTGTGTGTGTGTGTGTGTGTCTGTGCGTGCACAGGCTGCAGCAGATATCTACGATCATCAGGTGTCCATCAGTGTTCAGTCCTACCTGCCTGTGGACGACACATCCATTCCCACAGGTAAAAGATTTACATCTCGCACGTTCTCAGACAA
The DNA here is from genome assembly GCF_056507025.1 of Lutjanus erythropterus. NCBI lineage: Eukaryota > Metazoa > Chordata > Actinopteri > Lutjaniformes > Lutjanidae > Lutjanus > Lutjanus erythropterus. The sequence goes on from NC_139330.1 coordinate 34,741,475, forward strand.
CAAAAGGAACCCAACAACGTTAAGTGCTTCTTACGTGAAGTGTGAAGTATGTGTAGATGTGTGATAACTTATCACAGCACCAGTACAGGTAGTCTGTGCTGCCAAAAAACAGGTTCTGCTGGTGTTGTAAGCATATTTGCCAGCCTTTCCAGGAAATTCTTGTTTTTCATTTCCCTCTCCCAACTTCCTCCTGGGATCACATTTCTTCTGTATTTCTTCTGAGTTTTCCCCCCTTTTGTTCCTTTTCATTATCATAACCTGTTTCTGACACTGTACAGCATTTATAAGCCTGACACAATGCTAAAAGTCTGCTGATTCCACCCAGACAACAGTACAGCTGCACCAAACCAGACTTCCTAACAAGTTTCCAGAGGAAAGGTTTTTTTTTTGTAAATATATTTTATTGATTTTAACAATCTATATCCCGCTAAAGTACAACAACAAAACAAGAATACTTGATTTCAGTTCACATACTCATCTCCCAAATACAAAGAGGCAGTGTTCATCAGGTATGTTGCCAAACAGAATTTCCCAAACCCATCCGTACCACCCCACCACCCTGTAACATCACAGGTTACACAACATGGTCGTGTAAAAGAGGGATAAGGGATAATAAGAGGGAACCAGATAATCACATACAGTATGAATTACTCAAACAAAAAATTAACAAATAAATGAGAATAAGCAAATAAAAAAAGAAAAAGAAAATAAATAAAGAAAGGAAGTTTTAAAGGAAAGGGTCATGCATGTAGTAAAATCTGACAAGTCAATTTTACAGGAGCATTGAAAAATATTAAAATAAAACATTAAAATTGCATTTGAGATCATAAAAACAAAAGCTAAAAGCCAGCCAATGAACAGTTAAAACATTACAGATATTGCATGGAAAAGTCCAAAACAAAAGAGGAAGCAAACAAACATAAAAACAATAGTGACAGATGATCTTTACAAGAAGTTATGTACCTGCTTCCCTGGAAAGCTGCAGTAAACAGTCAGGTTTGAAGCCCTGATTTACATGAGCTGACAGTTTCAGTCCACCTCAGGTATTCAGGAGGTTTTCTTTCACAGGTGGGGAGCAGAGAAAGTAATTGTTGCTTTACCTTCCTTGTTTTGAACACTGAGTAAACCTGTTCCAGGTGGTCTGAGGGGTCTGACTGCTTTGTAACATACAAGTAAATCACAGATGTATTTAGTTCTTTACAGGCAAATAACAGGATTTTAAAATCTATCCTTTGCCACACAGGAAGCCAGTGCAGTGATTTAAGCTCCACTTTCTTGATGTTGGTCAGGATTCTGGACAAGCTGCAGTTGTCTGATTTTTTTTTTACTCAGACCTGTGAAGACACGGTTACAATGGTGCACCCTTCTGAAAATGAAAGCATGAACAAGTTTTTCTATATCTTGTTTAGACAGAAATCTTTTAATTCTTGATATGTTTTTATGGTGGTAATAGACTGATTTAGTAAATTTAGGTCTGAGTCCAGAACTACACCAAGACTTCTGGCTTCATTTGTAGATGGTCATGGATTTACATGGATGTTCTTTGGGGCCAAAAACACTATCTCAGTTTTTTCTGTGTTTTGTTGTAGAAAATTCTGGCACATCCACTTACTGATTTCTTCAGTGCACTTATTTAGCAAATGTAGAGGGCTGTAGTCATGTGGTTACACTGTTATGTAGAGTTGTGTGTCTGCAAGGCTGCAATTAAAAGTAAAATTATCGCTCTTGCAGTGTACGATGTACTTTTGTTTTCTTTTCATTCTTTAAAGGTCACCAGAATGCAGGAAATAAAAGTCTCTGAAACTCAGATTCTTTGGTATTGAAATCTTCCCCATTTCTGAGCCTCCAAGGTTGAAATATGATGATAGCAGAATGTTCTTTTCCTACCAAAGTCTTTGTGTTCTCCATTCTGCTGTCTTCCTGTCTTTGTGTCCCTGCTGTCTCTGATTCTATTTGCAGAGTTCAGCACCTGTTGTCTCCGCTGCAGCTTGAGATAACTGTTAGTTTGGTCCTCATTTACTTTGTGTGTATTTTGAATCTATCTTTACTGCATGCTTTGTACAGTACAAACTTTAATTATTGTATACGCTTGGCATCATGTTGAAGCTTGAACACTTGTACTTAAGTGTGGGAGTGTGTTCCTTCATGCTCTGTCAGACAAACACTCTCATTACTCTGCAATTAGCTTCGGTTTCCCTTGGAGATGGAGCAGCTAATGACCGTTTATTTATATCACTGAATCTGTGTTAGAATTAAATCCACCTCAAGGCCTGACCAGACTTTAAAATATAGCATCAACTCTGTCATGCACACTTAAAAGTAGAGGGCTTGAATCCTTGAATCCTGACCAGCTGGTCCTACCTATTTCCCAGCAGCCCCGTGCTCTCTGACTGTTCGATCTGCAACAGGTGGACAGTTTGAGGGTGGATCTTTTTCTCTCTTTTTCATACCTCTGTTTTTCCCCATGAAGTTTCTCTGAGGGGCTATAAATCTAGAAATATGACTTGGGTTTTTTACTGTGTTGGACTGTTCCTCATTATCTAACCTCTGTTCAGTGATCGATCACCAATCAATAACCTGATCTATCCGTAGGAGAGATCAGAGGAGTGGAAGGCACGCCCTTTGACCTCAGAAAGCCTGTTCTGATTGGTCCTCGGCTGAAGGAAGTTCCTGGTCCGGGGTTTGACCACAACTTCTGTCTGTCCTCACCCGGAGACGCCTGGACAGAGAGACACGCTGCCAGGTGTCATTCTCTCTCTCACACACACACATACATTACAACCATACCATTCTCTTTAAAGGACAAATCTGTTATATATTTACTATCTTAAATCATAAAATGACCCTGTCGTGTCATCAGGGATCAAGCTGGCATGTTGAAGACACGGTGTCCCCTTTTGAAATATTCATTCCAGACCAAAATAGCTGTTTTGTATGTCTGTGTCACAGTTGTCAGAATTCAAATGAATTGAATTTTCACAGAATAGCAGTAAGTGTCTGATAATGAGTCATGTGAAATCATTAATAATCTTGTAGAAGGTGACGTTTCTAACTGTTAAATTAAGCAAATGTTAATGGAGGAGATGGCAGGGAGAAACAACTCGCTTCAACCATAGATTGTATATTAAACAGGATTACAGACTATTTAATATACAGCTCGCTGTTTGGACTGCTGTGCTCACTTTTGCACGTGCAATGGCTACATATTGATCCTTTAATATAGTCTGATTGGAAAACTTGTTTCTTCATCTCAGAGTGTGTCACCCAGCCAGTGGGCGTGTCCTTGAGGTTTCTACCAGCCAACCAGGAGTCCAGTTCTACACTGCCAACTTCCTGGATGGGTCAATGGCAGGGAAGGGCGGGGTTAGGTACGGGAAGCACAGCTCCTTCTGTCTGGAGACACAGAACTGGCCTGATGCTGTCAACCAGGTATGATGATGATGACAAATCTACTGCAACCCTGCCTGTATTCCAGGCATCAGTCTAATGTTACTGAACCTAACAAAATCTGTGTGTGTGTGTGTGTGTGTGTGTGTGTGTGTGTGTGTGTGTGTGTGTGTGTGTGTGTGTCCGTGTCCGTGTCCTCAGGCTTCATTTCCTGACTGTCTCCTGCGTCCTGGTGAGGACTACCGACATGTCACTAGATTCACCTTCACCACTGTCTGATCTGACCTCCACCAACAGCAGACCAGAGAAGAAGAAAACTCAGTAATACTTTAAATTAAGGTGCTCATAATAAGCCCTTATAAGATGTTTATTAACATTAATATGTCTTAATAAGACTATATAAGTGCTAATAATAGCATGATAATCATGTTTATTGTGAGATTAGAAGACATTTACAAGAAACTTGTCACCAGTTTATAGACTTCTTAATAGCCTTATGAGTTTCATAAAAGTGTTTATAACAGCATTACAAACACATTTATTAAGTTTAACCTGTTAACTATTATGTCACTGTCATACCTTTACTAATCTTTAGTTGTTGCTTCATCAAGATTTCTACATACTTTATAATGAATTTATTAGCAGTTAAATGCACTTATTTACAGTTAAAGTGAAAATTGAATGAAAGCAAAAATGAAAAATGAAAATTTACTCAATATCTACTCACCCCTGTGTTGATGTGAGGATGGGTGAAGATTTCCAGTTCACAAAACACTCCAGGAGCTTCAGCAGAAAACAGTGTTGCAGCCAAATCCAGTACAATTGAAGTGACGCATTATAAAGTATGTAGAAATCCTGATAAAGCAACAACTAAAGATTTGTAAAGGTATGACAGTGACATAATAGTTAACATATTTTGGGGGGTCCTAGATCTAAATGTATGAAAGGTACTTTACACTTTAAAGTTGAGTTGGGCTTCAAAATTCATCATGTCCCTCAGTAGTTCACCTGGTAGAGTGTATGCTTCATGTACAAGGTGATTATTGCGGTGTCTAAGGGTGTTTTCACACCTCTAGTTCAGTTCATTTGGTCAAGACCAAAAGAAAAAAACAGAAACATTGTTGCATTTTAGTCCTGGTGCGGTTCATGTTCACATTGACTTTTAACAAACGCACCAAGAGGAGGAAACATGCAATTTCACTGACTGACATTGAACTTGTTGATTGGACAGGTTTGGTGATTGTCATCCTGCACCATCAGTGCATCATCAGGACTCCTGTGACTGACGCAGCACTTCAGTGCTTCAAATGTGCATATTTAAGCTCACCAAGAAATAACTGATTACAGGCATTAATTAGCAAATCACAGCATGTCATGAATAATGACTGACCTCGCTGACCTGTTGTGGCTTGTATATATGTAATGTCCACACAGAGACAGCTCGCTGCAGCGCTGCGTCTGACAGTCCGACTGTTTGTCTCTGTATGTTGGGTTTACAGAAGTGTTGGGCATTCATTCATTCAGAGAGAGAGAGAAAGGGAGCACTCTGCTCATCACGCAACCTTTTCATGTGTGTGTCATACAGTTCTATTACTGTGGAATCACTGTCACACACTCTTTAATCTGACAGACCACTCACTCGGATACAAGCACAGCAGTTTGAACAGCTTTTGGCCTGTTAATCAGGGAAAATACCTGTGCTAAAGCACTTACCTGTTACTAGTTATACATTCGCCTCCTGAACAGATTTAACGATGGATTTAATAGCAGTGAAGCTTTTGAAATTGTGCTTAAATCACAATCACATCTCTTATCATAAAATCCTGTGGTTGGTTTGTTTGATTTCACGCCACAAAAGAACTGCACCAGACTTTGTTTGGAAAAGTACGAAGACCCACCTTTTCAGGCAGACTTAGTCCAGTTCTTTGGTCCACACCAGGGTTTGATTGACAGCTTTCACACCAGCCCATACGAACCAGACTCAATGGGCCAACGGACTGTAGTCTGTTCTAACCAGACTAAACGAGGCAGGTGTGAAAACACTTTAGGTTCGAATCCAGTCCAGTGCATCCTGTCTTACTCTCTACTTACTAATAATTTTAAAAAGTCATGGTTGACTGTTAACGACTGCATAATAAATGATTAATTAACCTTAATAAGCATGTTCGCACTTTAGATCTGTTACTCCCAAACAGTGTTGTGACCTGTTAACAAGTGCATAGTTAACTGTTAATAAATGTATGATGAAGCATGTAGAAATCTTAATAAAGCAACAACAAAAACCTTAACATACGTAGTTAAACTCAAAATGTGTTTATAATGCTGACATAAACAATTATAAGAACCTCATAAAGCTTCATTAATATTTGTAAACAGTCTATAAACTGTTCACAAGTTTATTATAAGTGCTTATAAATGTCTTACAATATCTGTCTTACAATAAACATATTTATTATGCTATTATTAACACTTATTTAGTCTTATTAACACATATTAATGTTGCTAAGCATCTTATAAGGGCTTATTACAAGCACCTTAATATAAAGTCTTAGTGAAAATTTAATACTTTGAAGTAAAACATGAAGTCTGATAATGATTTGTATATATTGATTTTCACAGAATAATCATGGACCTGACAGTTCAGCAGCCTGTGCCTTTTTCAGTGCAAGTTTAATTCCCGACTGTGAAACTGTCATTTTGTAATGTGAAGTGTTTTGCCACACCAGATGGGCATTTCAGGCAGAGTAATTCTACCCTGAGCATGTAGTTTGAGGTGTGGGGCAGTGACATGAAGCTCATAGTCCAACCTGACCAAACACTGTTAATTATAATGTGATTTATGATCCTGTGCCAATTCATTCATCCATCAAACAAAAGAGTAATAAAGAGCTGAATCACTCAAGCTGCTTGGTGCCGTTTGTTCCAGTTAGGTTTTTTTTTAGCATCGGATTTGTCTCTGATCGATTGTCGTCCATCTGTCCTGTTTCTGCAGTGTGAAGAATCAGAGAGCAGTCACACTGAATCGAACACTGCACTGTGTGCGTGAGTCTTTACACAGGCTGCTGAACTATTCTGAGAACAGTAGGTGAGGAGGCAGGTTTGGGTGAGAGGGCATCCTACTACTCTGCCAAGAGACAGGGTGTGTTGCTATGGCAACCTCTTATCCATCACTCAGAGAGGCTTTTAACAGCTGAGACTTCATGAAACGTAGAATTTGTGTGAAGTTCACAGTCCCAGAGCTGGAGAACAAGAACGAGAAAACAGATCTCCATCAAACACCGGCTGTGTTTGACGTTCCTTGTTTGACTGTAGAGAGCAGAGTGTGAGACAGCACACATCATGAGACTGAGGCTGGATATCACGCAGGCAGGAGGAGTGAGCGCTCTGATTCCCACTGGTAACACTGTCACAGAAACACCAACCTCTCAGGTGTTTCAGTTGGTTTATTTCCCACCATAAAATAACTCTTCTTTTGGTGTTTCAGTTTGTTGGTATGATGTATATTGTAAGTATTAATTAATACAGTCAAGTCTGAACACAGTCATAGGACTGTATTTAGATCATCTATAACACGTGATCTAAAGTGTGTGGCGCATGTGTCTATAGGGCGTATCCAACTCCGCTTTGCTATTTGAACGGCGCATAATCTGGGAGCAAAGTATGGTGAAAATGTTTTATTTAGTCTCTTAATTAATCTTAGGTGTGTTTTGGACGTAACATGAATTTTACCAATTAGAGTGTCATCTGCCACTCCCTTTAAGAGCAGGATGTGCCTGGATACCAAAATGAATCACCATTTGTGATTGAGGCACTACAGCTAAGGCCCGCAGGTCAGGTAGGCCAGGTCAGAAAAATTAGTATTATGATTAATAGCACAAAGAGTAGTTTTATCATAAATCACACTTCATTTAAACTCCACAGAAACAAAATAAAACTCAACAGAACCATCTTGATTCATCTTTCAACTGTTCCAACAATCACCAGCTCTGGTTTGGTTAAAAAAAAAAAAAACTTTCTGTAATTTAGTAAAATGTGAAAATATGGAGAAAGGAGTGAGAGGGAGATCGGACATCGGAGACGCAGTGCAGGAAATGTCATGTACAACCAAAATATTGTCAGATCTAACACAGTGAATTAAGAGTTTATTTCATCGAAACAACGAGAGTTGGTGGTTGTTGAAACAGTGAAACAGTTCCTTTTATTTTGTTTCTGTAGAGTTTGAATCGAGTGTGATTTACCATGATAAAATGACTGTTTGTCAGTGGAGTCTAGTGGCAAACAACAGCACACAATTCAGTCCACAATTGCCTCAAAGGATTACAGTGCAGCCTGTTTCACAGTGACCTACTCAATATCTTACCCATTTCAAAAATTGTTGTCCCCATTTGTCACTTAGGCACAAAAACATGGGGAAATATGGACCAGGTTAAAAAAAAGGTTACCCTTTAAGAGTTCCCTTCCTAATTCACTCTTAATGTGATGTGGGACAAAATCCACAGTTCTCATTTAGTGCAGTTATATTACAACATTTATATGAAGCTTATGTGAGGGTTCTGCTGTCTGAATAATTCAAATCAATTGGATATCTTCCAAAGTTATTCGTTAGTTAGTTAAGTTCTTTTTTTAATATAAAATGACCTGTTTGTGATCATAGACAGTGTTTCTCTGGGCTGCAGTGGAGGGACAGTAACAAAAACACTTCATAGGCAATCAGTGTCTTTTAAAGTTGGGTGGGTGAGCGACTAACTCAGTGAATTGAACTATTGCTAATAGCAATTGTCAGCTATTGGTGGATGAATGATGAAATTGTAAGAAATATACTGTACAGTATTGAAAGTCATTTCATGAGAACATCAAAGAGTGTCTTTTGTTCAGGCATGTTCAAGTTGAATTGGAGGAGTGCTCCTTTTTGACTGCACCTCCAGGCGAGGCAGTCTAAATTCAGCTCACATTCTCTTAATACCAGGCAGACATGGCACTATTGCAGCAAAACCTGAGCCGTGGATTGGTGTCCTCTGATTGGTGTGTTTCAGCCAATCAGATCTTATACAACAAACAAGCCTGGAGAAGCACTGTCATTATTTAAGAATTGAAATAGCATTTTCTGTCTGCTGTATCTGCTCTGTAAATCACTGTTCTTTGAGAAAAAATTCAGAAAAGAAAAGGGAGACATTAGAGTTTTTTGGATTATTGATGGCGCCCCCTAGTTTTGCATTAATTAAGCGGAGCACTGTTCCAGTATCAGTCTACTGACTAGATGGACACCTCATTTTGATACAGCCGATCAAATGTTGCATAATGCATTCATGTCAGTGTTGTATCACAGGCAGAGCAGATGGTCACACTGAGCCACACAGCAGCAGCCACACAACACAAGAGACGCAGACTCTGAACAACAACACACATTAACGTTCCTGTTCGAGTCTCCTTCTTATCTCCAGGAACATCTTACCCTGCACAAAAGCGCACTGCTGAGGTCTGCTCCATAGCAAATTCCAGCATGGAAACGCACCTGCAAATGTGACCTGGGTCCAGTTATATGCTGCTGTGATCCTTAGTTTTCAGTATAGTAAGTGCTGCATGTCCGGTTTGTGTGATGCATCTCTGTTGCTGCCATCTTCCACAAGTGTTCCAGCCCATTCAAATAGAAAATGCTAGACTTTTGTGCTGCTTTTTAATAAAAGAAACCAAGCAAGGGAATGACATTTCACAAGGCTTCAGTTATTTCACAAAAGTGATTAATCTGATATTTAAAATAACATTTTCATCTCAGTTATATAAATTTGCACTGTTAATCTTTCTTGTATATACATGCAGCCCTAAGTAATTTATTTTTCCTGTTACACTACACTACACAACCTTGCCCAACCCTGCAGATACACTGGATATATTTTTTCTGCCTAATGGGTTTGTCTTCCTTTTTTAATAAGAAGAACCTATTAAGAATACATTTTAAAACATCTTGGCATAATTTTGACTTCAAAAAGGGATAACTAAATGTGATTTCAAAGTCAAATGTAACAGAGGGCTGAATTACAAAGGAAGCTCAACACAGTCAGGCTTTCTTTGCATGAGCTGCTTGACAAAACCTAAACCCCCAGTCAGAGATAACGGGTATCACCACGGTGGTTATCAGCTTGCTTTGTTACCCCAGGTTTTCATTTTCAGACTCTGTGTGCGCTCACATAAAAAGGGGCGTTTGTTGCGTCATTTGACTCTTCTTCTGCACAAAGTGAAGCGATCATGAGCCGTCCACTTCAGTCAAGATGAACGAGTTGTTATAATTAAGAGCAGTGGAAAATATACAAAAGATATTACGGCAAAAAGCAACACTGTTGCTGCAAATAAGACAGGAGAAGAAGAATGCTGTCAGAAAATGGCCTATCGACTGAATGTGATCTTAATACTGCTGTTTATTTCTTACATGACAACTGTGCATTAAACAGTTAAACATGCCATGTCAGTCTGACACTGTCTAATGATGACAGAGACGTGCACATCACTGAAGTTTTTGGACAAATCAAAGTCAAATGAATGTAACTGACTGAAGATTTTCCCTGATAAATAGGATAGACTGATTAATTTTCTAATCAGTGTTCTGAGCTGCAGTATCAGCGATGTAAAATGGACGTCAATAAATAGTATTCAAAGAGTCTGTAGTTGCATCATTATTTTAGTGTGTGGATGATACACTGTGTACATTTAAAGTGTTAATTTGATCTGAAGCAAACAGGAAAAAAAATATTCTTACATTTACATTTTCTTACATACAACTTTTCATTTTTAACATCTTCCCTCAGTTTTAGATCTGTATGGCTCATAAAGAACTTTGTTAGGAAAAGAACTGACTAAAGAGCAGCATTTTTTACAGCCAATATAATCTGAGACTTAGAACGTAACCTTCTCCCAACTAGGTTATGAGTTCAGCATTGAAACCCTGAACCCCTGACAGTGAAACGGAAATGGATTTAGACTCAACATTACTCGCCCTCAGCTCACTTTACATTTTCACAAATTTCAATTTCACATTTAATTTTACTGTAATTATGGCTGTTACACTTGACACTACACACTGACAATAATTTGGCAGTAGAGCTTTTCATAACTTTAATTTTGAAAGCTGTGATTCACTGTCAAACATGAATATGAAATTTGGATTTTATTTTTATTTATTTATTATTAGTTTATTTTTTATTTGCATACCTGGGCTGAAGCCACACTATTGAATAACAAAAATAACTGGAATTCTTTTGGGATTGATTTAATTTGCAACACATATAGTTAATGTAAATAGCAAAGCAGTGAATTGGTGTGCTGTGTGTCATGATATCATATAAAACAATATGGACTTTGAACAGTAAGGACAGATCAGATGTTCAGGGATGACAGAATAGAAATGCACTGGAATACCAGTTTACAAAGCCTTTTTACTTTTTACATTTTTTAAAAAAAAGGGAAATTGCAGTGAAAAACATTCAACTCTCACAATAAGTGTGTGTTTTCACCTATTCTGCTGGCTTGACACTGCCTCTCTCCCCTCCATCTGCTCCTTGCAGCGTCTGCTGACAGTCTTAATAATCCATGATTATTGATTTACAGTGCTGTTAGAGCGTAAAGTGGCTCTAGAATAAAGTGATCATCTGCAGCAGTCAGGGCCAACATGTAGGTGTAAATGTTGAAAAGGAGGAGTGATGTGAGGGCAGAGAGAGCCTGCAGCAGGGAACAGAACACTGATGAGGTGGTGAGTGGGAGGCTGAACCTGGCTTTCAGCTGCTCTCTCTTACTGAAGGAGGGGGGGCTGAGCATGAATCATGTGAAACTGCAATGGAGATAAACTATATTTTTATTTCAGAATCACCTGTTTGTTTATTACATTACAAAGTAAATCTGGGAGAAACAATGGTACATGTTTCTCTGTAACTGACAGTGATCACACTGGACTAAAGTTAATTTTTCCAACTGGTAAATGGTTAAATTCTTCATTTCAGCTTTACTTTAAAGCTACTACAATGAGTTTTAAACTGCTTATGAAACAGTCTCATGTTTTACTGATGCCTCTATATGACCTACAGAATTACAAAATTAAATATTTTTGAATTTGGGGTGTGATGAGATGAAATGAGCCTGCATTTACAATTTCAAAGAAGGAAATTTTACAAAAAGGAAAAAGGAGGAGATTTTTCTTAAGATAATTTCATTTTTGATGTTATATTTTGTGGTCAGTATAGCGGTTAGGTTGCAGATTGCAAACACCTTGTCTGACTCTCCTTTTCCAAACATGTTGGAGAACCTTTGGTGGCCCATATCTAGAGCCAGTGTTTGGATTGTCTATTCTGGGCTACTGTAGAAACATGTAGGTGCAACATGGCAGCCTCCACAGAAGAGGATCTGCTCCCTCTGTAGACAGAAAGAGCTCATTCTAAGGTAAGAAAAACACAGTTCTTATATTCAGGTGATGATAACTCATGGAAACACACTTATGAATATTATATTCCATTTATTCTGCTAATAAATCCCCATAAATCCTACACACTGGATCTTTAAGGACAAGAGCTTGTCTAGCTTGTCTGCTGATGAACTGTGGTCAGCCCTCAAAAATGCAAAGTTTGTGTGTGCGTGTGTGTGTGTGTGTGTGTGTGTGTGTGTGTGTGTGTGTGTGTGTGTGTGTGTGTGTGTGTGTGTGTGCTGCATTGTCAGACATGAATTTCACCCCTAGCTGTGCTGAGTTTCTTGCCTTTTTTTTTTTTAGCTCATTGTGTTGGTGTTATTGACCACCCACCCACATTTTCCATTTTCTGGCATCTAGCAGCCAATGAGCCAGATATCGAATTTCAGTGTAAATCCATCAGGTGGAAAGAAACAAAGACGCAAAGTGGTTTACTAATTGTTTACAATAAGGTTGTAACGAAATTTTAATGAACAAATGAATGTTAAGTTGTTCTGAGTAGATGTAGAGGCACATAATTTCAGTGAGCCTTAGACCATGGATGAAACCAATATCACATTTTGAATATTTCTCTGCAAAACTCTCTCTATATATATAAAACAATAACTTTACTGTTCTTGCTGTAACCTTTAATTATTAGTTGCATTGAATATTTTAGAATTTGCATGACAGAATTTCATTAAAATAATACTAATAATAATAATAAGGTAAGACTAGAAGAGGTCACTCAGTAGAGTTCAAACCTCTGCCAGGCAGTGTTAAAAGAATATTTGGATCTAACCTTTTTGTAATCACCAACATTTTGATTAGTAACTGTAATTTAAGTACACATTTTTGCTCAGTAACTGTAATGGATTACAATTACAATTTGTTTTGTAATTTAATGAAGTAGTTACTCTCCAGCACAGCTAGTATGCTATTAGACATTTGTGTAAAATCTTGTTATAATTAGTGTTTATTCTTGACTTATGGCCAGAAATGTGTTTAGTGAGGTTAAAGGGATAGTTCACCCTAAAATGAAAATTCAGTCATTATCTACTCACCCTCATGCCGATTAAAGTTCGGGTTTAATTTTTTAGTCTACAAAAACAGTGTTGCAGAATCTCCCAAGCAATTGAAGTGAATGGTGACCAGTTTTCAAATGGAAAAACCAACCAAAAAATACAAACATAAAATGCCTCCATACTGCTTATCTGGCATAATCCAAATCTTTAAAGGAACCTTTGACCACAAAAATGTAATCAGTTCATCTTTGAGTCGGAATTCTCATTTGTACCAAGTTTGACAAAATTCCCTCCAGGCATTCTTGAGATATCACTTTCACGAAAATGGGATGATCTGAAGACATAATGCGTCCGGCCATAACTGTTGCCAGCGTGGAGCCATTAAAAAAAGGGCTTTCAAACATACAATTATGAATGTGCACAAAAAAAAATTAGCCTGATCAGTCCAGTAATATGCAAAAGTATACTGAGTTGCAATTGCATGCCCTGCAGGCTTATGTCTGGCAGAGATAATTATGTCATCAAACCACGTGATTGTGATCTGTTATCTTTCATCTTACAGCAGCAGTGGCAGAAAGGTTAAAAAAATGGACCATCACTGAGGTGCTCTTAAGCAAGGCGCTGAGCTGTCTGCTGCTGCAGTGGAGCTGTTCTCTGGTCAGCAGATCAGACTGTGGTTACACCGGCCAGCCTCTGCCGTGAACGTGACGAGGAAGTTCCTGTAAAAGCCCTGGTTCTCAGTGAGATGACAGAAGGCAGATAGCAGCGTGGCGTGATGCTGTCAGTGAGCAGCTCTTGTTGAGACAGTGATGGACAATAACTGATAACCCTCAGTCCTTTGGTTTTCTTGTCGGTGTCTACGTGACAGCCTAAATGAACTGACGCAGATAACAAGCTTAGAGCGCTGTTGATGACATGAGAAGACTGTAGCAGACCAACCCAACCACATGACCACTGTGAGAGAGACATGACAGCTACAACTGTGTTGAGCTTGGAAATAAAATCCTCTGGACTTATCAACATATCATGGTAACCCTTTACAATAAGAGTTCATTAATTAATATTAGTAATGCAATAATATGCATTACCTAACATTTACTAATGATGTTCATGTTAACAATGGTATTAATTTTATAGTTTATAATGATGCTATTAGCATTAGTTAATACTGTAATAAGCATTGAGTAACAGTTAATTAACACTATAATAAGCATTAAGTAACTGTTAACAAATTTCCTCTGTTAAAATGTATTAAATGTATTAAATGTTTTAATTAGGATATTATTATATATGAATACATATTAATATATGGTTAATAATAATATCAGTTAACATGTGTTCATGCTTAAGTTGGACGATGGACAAGTAAGTGAACAATCATAACCCTTAAATAACTATTTATAAAAACATTTTTTCTCTTAATGAAATGACTTAGCTGTGCAATTCATGATACACGTTAATTAACATTTTTACCAACCATATACTAATATTAGTTAGTACTCTAATTAATATGAAAGCCTTTAATAAATGTTAACTAGACACATTTGGTAATGTTACTTAATGCTAATTATAGCATTAATTAACTGCTTGTTAATGCTTACTGTGGTATTAAGTAATAGCATCTTTATAAACTATTAAATAATGTAAGAATTAATACCATAGTTAACATGAACACCATTAGTAAATGATTACTAGACATTAGTTAACTATTAATTAACTGTTAGGCAATGCTTATTAATGCATTACTAATGTTAATTAATGAGCTCTTTTGTTGTGTTACCAATATCATTTCTCTAGTACAACCTGTGCTGTGACACTATATAAATAAAAGTTAAAAACGATTTATTATCATACAGCCCTGGCCTACACAAAATGTATTTTGTAGCCCCACAGCTGGTAAAACTGTAAAGCATCCCAACTGTAGTTCAGTTCAGTTGGTTCAGACTGAAGAAAAAATAAAACAGTTTCCTCTCAGTTTTCCTGTTCACATTGTTTTTTTTTTCTTTGTTTTTTTTTTTGTTTTGTTTTTTTGTAAATGAAGCATTTTGCAGTGTGTCATACTGGATTATTACATGGATTATTAAGGGTGTACAGAGATCAGGTCTGGTGCACATAACAAATTACTGTTTGTGATTTACCAATACCAATAAACCTATATACTTATATTGATGGCATGTATCTTATACTGGTAATACTGCATGATATTACATACACTTACAAGAATGTATAGCCAAGGTTAGCAGATGTTAGGCTCAGTTGTGCAATGGCTTTAGAATTTCTGGATGTGGAAAGACACTTTGCTGCACTTGTGCAACATCCTGAACAAGATAATTGGTAAGAATGAGTATCTTTTCATGCAGACTCAACACAACCATGGAATCCTGCTCTGCTTCTTTTGTCTGTGGTGTTGACTGGTGACCAGCCTTTCAAATAACTAAAGATCCCGCAACTGTGAAAAGGTTGTGCAGCAGTGTGCCAGCAACTTGATGAAGCTAGTAGCTTACCCTGGGTCAGGTCATAGTGGTAGCAGGATAAGCAGGGTTTTCCAGCTCCTTCTGGGGGATCCTTCCAGTGAGTTCTGGGTCTACCAGGGGTCTCTGGATAGCTGGACTGTGCGGAAAACCTCCAAAGGAGGGTTTCTATGAGGCATCCTAATCTAGCCCAACCTCAACAGAAATCCTGCGTGTTGGTGAGTGATATGTCAATTTATTGTTAGGTGACGTTCTCTCATGGCCGTAGTAAGTATGACAGAAGAAGTATAAGTAGCAAGAAAGTCCGTATATGGAGGACCATGTTGTCACATGACTTTACTTTACTTGACAGGGACAACTCATATTAAAGTTTAAATTTTTTTAAAGTTTTTCTTCTAAATTTATTATTAAACATGTTAGGAAATAGGTGCTGAAAACGTGACAAGACTAAGAACTATGTAGCACTGAATTGTGGAGACACTCTGTAAGCCTCATGAACCAACACCTAATAACCCCCCCCACCTCCCCTAACAGTCGGTTCAAATCCAAATCAGCCCAGCAGTTCAATTCAGCTCACTTCAGTTCCAACAACCCGACAAAAGAGAAAGAAAATACCATCCTGTCACCATCATCTGGCTCTGGTGACTCAAACATGTTTGGACATGTCCAATAGATCTGCTAAACAGAGCGTCCATGTTTCAGGTTGTTTTCAGATCATGGTGGTGTTTTATTCACATCCCCAGCTTGTCAGACAGTATATGATGTGTGGGAGATTCATAGACATTTTGGCTGCATTAATGGACATACAGTTGTTGTACTTGTAAGTTTGAAGTTGATTGAGGCTGACATTTTTCAGGCACAATTTGTACTGTTTTTCCTGAAACTGTGATGTCTGGATCTGGTGCTGAGGTTGGTTGTTTTGGTGATGTTAAGCTGAGGCCACGATTGAACTAACCACAGAGTAACTTGTACCATTACAGCAGACAGTTTTGATGCAGCTTCAGCTTCATCTGCGTACATTTGAATATTAACATCAAAAGTGGGTCCAGAACAGAACCTTGCAGGACACCGGTAGAGGACTTGATAAATGCAGACTGTTGGTGGTATACCTTTACACATATATGTTGTTTTGGAAGTAACTGGTAATCAACCTATCTCTAAGGCTGAGCCCAAACACCCTGCAGAGGAAACTCGTTGCGACCGCTTGAATCCGCTATCCAGTTTTGTCAGTCAGCGCCCACAGCCATGACCTTAAATGAGGGTTGGAATGTAGTTCAGCTGGTAGATTGAGAATTTCATCTTCCCGCTCAGCTTTATCTTCATCACTACAGCTCGGTACATCACCTGCGTTTGTGACGCACCAATCTGCCTATTGATCCCATGCTCCATTTAACTGTCGCGCATGAACAAGATCTTGAGATACTTAAACTCCGTTGGTTGGGGCCACAACAAACTCACAACCTGGAGGCAGCAAGTCACTGTTTTTCAGCAGAGAACCATGGCGATGCTGACTGTCTTCCCGGCTGCTTCACACTCGAGTGATTGTTTAGTGCATTATGGAAAGGACCCCTACAGAGATAGACCTTATAAAGTGGACCAAATAGAAAAATCACTGAAGGTTTGTGGGTCACACAGTTTTCCTCCGAGCCTTAACTTCTAGTGCTTCTTCAAATTGTATGTTTTCATCACAGCGATTAATTAATTGCACAACAAACACACTGTTGTCTTGTCAATCCATGCAGTCTGGAATTACCAGTTTTCAGTTTCTCTGTGGCCCACCAGCCCAGAGTGCAACATGAGGCCTGAGTGACTGGCAGGTCAGAGCAGGTGTAATCCTGCTGCAGCCAATCACAGCACATAGCTGACATAACCAGGGTTGGGAGGGTTATTTTAAAAATGTATTCTGATACAGTTGCTAATTAGCTGTAAAAAAAAAAATGTAGTCAGTAATTAAAGTAATAAAATAACTTGATTGCTTTGTATTACTTTTGGATTACTTTAATATAAAATATGAATTTGTTTAGCCTACTGTAGTGTTTTTAGGTCCGCAGCTAACTCTGTTATCTCAATTAATCTATTAGTTATTTGGTCCATGAAATGTCAGAAAATGATGAAAAATGTTGATCAAAGCTCAAGCTGACGTCCTCACATGTCTTGTTTTGTTCAGAACTCAAAGATATTCAGTTTACTGTCAGAGAGGAGTAAAGAAACCAGAAAATATTCACATTTAAAAAGCTGAAATCAGAGAATTTGGACTTTTCTTTAATTAAAAAATTACTCAGAACAATTAATCGATTATCAAAATACATGCAGATTAATTTAATAATCGATTAATTGTGTGTTTTATGTTTGTTGTTAGGCTTATTAGTTTGTCCAGCTGTTCCTTCCTTTGTTATGCACAATTTATTGATTGACTGATCGATTGGTTTACAGACAAAAGTAGCAAAATTTATTTCATTTAAAAAATGGTGACATTTCCACTCAGTGAAGCATTTTTTCATAAAGGCAATGATAATTAATTGGCAACTGTGTGCGTACATGGTAGTATATCATCAGTCACTAAGATACAAAAACATGAGAAAACATGATCCAAGCTGAAAATACTTACGTTACCCTTTAATAGTGGCAGTGCTCAAAAATGAACTTGCTGGTTGTGCTGAATGACAAATCACCAACAAGAATGAAACATTCTCAGAGTTGCAGGTATGTAAACTGGTATAATCACTGACATGTTACCTCTCCACTCCCCACCCAGTATTAATGTGTGTGTGTGTGTGTGTGTGTGTGTGTGTGTGTGTGTGTGTGTGTGTGTGTGTGTGTGTGTGTGTGTGAATCACACCCTTTTGAAAGTATTAAGTGAAAGGATCATTTGAACGGTCTCATCTTTCAGTTGCAGCCTTGTCCAACAGGCAGAGCTGCCTGAAAGCTGATCTGAATCTCAGTGTCAGTGTGAAAACAGGCGACGTGGGAACGAGCAGACAAAGAGGAAGATTAAGTGTGTCTGCAGCAGGGTGAGACTGGGAGGAAGAGGAAATGACTCCGCTATATTGCATTAGTCTGTGTGTCTTCCAGGCCACAGAAGCACAGCCATACACAGACACATGCATGTAGGAAGACACGCGTCTCTACTTTCAACACAATAGACACTTTTCAGAGGCTGTGACCTTGTGACACTCACACCAGTGTTACACAAATGTGTTGTTTCAGCTACTGTTTAACTAGCATACATGTTCAAGTGTTGCATCACTGACACATTTGAAGCTTGCAACATTTCTGCAAGGGTTGTGCTAAGGATTTTAAAGAGGCACGCCTCCAATTTTACACGAGCAGTTGACTTGTCCTGATTTATGCCACTCAGTCTGCTTTAAGGTCCAGTCTTTAACATTTACTGGGATTTATTGACAGAATATGGCAGTAATAGAATATAATATTCATGATTATGTGTTCATTAGTGGATAAACTTGAACTTGAGTTCTTGCTGCAGGAGCTGGCAGTCAGGGAGGGTCATTAAGATCAAGCGGTGGCACCTGTGTGGGCCTTCATCAAGCCTACAAGTCTCATTTGTGGCTCCACATCTCCTGTTTTTTGGGTTGTTTCAACATGTTGCTTCCTCAAACAACGAGGGCATTTTCAGACCTGTCTCATTTGGTCCAGTTAAAACAAACTGAATGGAATCACACTAAACTGCCTATTTAGTGCAAATCATTTGGGCTGGCATGAATGGTGCCAATCAAACCCTGGTGCAGACCAAACAATCAGACCTGAAAATGTGGGTGAAGTACGGTTCCAAGCAGACTCTGGTGCAGTTCGTTTGTGGTGTGAAAGCAAACAAACCAACCACAGGATTTTATGGTAGAAGATGTGATTTTATCACAATTTCAAAAGCTAAACCATTAATGTATAGCCTATATTTGTGAACATCATTTAGTAACACATATGCACCTCAGCACAAATATTTTCCCTGATTAACAGGTCAAAACCTGTTAAAACTGCTGTGCTTGTATCCAACTCTGTGCACTTCGTCTGATTAAAAAGTGTGTGACAGTGATCCCACACTTACAACTTTGGGACTAAAGATAAGAAGAAGTAAAGATTTAGTAGGGCTGTCAGATGCAGCGCTGCAGCGAGCCACACCAGGTCAGCGAGGTGCATGAAGGCGTGCGGTGTCCTGTAGGGCACAAGATGCCTCCTTTTCATGCTGTTCCTATCTGCCACTCATTGTTCATGACATGCTGCAATTTGCTAAATAATGCTTCTTATTCATTATTTCTTTGTGAGCTTAAATACACACATTTGATTTAAAGTGCCGCCCTTATCTTCTGTCAGTCAAAGGAATTTGATTTTCCCATGTGGGTACCTGATGATGCAGGATGACATCACCAGAACCATTCAATCAAAGAGTTTCATGTCAGTCTGTAAAACTGGTTCTTGGTTCGTTTGTAAAAAGTAAATGCAAACACGAGCCGCACCAGGACTAAAATGCAACAACGTTTCTGTTTTATCTTTTGGTCTGGATTAAATGAACTTAACTGCAGGTGTGAAAATGCCCTTACGCACACACACACACATCTCACTCATCCATAATACAGTCATTATTAATACCATTCAGCTCCACAACTCGTGCTCTTTTATAATTAGTTATGTTAGTCTGTTTGTAATAAAATACTAAAATGTCACATTCATTGAGCCAGTTTGTGAGTCGGTGTTTGTCCTTTGTTTTTGTTAGGATTAAATTAGTTTAAGTATAATTTAGCCTTTTTGGTGAATTGGTCCAGAATAAGTTGGCGTTTTGCTGCCTCCTGGATACTGTTTAGATTTGTCTTACAGGAGGGTAGATTGCTTTGTCATTTGGATAAAGCTGTGAGTGCAGCTATTTTGTGATTGGTCACCAACCATCCTGGGAGGAGAAATGTCAGGTTTGTTTTTTTTTAGTGCCAGTGGGTTGTAGGAGAGTTCAGTATTTGGTCCCCTGTTTGTTTTGTTAGTTTTGTACTTGATGGGGCTTTGTACCAGGGGGTATTTTGAGTAGGAGTAGCTTCTCCCTTGATAGGCTTGGCAACAGGTTCTGCTATGGAACTAGTGGTGACTAATTTATGTGGCAGTGAAGGGAGTTTTTAGCTCAGGAGCATCTCCATAGCTGTGAGTGGGGGTGCCATCTTCCTGCTTGCTTTCATCACACAGCTCATTTGGTGTGTATACCCCCCACCATAATTAGCTAGTTAGTTAGCTAGTTTGCATAGATGTAGGGGTGGTTCTCATGTTCACTTGTTACCTAGGGTTGGGCTTATGGGCCTCTGTGTCCCATTCAAGGCTTGTAAATAGACTTTCCTTTGGAGCAATGGTTGCAGCAGGAAATAAATCCCCAATCAGAGTTAGAGATGCTGAGGCATGAAAAGAAGATTAAAGCTGTAAAACATGACACTGAGTGCACAAAGTTGAAGCTGGAACAAGGTTGTTTAGAGGTGGTAAAAGAGGGAAAGCTTTCAGATGTGTCCAGAGCTGATGGACATGAGGTTATGGAGGACAGGCCCTCATCTGATCCGGCTGATCTTCATTCACTTCCAAAATTCAGAGTCAGTGATGGTGATATTTCCACCCAGCGAAAGTATTTTTTCACCAGCCATGATAATGAATTGAGAACTGAGATTTTCACTTAGACCAGAGTAGTATTGTGGGAAGTGTTGAAATGTGTGTGCACTACACATGATGTTGTATCATTCTTTATTTTAAAATGTATTTTAAAATGGTGATCCTGTTCATAATCCACATTTTTACTGAATGTATCATCTGTTCATGTATTTTTTCTGTAACTGTAATGGAATACAGTTACCTTATTTGTATCTTAATTACTGAGTTCTGTTACATGTAATCCTTAAATACCCATACCTGTTCATTCTGAAAATCTGCCCAGATGTTTCATATTTATTATTGCTGCCTTGACAGCTGCACATGCAAAATTGGGGGATGGAGAGCATGGACGACCACGGGAGACACAAAGAATGAAACAAAGCTAAATAAATATGATTTATGCAGGGGAAATCCTGCTAACCTTTATTTCACTAAAATCTAACATTTGAATCCTTTTTTATTAGTTCCACCCCCAATTATTGTTAATGATTGATTTAAAAGAAAATGTTTTTTGGCTTCTGAAATGGGGGCATGCCAGAAAAAGTTTGAGAACCACTGCACAAGAGGGTTGCTTACAGTGTCATAGTTTGAAGTGTAGGGCCACTGACCAAGCTGCATATCTGATGTGAGAGAGACCATGTGGTATACTGCATGTCAGTGAGCAGTTTTAAAGGATTAGATTGACAGTGCTCAATATTGTTCTTCTTGTCCACAAATCTGAAGAACACACCCAAACCAACAGGGAAGTTCCTCTCTCAGTTCTTCCTGACTTCACTCTGTGTTACAACAAAGTTGTTTCTACTGAAACCATAAATGTTTAAAAACAGCTCTCAAATATATAGTTTGATTTTAAAAGGACTCAGTAGATTTCTAAAACAACTGTTTCTGTATTTTTTTTTTTTTTATCAAATGTTACTTAAACCAGGGAAAAAAATTACATCAGTTGTGGACTAAAATAGCAACTAATGCAGTATTACTATTCTACTGAGTATTTGGGGCAGCAGGCTGGTGCATGTGGGATTAAAACAAAATGAACTGTGTGTGTGTGTACATGCTAATGACGGAAAATATCAACCAGTGCTACAGCGTGGCTCGCTCATGTTTTAAAGGAGAAATCTGTGATAAATTTACTGTAATGAATCATAAATTGACCATAATGTGCCATCAGATATGGGACTAGTGTTGCTATGGTGTCCTCCTTTGAAATGTCCATTCTGGGCCAGAATAACTGTTTTTCTTTGTCTGTTGTCACATTAAATAGAGGTAAAATTAATGCTGAATGTTCACTGAATTAGTAAGTGTCTGTTTATGAGACATAAGAAATCATAAGTATTCTTGTAGAAGGTGGAGATATTTTTAACGGTTAAATTGAGCAAAATGTTAATGGAGTTTGGCAGGCAGAAGGCTTACAGTTGCTTAACTTAGTCCAGAGTGTGTATTTACATTGCAGCTTTTATTTAGAAGGCAACATTCTTAACTTAACATGATAGTTATAAACATAAACTTACAGTGGAGGACTCATTCTCACTTGTTATTGTCAATTTACAATATTGAACACGTCTTGTACTCCTGCAGAGCTTCTGCAGAGCTCCTGCAGCCTGCAGGGCTTCCCCGAGTCTGGGGAGGAGGGGGCACGGGGAAGCGACTCAGTAAATAAATAGGATTTGAACTATGGTTCCAGCTCACTATTGTGTGCCCAATTACTACATATTGCTCCTTTAAACATTTTTGAACAGCAGTGACGCTATATGGAACTTATTAGAAGAATCACTTCACTGTTGGTTTGAGTCTGTACATATGAGAGTTAGTTCACTATGAGAAATCCATAAAATACCACCAGATTAACCTTTAAACTCTAGAAACTTTAACCAAGATCATCCCTTTTTATGCAAGTTTTCAAAACAGCATGACACAAGTAACAGAGATCCAAATAGGCCAAATTGCCTGAGACTCTGTAATGTCACAGATGGGAATTATGTTAAAAACACAACAGGATGCAGTAGTTGCTGAGTGCAACCACACAAACAGGACTTTTTCTGACACAGCTGCATGCTGCACACTTCATGAGAGATAAAAGAGGAAACTAATATGAGAGAGCAGAGAAGAGAAGAGAAGCTGTTATATTGGAGTGATTGCAATGTGAAGACTGTACTGATTTCTTGTTTGAAATATAGAATTACACAACATCTGTGTGATTACACAACGGTGGTGAAAAAAGTAGTACTGTGCTTAAGTGCAGTGTTAAGGTACTTTATTTCAGTATTTCCATTTCATACATTTTTTTTTTTACAGCTGTAGTTACTTCTTACTTTTCAAATTAAGATTTTAAATTAAAAACTTAAAAAGCTCCACCTTGATCAACAATATTAATAGTCTAAACACTGACAGGGGCCATTCTGCATACTGAGCACTTCTACTTTTGGTAATTAAAGTACATTTTGTTAATAATATTTTTGTACTTTTACTGTATTAAAATCTTGATTGCAGGGCTTTTACTTGTAATGGAGCATTTCTATGGTGAGGTAATGCTGCACTTACTTAAGTAAATTATTTGACTACTTTCTCCTTCACCCTGATTAGATCAGGTATGTTTATCATGTTCACCATCTTAGACACAATGTCTTGACAGGCTGCAGCTTCAGTCTGTGTCTACACTGTTCAGATGCAGTACTCAGTGTTAAGTCAGTCCAGCACACAGTCACTGGAGTTACATCAATAAAAAAAAAAGAAAGAAAATAGATGTGAAACATAAAAATACACTTTGGCTCATGGTTAGGCATGTTCAGCATGAATGAATGTGAGCCTTGCTGTGACCTGCTGTTTGACTGAAAAACGAGACTGAAACTCCACCTGTGTAGAGAGGCCGTTAAAAAAGGTGTGTCAAATATAAGGCCTGGGGGCCAGAACAGGCCCATCCAAAGGCTCCAACACAGGAATACATGGAATTACAAGTGTACAAAATTGCAGAGCGGTCATTAATATTTGAGGATATTGAACATTATGGTAAATATTGTCAATCAGCTTCAGTACAAAATAAAATAGTCGTCTGTCTTAAAACTGATTTGGTGGAACCCTGTTGCTAAGGTTGCTTAACTTTCTTCCTCATTAACTTCCACTTTAGTTGGTTTTGTGTGGTGATGCATCACTACCACACAGGAGTTCAAATTTAACCCTTTCACAGGCACACCCAGATGTCCACTCCACAGTTAGCAACTTCTCAGTTTTGTTTTTTTTGCTCAGATGACCGGAGGCAGGGTGAGTTAGGGTGATTCTAGGTATGACCTAACAAGTATTTGATTTTTTTCATTTCAAGTTAAAGTGTTTTCATGCAAAGACAAAACTAAAGGAATACAAATAATTATAAACCTAGAATCCTGAATCTTACATAATTTTACCATTGAATACTACCCAAATGCAAAAAGGAGAATCCACACAATTTTATTACATTTATGCTATTAAACTCATTATTTCAGGGGTGTTGCCATAATAGTATAGATCTATATAAAGGGGGATGAGGTACAGCTCATGTTATTCAAGTGCACAATGAATTTGAGATCAGAGCTCACACACACGCCCACACAGCCTCTGATTGGTCGACTATAATGACTGAGTAATAAAGACAAATAATGGAACAGCTACAGTCTGGTAAATTCAGATAATGGCATCAATTTACTGTCATACAGCCTTTAAAAAAAACAGTAAAAGACTTATTCCATATTGTGAAACCCAAAATCTATCACGATATCTAGTTTCATATCACGATACAGTATAATACCAATATATTGTGATTATGGAAAGGTTCAAGTTCAGTTTACACTGAATGGGCAACTCAGCTGGGCGGTCACACACTTTTTTTCCCGTGTGAAATAGAGACAAATATTATCATTACGTTCAGTGATCTAGAACGTAAACACTGACCTTTTTTTTTTTTTTCCTTACTTCAACTTTTAGTGTCACAAAAAGTTATGTCTGAAGAGTGGCTTCACACCAGTCAACTTGCGTTTTTTCTCAGCTTTCACACAATATCTTTACAGCATTTCAGTCAAGAGAATAATGAGCCAAATATGGGTTTTGCTAACTTTTTATTACAGCGATTTGACAATGCCTTTTAAAAAATATTACCATATCTCCACAAGTTAAATACTGTATTATTATTCATTTCCTCAGTACATAAATACTATATATGCATTTGTAGATCCACTGTGATCTGTATATTGTAATGAATATATATGAAATAACAGCAGACTGACTGTGGAAAACTGATTGCACTCATTTTTCTAAAGATCTCAGATTGTTCATCACGTGCTTTGTAAATTAATGGTTTAATAACTGTGAATGTTTTCAAAATGCACTTGGACTTCTTTCCTCTAAAGATTGGACAAAATGGAGTTGTTGTTATTTATAGGTTATTATGCAATGGTTTTACTGGTCTGGCCCACTTGCGATCAAATTTGGCTGTATGTGTCCCAAAATGAGTTTTACTCCCCTGCGTTAGAAGCTTTCAGTAATTTTTATGCAAATCCAGTCAAAGTTTAATCTGGCCTAAAACTGTCAGCACACAGACAGAACACACTTTATAGCTCTGTATCATAGATCCAAGTGACTCAGCCATGTGTTCTTTTTTTTCCCTCAACCCACCTTTTATTTTTTATTATCAGAACAGGATGAAGCCTCGTCGTTGCTCAGCTGAGTGATGCTCAGTTAGACATGACATGTAGGCTGGTTCTGATTATTCTTTAATTCTCTTGTGCAATAAATGAAAGCCACAGTAAAGCAGTCTGTAATTGGCTTTGTGAAATCTTCAGATACTCTGTCAGTGCTTCAAAGACAAAGG
Organism: Lutjanus erythropterus; assembly: GCF_056507025.1. Taxonomy (NCBI): domain Eukaryota; kingdom Metazoa; phylum Chordata; class Actinopteri; order Lutjaniformes; family Lutjanidae; genus Lutjanus; species Lutjanus erythropterus. The sequence goes on from NC_139330.1 coordinate 34,767,245, forward strand.
TTAGGCCAGAGGTTCTCAAAGTTTTGATGATTGAGAGACAATTCAGGGAGCCAGCATGTGATTGAAGGTTTGAATGATTGATTGATTGATTGAATTCCTTTAGCACCAGATTCACCTGCTTGCACATAAGACAGATCCCTTTACCTGTCACCCAGGGTTACATGAAGTAAGAGATCCATTCTTCCTGAAACCTCCTTTTATCTTCAACCACACTGTTTTTCCATGGTGTTTTTTCCATCTCCACCATTCACGAGGTGCCACTAGTTGCCATGCAACAAGCAGCTTTCTACAAGTTGTCGTTCCTAACCTGACAGACGCTCAGTTTCACACCGGAGTTGAGTGTTGTATGAAAGTTGGGGTAGGCAACATATTTTTGACATCATTGAGCAATAATTCCATAACAACCTTTCAGGATATTGTAAATAAAGTGGTCTGAGAGAGAACTAGGTTACCAAACCTCCTCATGACTCTGTTTTCAGGCTGTAGGAAATCTGGCCTGTGACGGGTGACTTTGACCAATCACAGGTCATCTCAGAGACTGGGTGTTCCTATTAGCTACTCTACTTGTGCAGCTGTAAATGCACGTTCCTTTGGTGAAAAGCCTGAATCAGTGGTAGAAACTCCTGCAGGAAAAGTTTTCCTGCATTGACCACCACTGCCAAAACTGCAAAACAACTCAAAAAAGTAAGACAGAATGATCAGAAAGAGAATCTTAAAGAGACTCTAGCTAAAGAACACTAGACTGGAGCTTCTGGACAAACAAACACCACAGTCACACTGATTTTGCTCTGATGCTGACTCCTTTACTGTCAGGAAGAGAGGTCAGAGTTTATGTTTCAAACTTTTAGGATTAAAAAGTGTTTTTATCTTTACTCCTGCTTCTCAACCTGTCTGCAGCAGCAACCCACGGAGGAGCCAACTATTACTGTACACTGATTAGTCTCTCTGCTCAGGTTCACTGCTGACCGGAGCAGAAATGTAGCGATGCCTGCAAGCTAGTTCATGCAGTCAACATATGTGTGTGTCGCATGTGACATACTTCACTCTCTGTAGTATTAACCAAACACACCCTTCCAATCTGGTGGTCTATTTAAACTGCTAAAACCTCTCATCTCTCCCTCTGCATGTCAGTGCCATTGCTGCCTTGCAACAATGTCGCTGCCTGTTCATTCAGCCCCACCAAGCATCCACCTGCAGGCTCCAACAGGGGGTCCAAAATATTGTTCATCACTCTTCAATATCTCTGTGGAAACATCATCTGTGAGGAACAATGAGGTCAGGGCCGAAACACCAAACTCTACGTTCTGCTGCTGTATTAAACATTCTTAAATGTGAGTTGTCTGACTGAAATGTATTTAAAAGAGACTTTGTGAATGTAGTGAGAGGGGAGGGGAGAAAGAAGAGAGACAGGAGGGACAAAACAGAAAGAACCAATCTCTCTGGTGAGTGCTGACACACACAGCAGGTGCCTGCTGGCTGGTGCTCACTTCCTGTGATTGCGTGCTTGTCTGACAGGCTTAGGACAAGCAGCCTCCTACAAAAAATGTTTATTCTGTTGGTATCACGTCCTGGAGTTCAGACTGTTTTTCTAGGCTTTCTGCCTACTGCAGCTTAAAATGTAGATGAGTATGATTAAAATATAATACATGCATTTCATGTCATGTTCAGGGGCTGCACAGAATGTTTCTGAGAGCCACCACTGGTCCGTGGGTCACACTTTGAGAAACCCTGGTTAGCAGTGTTCACATTAATATTTGTATCTCCAGCCACAATGTCCAGGCTGATGGAAGCATCATTAATTATGCAGGCACTGGGTCACAAACCAAAATATTGGACAAATTCTCTTTCTTTTGACCAGATGATCAACGTCTCTCTCATGAGACATTCTCTCATACAGGAGACATCCAATCAACAATTCCTCTTCCTTGTTTTGTTCCTTTGTTAATTGGCTCTTGACTCACTCCCCAAAGTCCCACTCATTCATGAATGAATCTCAAAAAGAAATGACCCTATATTCAGTCAGTAGTGGGGCCTGACCAGTATTGTAGATATGGGACAAACGCTGATTCTGAAGTAGAGAAAACACTCTGATATCAAAATATCAGCCGATATTCTTTTACAGAATACAATGTGCAGTATATAGAATGTACATAAACACATTTTTTTTTTTTTGCAATAACCCTTTAATATGGTTATCAAGCACTTGTGACAGAGATATATATGGAGGCAGGATGTTTTACAGTGTAGAAGAAAAAAATTCTTTTTTAGTTTTATTCTTTGTCTTGATATATTTTATATATTGCACCTGACCCTGCCCCTGCCCCTTTAGTCTTTTGTAATTACAATAGCAATCAAGTCCTTTTCATCAAGTAAGACCCAACTTGTATTGTAAAGCCAACTCAGACAGCTTCCCTTTGGGTGACTCAGTATACAAACCTGGCAGACACAGAATCATGCTGCCATGTTGTGGGCTCCTGTCTCCACTGTACAGTGAACAAAACTCATCCGAACCAGTTAAAAGCCATTTAACAATCAACTTTACTGTCCCAAATGATACCAGGGTACTCACACATTTTACTTTCACCAGTAATTTTAGTTATCATAAATAAAAAATACAAATAAAGCAATAGTTATATGATAGATATGATAGGACAATATCACACCAATAATATTGGCTAATTGATATATTGGTCAAGCTCTGGTCATTAGGCTGTGTAAGCCTAATGACTACACTATGACTAATGACTGCAGTCAGTGTGGCTTTCTCCTTTTGAAGTCAGTGGTGTTCAAAAGTTATTTGTAGCTCAGGTGTGAGTTTGTAATTATTGGTGATGAGTTAGTATCCAGACAGATAGATACCTCTAAACCTGGACAAATGAAAGCAAATTGATCTGCATGGAGAGATACCACTAGAGGGAAGTGTAAATATGCTTTCTGTTGTAACTGAGGGGAATGTACCCCAGAAATATACATAGCTAAATTACAAAGACATTTTACAAGCATGATTCATTTTAAAACAACTCAAACACACTACACATTTTACATACATTTCCTTTATATGATAAAAGGAACTGAATGAATTCATTTTCACCAGGACAAGAATTTTTCATGCCTGATTAAAAGGACAGTTCACACCAAATACAAAAATTCATATTTTTCCTCTGGCCTGTAGTGCTATTTATCCATCACAATTCAAAGCTAGTTTCTCTTCCCAGAAATCATGACCTGGTTACCCCAGATAATTCACACACCTTGTTGCAAGCAGAGGCATTGTTTTTCAGACAGGACTTGTGCAATCATGTCCCATTATGTTTGAGAGAAAGCAGATGTCTCCAACACTCTGCAACTCACACCAAAATAATATATAATAATAATATATTATATGATAAATAGCACTACAGGTACAAGCAAAAGTGTGTATTTTTGATTTTGGGGTGAAATGTCCCTTTAAAATCAAATCACCACTCAGGAAACAGGTGTATACCAGCCTGCAAGACATCCAGCCATATTTTACTGTGAAAGGCTGTTGCGTTGATAAACTCTGTCCATGGTCCTGCCTCCAGGCTGTGATTGGACAGTTGATTGTTTGTCATGTGGCATTTCCATCTAAACAAGACTAGATGGAGACCTTGTACATGGCTGTATTGTGTATGTTCAGTGTGCTATATTGTGGGCAAATTGTTGCACATAGTCAGTCAGACACTGTGAATTCCTGGATATTAAATATTCATCTGCAATTTTGGTCTCAGTCATAATTAGTCTTTAGTGAATTAGCAGATCACATAACATAGTTACACCGTTTGAGTCAAAAAATATTTTAAATGCAGTTGCAAGAATACTTTTCACTCATATCGTCAGAAGTTTGATTTGAAAGAAAACTAATTTAACTATTCTAAGCTCTTTCTTTTTTTCTGTTTGATGTCTGGATTTTCTGTCTCACTCTGTCAGACTGATTGTTACTGTGCACACTTCCTCACACCTCTCTGTGCAGAACTCTTTTCTTTCCTCCTCAGCTCTGTGCACAACTGTTACAGTGTGTAACCATCTTTACTATCAGTGGGTGTTGTTTTCTAGTTTCATTCCCTCATGGTGAGTATCACATATTGTACTGTCTCTGTACCATCTCTGCTCATGTGATGTGCTGTAATGGGCCATTGCACAGTGATGCATTGGTGATGTATGGACTGGTTATTGATGTTTCCTGAAATGGGTATGTGTTGTGTGTGGACCCAGTGGGGTATGCAACATGGACCACATCCTGCTTTGCCCTTATCCTACTAGTGAAAAAACAATAAACTGGGTGAAAAAAATAAAAAAGGGCACCAGCACATGGAAAGTTGTAATGCATTTATGGTGAAACAGCTACAGTCTCTGGTTTAGACTAGTACAACAACTATATTGCAGCCTATATGGCACAGCATCACATTTTCTCCACTAGAAGGACACCCTAGAGGACACTTTTTCACATTTTCTCCAGTGGAAAGCACCTTAAAGGACACTTTTTCATATTTTATCCACTGGATCCCTACAAAACACTTTTGTTTATGTTTTGCCCACTGGAAGGCGCCCTAGAAGGCACTTTTTTACATATTAACCTAAAGGACATTTTAAAAAAAAATATTTTATCCACTAGAAGGCACAATAGAGAACACTTTCACATTTTGTCCACTTGAAGGCACTGAAGACAATTTTTCATGTTTTGTCCACTGTTTTTTTGAACATGGAGGCACCAAGGAGGACAATTACACTGCCTACCCCCCCACACACACACACGCACACCCCACACCCCCTCCCCCCTCTGAGTCTGCCTGTGGTTATATTCATAGAGTCTGGAGTTACAGTATGCAACTGACATGTCTTGTCATTTTGAAAGAGCAACAACCAGTGGGCAAACTCCAACTGACCAACAGTGAACCTACATCAGTCAGTCAGTCAGTCAGTCCATTAGGGACAGACTTTCATATTTCTATTGCTTTGCTGTGGTCCAGCCAATAAAAGAAAAAGCTCCCTTGCACCTCCTCATGAAAACTAATGATGGTGCTTTGCATTTAACATTGTCAGACTTAAGTTGCTCTCTTCTGAACAACAATGAGATACAGCACACATCTTCACTTGGTTTTCTGTGCTGGAACTTGTTTTTGACGTGGCATGGAGAATTAATGTCATAATGAAAAACAATTCTTTCAGTCAGCAAGTATGAAAAGCTAAATAATTTTCCTTTAAACACATATTTCTTTCAGTTATGACACAATGCAATAAATGTGCAAATGCATGCAATCCCTCAAGATTTGTGAGAATTCAGTACAAAATGGTTGGAGTACTGTAGCCCTTTACAGCAGCAGTTCACCCCAGATTCAAAAATACATATTTTTCTCCTGCCCTCCTTGCCCATTTTTGAGATATCAGCTGTAGATATGCCTTTCTCCAGTATAATGCAATTAGATGGTACTAGTCCTGTGGTGCTCAAAGGGCCAAAAAAAATACATTTGAAAAACTCAAGAGCAATGTCTCTTTTAAAAAATCCTGACGTCCTTGCTCACAAACCTTGTTGTGAGCATCTGTATGTATGTAAGAAATACTTTCTTTTTGCAGTAGAGATCAAGGTCTGTGAATTATCTGATGACCTGGTCATGATTTTCGGAAGGAGACACTGGTTTTGCAGTTTTCAAATGTATTATTTGGTGCTTTGAGCACCACAAGCCGAGTGCCATTTAGTCCCATTACATAGACCCTTTTACAGCCAGCGTCATTCAAAGCATGCGTGTGCATTTCGGCAACAGAACTAGCAGTCTCCCCCAGTCATCCAGATAGGTTATCAAGCTGCAAATGTTGACTTAGATGGTTTACAGCAGCAAAATAAAAAAAGCCTGGTTGTTGCAGTCAGAATTGATATTCCCCTGGTTGAGTCAAGTTGTACAAGATTCCAACAGAATCACAACCATTTCAGAGCAGTCATATATCTACAAAACTCTGCAACTCAAATCAAAACTATCTAGATGGATAAACAGCACTACAGGGCAGAGGAAAAATATGTATTTTTGATTTTGGGGTGAACTGTTCCTTTATTTTTTTCCCCCACAACATAAGAGTAATACACCAACAGAAATTTGTATTAATCACCACACTATCGGCTAAATCTTCTAATTTTTATAACTGGGTGTGTGTCCCTTGCAAACTTGACTTGACCTTTTTTTGGGGACATTATACTTAGAACAGTGCTGAAAGAGCTTACAGCAAGGTTAGTGTCTGTAGTAAGGCCTAATGATTTCTTATGAGAAATGAAGCCACAGATGATGGATGACAGAGAGAATTATCCCTCTACTGATGCAGCAAATAAACGCTCACACTGACACTACCTCTGTTTTTCCTACGCTCTGCAGTTTTAAAGTCTGTGCTTCTGTTTTGCAGCTAGCCCACCTCCATTCCCCCTCTGTGCTCCTCTCTGCGCACTCCTCTGCAGACTGTGGAGAGCTGTCTGTTGACGCATCCGCACAGGCCAATCACACGCCGAATCTTCAAGGTGCAGGAACACACTGACCAATCAGAGGGAGCAGGGGGCGGGAAGTGTCCTGTCCACTCACACCTCCACACAGAGAAAATCACTGGTGTCTGAGCGACAGAGAGACAGACAGGGACTGAGAGTGGAGGCGAGAGACAAGGACAGACGTACGGGACACACAGACAGACGCACGGAGGCTGCTTCACGAGGAGACACCGCGGGACACTGCGGACATGGACGTGTCAGCGTGAGCAGCTCGAGACACAGTCGCGCTCTCCAACAGGTCACCGCAGCCGCGAGCATGTCGACGTCAGAAGGAGCCGGGCAGCGCGAGGACGGGGAGTACGGAAGGGCGGCAAAGCGGCTGAAGACGGAGGAGAGGGAGCCGGAGGCGGAGGAGAGGGAGGAGGGGGAAGAGGAGCTGGAGGAGGGGGAGGACTCGGACTCCGGCTCGCTGCCCGGTAACGGAGAGGCGGCGGTGGACAACCGGGCCCGGTGGAGCGGCAGCCAGTACGGAGCCGGACGGAGGGTAAGGAGATCACAAATATTACCTAACGTAAGTCCGTTATTAACCCTGCAGTACAGCATCACTGAGGAGCGCGTGCGTGTGCGCCCGCCCGTGTGATTGTTGCCCCTGTCACTCAGTCAGCGCGCGAGCATCTCTCAGCTGTCTGTCACACACATTCAGGTAAAGGTTACTGCATGTCAGCACTGACACTGCTCAACACAGACAGGATGCTGGCTGGAACATCAGGCTACACTCTGAAAAAGAAAAACAACTAACATGTAACAATCAGTACGTTAGAAATGTCACCATTATCTGATATAAGACCATGTATACACTAATATAACTGGAAATGCTGTCCTAGTATTCTGCCCTACTTTTAATGATGAATATTTTATTTTCCTTCTATAAAAATTTTGCTGCAACATCAAGTTTTGATTCAGTTATTTTAGGTTGTTAGGTTTAAGTTACTCATGCTGATTTTGTTAAAGGGATAGCTCTCCCAAAATTAAAAATGCAACTCATTATCTATTTACCCTCATGCCTATTGCAGGATGAGTTTCATTTTTTAGTCCATAAAACACTGCTGGAGTTTCACAGGAAAACAGTGTTGCAGAATCTCACAAATAAGTTTTCAAACTGAAAAAAAAACTCAAAGCATGAAATGCCTCCATGTTGCTCATCTGATGGAATTCAAGTCTCCTAAAGCCCAGACATGTTGTTTGCTTGCCCACACACCATCATGCCACACAAATCCAGTTCAGATAGTGTGCATGCGCATGTGAACATGGCTTCAAGATAAGGATCTAAAGTGAAGATATAGTACTTACTTGGATTACACCAAATGAGCAGCATGGAGACTTTTTTTTTTGCTGTTGTTGTCTTTTTTACATTTGAAAACACCATTCACTTCCATTGTTTGGGAGATCCTACTACACTGTTTTCCTGTGACACTCCAGCAGTGCTGTGTGAACTAAAAAAACTAAACCTGACCTTCAATCAGCATGAGGGTGAGTAGATAATGTTGATCTCCAAGCTGGGCAGACACTGTATGAGTTTATAAATGTTGTTTAATTCCAGCTCCTACTGTTTGAGTCAGACGCTTGCAATGGAAAGCCAAAGCTCATGATTTATGTGCTCACACTGTACGGTCAGATCATCACCAGCCTGAGTGCTCACACTGACACTGTGTGTGTAAAATGTAAAATAAAACAGCCCCCCTGCCTTTGCTAACTGTTCTTCTTCCTGTTGACTAGGGCTGCACCAATAATCATAGTATTATCAAAATCACAGTGCAGTATCCAATCACAGTACCCTGCAAGGAAAAATGGAAAAAGGAAAAATGTGTGACACAACACTGTTATAATGAAGTACTGCAGTGCTGCAGAGATGTCCTGGCTTAAAAGTCTTGTTCTCCAGATGAAAGAAAACAAGTTTGTTTGGTTTAGACCAAATATCACACATCATCATTTTTTTCCCAATGATAATCAAAATTGTGATGCAAATATATTTTCCACTAATTGTATTGCATATTGCAATTGTAATTTCAGTCAAAACAATATAACTAACCATATCATACAGCTCTACCATTGACAATTTCCAAGATTTGTTTGAAAGCTCAGAGGCAGGTAGAAGTTTGTTTGCTAGCCGTAGCGCTAACAAGGCAGACGTGCTGCCCTGATCATCTGTATATGGACTCGCAAGTGGCTAGGAAGACGTGGGCAGTGTGGCTTTTCCATTTTGCAGACACAATTGGAGGTAAGCTAGCTCTGTTTTACAGTCCATATCTTCCATCCCTGCCATGTTACCATGGCAATTTCAGATGCTATGTTTGCCACTTCACAAAGGTGAAATGAGAAAAAAGGCTCTATCTGTGGGGAATCAAGAATGCAGCAATGGTGCTGCTTTAAAATAGCAAACCTGAGCATAAAAATGACTAAATCACTGCCAGTGAACAGGTAAGAGCTGTTAGCTTGTTTACATTTGTTTCAGTAGTCCCAGGCACTAATTTCCCATTGTAAGCATGTAGGTTGCAGCTTGGGGGTTGTTGTTGTTTTCCAGGGACTGGAAAATGTAGATTGTTGATGCTGCGATGCCACCCAAAACCAAGCAACCAATGGCAGGTTTAGATCTACAGTATGCATCCGGAGAGTCAGACTGACTGCACGGCAAACCCACAAATTCAGTCCAATTCTTAAGTCGTGCAGCTTAAAAATCGAGTCAGAAAGATTGTAAAGTGTGTACCAAGCCTTAGGCTGCAGAGGGCTGCAAAATTTTTCTCCAACTCAAAGGTGTTAAGTTTCACAACACATGGACAGACTAAGCTGGGCGACCAGTGGTGACACAATGCGTCATTGGAACAGAAAATACAGAAAGTAGAATGTAGCTAGCCTACCTCCTATACTCTGGAAAACGAACAAGCCGTACAGTCCACATCTTCCCTAACACCTGAGAGTTCATATATTTATTTTTTGGAAGTTTGGGCATACAGGATGGCACAGATGATCAAGGCAGCATGTTTCTTTTTTGTTAGCATTATGGCTAGCAAACAAACCTCTACCTGTCATGGAGGGGTTCAACTGTCAACTTTGGCTTGGCAACATTTTCTGGTCAGCAAAGATCGCGGTCAGTGGGACTGGTTGGTTTTTAAGACCATGTTGGTTAGTTTGTCTGCGTGACAGTCCCACAGTGCTGCAATAGAAATCAAGTGAGAAGAACAGACTGAACAGGCTGCTATGGTAACGCAAGATAAGGTAGCGAAAACACTACAGTTCTTGACACACTTATGAATATTCATTTTCTGCCATATCCTGCCAATAAATTCCCTGAAATCTTACACACTGGAACTTTAAGTATTGTGATAATATCATATTGTGGAGCTTCTGGTGATTCCTGCTCTTACAGGCAGACACTCATGGGTCCAATCAGCCTAAATGAGAGCCTCTGTTTGAAAGAACTGTTTTCAGTCTGATTACAGTCATGGGGCCTGTTTCACTAGATTTGTGAGCATGTGTGAGCCTACACACAAGTTGCACATGCAGTGTCATGTTTCACAAATAACTGTTGCTGCAAATCGCTACAAAAAATCTGCGAGCCTCTCGCACCCTCTTGCATTCGTGCAAGTTTGGTGTTTGTTTTGATTAGTGAAATGTGTCAAAATGAACACACAAGGAAAAGACCATGTTACAGATTTGTTTGAAATAGGACCTTGCTTGATTTTGTGACACCTTTGGTTACTGCCAGTAACGTTAAATGTGTTTTAATAATGCAGGTCTCAAGAGTTCTGCTGGAAATGGCACTTAAATCAGTCAGTGAGGGCAGTAAACACCTTCTCTGTCAAAAGTACAACAGAAGAAGAGCAAGTCTTGGATGTCTGTGGCAGGCTTTTGAAAGGACAGTATGAGATTTGTGGCTACAATACAGAATTCATGAAGTGTGAAGTATGATGTATTTATTAATTGATAATATTAAACACTTTGAAAAAATACTGTATATTAAAATATATATATAAATATATTTTCTCACACCCACACATTATAGTATCTGAGAATGTCAGTATTGTGATTCTTCTTTTCACGATTTGAGTTCGAGTTACAAAGTAAATTAGAATCCCGATCGTGGTAATATTATTAATATATTTTTATATAACAAGCAGGCCCATTTTACTTCATCTGCTTAACATAAAACGACGTGTGCTCAAAGCTTATTGCATATTTTTCATGTGCTCTGCAGAAGCAAAACCACACACTCCACACTGACCAGCTACAGCAACTCAAAGGGTCATAACTCAAACTCATAATTCATAGTTTCCAAGTTCAACTTCATATGTGAAGGATGTTAATTTAAAGGATTTGAAGGCTTGCCTCCCTTCCTCTGCTTAATACGGCTGACAAATATGTGGAATAAGTTCTTAATTCAACACAAACAGTGGTGTGAACATGTAACTCAGCAGCTTCCTGTCCCACTGTGCTGGCTTAGTTTTACCTTTATTTTCGACTAAAGGCTGCCTTTCTGTCATCTTCTTCAGTTGTTTCAAATTCAGTCAACATGAGCTGAAACCGAAATTGGCTGGAAAGGCAGGCTGTACTGCATTTACAACACAAGACCAAATGTAACACGCAACCACAGCATGCTGCACAATAATCATATTATTTCAATTGTCCTGTTTTAATGATTGTGGGCAGCCTAAATTGTACTTTAAATTGAAATTCAATTAATCACCCAGCCCCAGAGTAAATCATTTTTTCATGAATTATGAATGTGTGTGAATGAAACCTTATTTTGTATTGTGAGGGGAGCCCAGCCTGTGAAATCACACCTGACCCAACCCCAGCCACTCTCCCCTTTTAGTAGTTTGTAATTACAATAGCAATCAATTCCTGTTGATCAAGAAAGACCCAACTTGTATTGTAAAGCCACTCAGACAAACCGGTAAATTGGGTTTTCAGACACCCTCCCCCCGGTTGCCTACATCCTTGGTTTCCTGTAAAATCTGTGTATGACCCAGGCAGAAACTCACTCCAGTCAGACAGATCATGCTGCTGTGCTGTGAATTGTCTCCACTCAGAATTTTGTCAGTTGAATCAGATTTGGCAATGCAAAGATTTAACAGTTCATTCCTTCTTTTCAGGTCAGTGCCACTCCTATTTCAGCTTACATGAGTATGGTTTACCATTAAAACTCATATTTCTGAGCCTTTCTTCTTCATCTTTGATGTGAAACCATCAGATTTCCACACAGTGAGAGAAAGTGAAAGTGTGCGTCCTCTTGCTCATAGTTGCGGTATAAAATCCCAGCACACTGTGGAGTGTGCAGCGTAGCTGACCTCTCTGTACTCCCATCACGATTATCTTTGTAGTTTGTGGTGATACAGAGACTCAGTTTACCGCCTGCCATGCTGCTGGATTGCTTTGTGCACAATGATGCAGCTAAAAAACAAGAGCTGAACTGTGTTTACCAACTACTTCTTTCACCATCTCTCATTAGTTAACGTACAGCACATGTTGTCACATAGAATTGTAGCATATTTTTCCCCTGGTTTGTAGCTCTATTTATCCATCTAGATTTTTTTGGTGTGAGGTGCAGAGTTTTGTAGATTTCGGCTGTACAGATTTCTGCCTTCTCTCTAATATAATGGACTGCTATGGCCCCTGGACTAAATGGCCCTCGGTGTGTGGTGCTCCAAGCACCAAAAATACATTTGAAAAATTCAAAACCACTTCCTCTTTCCAAAAATCATGACCTGGTTACTCAAGATAATCCACAGACCTTGTTATGAGCAGTTTCATGTAAGAACTACTTTCTTTCTAGTAGAAAAGAAAGTAGTTCCGGTAGATGCTATGCCATGAAAGTAGTTCCTATATGAAACTGCTCACAACAAGGTCTGTGGATTATTTTGAGTAACCAGGTCATGATTTTTTGGAAAGCGGAACTGGTTTTGAATTTTTCATATGTATGTCTTTGGTGCCTTGAGCACCACAAGTTGAGTGCGGTCTAGTTCCATTATACTTGAGAGAAGGCAGACATCCCTACAGCCAATATATATACAGAACTCTGCAACTCACACCAAGACAGTCTAGTGGATTAATAGCGCCACAGACTAGGGGAAATACAAAAAAACCCATACAATACAAAAAACACATCAAGTTTTTAAATACAAGTTTATGTAAGAGGTAAGGATATGAGGAAAGTTTATATAAGAACTATTTATATAAGAACATTGTTATGTAACAGGGTGACAGATAATTAATTTTTCAACATTGTTAATGTAGCAGTTTTTTCTTATTTCTTAAATTGTTGGCAGATTTGTCCAAATCCTTCAGAAGGTAATTTGATCAATTCAGTAATGATTTAATCCAAATAGATCTTTATCACCACTTTGTATCAGTGTGTATCTATCATTTTAAAGTCCCAGGTATCATTCAATGTGGAAGTAACAGAGAAAGCAGAGAAGTCTGATGACATAGTTTGTGAATTTAGAAGCTAAAACATTTTTGCCACAATTGTTTGTCATGTGAGATTTTATGTGTGTGTAAAATTAATGCACTGTCTCTGTATTTATCAGATGACTAAATGCAGTTCACCTCAACTTTTGCTACTGAAGTACTTTTGCTCACCCTTCTATAGGTCATAAATGCTTGCAATAGACACGCACTTATGTATTGACTCCCACATCTCCTTATTACAGTATCATAGTTAAGAGTCTATAGAGATGCAGCTGCATCTATTATGTTTTGTTGAAATATAAGGTTTTGTCATGTGATGGATGAGTATCAGCGAAGAGCACCAAAGTGAAACCAACCATGTTTCGGTTCCATAAATGAAAATCATACTGATATTTTAAATAAGGAAAATGACTGTAACTCCAGTCTTATTACATATCTTTACTCAACAGTATGTCATATGGGTCTGCCCATTTGTCTCAGCAGGGATGTGGATTTCATTTGCATTCATCTCTTTCTGTTTAGGTGCTATTTCAACTAGCTAATCTCTTGACATTTCGGCTGATTTTATCTACTCTGATCTTATCTACTCTTCAAGTATGTTTATATGTTCTAACCATGTTTTCAGCGTTTTTATTTCAACTGAGACTTCAGCTCATTGCAGTGATTAATGACAGATCAACTGCTCTCAGTTCACACTTCAGCTGATACTGCACATCCTTTCAGCCAGGGCTGGGCAATACATCAGTATTATATGAGACTAGATATCATGATAGATTCTGGATATTGTTCTATTGTGATATGGCACTTACCCACTTCATTACATCCACATTTCTGATGATTATTTATCATAGAATCTCATTGGGTTAATATTTTGTCAAAGTTATCCCTGCAATATTGTCTCAATGTCTAGGTATTTGGTCAGAAATATTGTGATTTTTACTGATTTTCTCACCATAGCTGCAACAATTAATCAATTGTTAAATTAATTGGCAACTATTATGGTAACTGATTAATCAATTTGATTTTTTTTTTTTGCTTTAAGAAAAAGTCAAAATTCTCTGATTTCAGCTTCTTAAATGTGAATATTTTCTGGTTTCTTCACTCGTCTCTGACAATAAACTGAATATCACTGAGTTGTGGACAAAACAAGACATTTGAGGACATCATCACCATTTTCTGACATTTTAAAACAAACTACTATTAACTGATGACTTGAGAAAATAATTAATTGACTATGAAAATAATGCCTAGAGTGCACGATATGCCACAACCCACCTGTACATGATCAATATTTATCGATATCAACCGATAAACTTCATTATCGTGATAGGTTTTGTAGCTATATCACCCAGGACTACTTTCAGCGCTTAAACGACACATGAACTCCTCCAGTGCTTCAGCTTCCAGTCTCTAAACTGTCTCTAAAACATTTCGACTTGTCTATATTCTCAACATATTAAAGGTTACAGTTGGTTTTAGGGCTGCATGATCTGGTAAAAATATTATTGAAGATGATATTTATGGAGATCTGTACCAAACAAACATGTTTTCTATTACCTGGAAAACAGGATTTTTAGGTCAGGTCATCACTGCAGTACTCCATTATGATGCTGTTTTCTCACACATTTTTCCTTTTTCAAAAAATTATGATTTGGTCTTTGTTCTGCCATTTGGATACTGTACTGTATATTGTACCATTTTGCAATTTTTTTTCTTTTGCAATGAATCGTGCAGCCCTAGCTTGTTTAATAGTTATTTTTCTGAAGTGCAGTTGCAGGAGGTACTGGTCAGTGTATTAGCTACAGTACATGGTGGTCGACACACCGCCACTTTGAAGAAGCAGCAGCTGGGTTCACATCAAGCTCATCTGCATTTGTACACAGCAGTCCCAACACAGAGGTTTCTGGTCAAAAAATGTGTGTGTGTGGGCATGTGGCAGAGAAGTTAAACCAGGAAGTGTGATATCATCTAGCAAGGCGACCACAGCACCGCTTTTAGATTCTTTGACGCTCAAAGCTGTGGTGGTGTAACAACATTTCTGTTGCAATTCTAGCTGTGAAAGACTGAGACCTGAAGCGAGAGGTCACATGTGTCTCTCTATAGTAACTTGTCAGTTTTGCCGTCACTGGTTTTTTTTTTTCATCTTTTGTTCAGTGCAACAACAATGAGTGCAAACATTCAAAGTCACAGTGCCCAAGGAATTCACATAACATGACTTTTTCTTCATTTGTCCAACCAACAAAAAATGACAAAGAAAAGCAGCAGATTCTTACATTTAAGAATCTGGAAACAGCAAATTTGTCACATTTTTGCTTGAAAAATGAATGTAACAATTGATCCATTATCAAAATAGTTAACTACTATTTTTTTTGATTGAATAATCAATTAATCAACTAATTATTGCAGCTCTTCTTTTATTAGCAGTATCTGTATGTATAATTTACTCAACTAACATTTTATACATGGGCATATACACACTCACTGTCACATCTGCAGACATCAGCCCAAATACATTTAGACTGCACCAGTCGAACACCTCTCCTCCACTAGAGTGTATTGAAGGTATCTGGTTCCTGGTGCAGTATGTACGGTTTTATGGTCAGCAGAAAAATGTGTTTTAGACACCTAAAAAAATCAAGATCAGTTTAGAATATTTCACCATTTTATCCTGCTGTCAAACACACTTTTCTGACAGGAAACAGCCGTTGTCTAAGACAAATATTGATCTCTATAAGAAACAGTAACACAGGAGCAACACAGGAGTTGCTGGTCTACTGCTGCATTAAACAAACAGCTGGTTTGTTTCATTGTGTGACTTAAGTGAATCTGAACTAACCCTTGAAAACACTGAAGTTGCATAATAACACAAACTAACAGTAGGCATGTAGGCAGCGTTACACTAAAATCTCCTGTGTTCTGAGGTAAAATCACAGATTTTGCCAAAGGAGTCTGGTGACTTTGAATAAAATGGTTACTGTCAATTTGTGTACACATAAACTGATAACTGATTTTTTTGGGGTGTCTAAAACACATTTTTCTGTTAACCAAAACCATACAAAATAATTCTGTAGGAACCAGATACCTTCAACATTATTTATTATAACAAATTATGCCCCCTCACAGGAGGTATAATTTGTGTTAAATGAAAAATGTTTGTCAAAGTATCATTTTAAATTAAATATTATCATGCTGCAGAAATGTCCTTGCCTGTGCATATTTTCACAAACTTAAGAAAACATCTTAATACAGATCCTTGTAAAAATCACACCATGATGATATATTTTAAATGAAAATGAGAATAATCACAGAAAAATTAGCATTCCTTGTAATGTGGCAAATCATATCGCAATTGCAGTATCAGTCAAAATAACTGCAATTAGTTATTTTTTCTAAATCGTTCAGCCCTACTATGGATATCACCTCATACAACCGCACTCCAAATAATCCAAACTGAAAACAGTTAAAAGGCTTAAATTGTTTCAAATGTTTCAGCTGCAAATTTTAAGCCCCAAGCACATGTCCAACTTGTTGTTTAATAGAAGGTGCAAATTCTAGATGATGGTCAGTTCCAACAGACAGCAAACTGAAACCTGTGTTTTGGCTCCTTCAGGCCGGATGTCAGGGTCTGTGGTCTGCTGTGTCTGCTGAGGTGGTCTGTATGTGCACTTGGGTTTATATATAAGGAACTAACACAGATAAATTGTATTTCACATGCAGCTGTGTGCAGAGACACACAAGAAACAGAGTAAACAGAGAAGTGAAGAGTTTTTTGGTTCCAGTACAAGGATGTAACATATACGTGTGGATATCACTGTCAACCACACTGTGTTAGCACCGTTTCCTTTCTCACTGTCTCACCGTTACAGGATACTGGATTTGCACACACATACATGCACACACAAACACACACACACACACACACACACACACACACACACACACACACACACACACACACACACACACACACACACAAACACATGAGTGCTGAGTGAAGGTGGTATCACCTTGCTGTGTAATCAGCATTACATGCATGTAGTCTAGTTTCCACACACACACACACACACACACACACACACACACACACACACACACACACACACACACACACACACACACACGTCATCTGATCATTAGGGGGTGATTAAGAAGATGGATGGGCTACTTAGCGATGTTCATTCCTTCAACCATTATTTACAGTCGGAAAGAAACATCAAGGCGTGACAGTCCTCTTTCGTAAGTGTGATGTTTATCATTCAAAAACAAGGTCACAGCAAAAAGAAACAACAGAGGAAATATAAATTATTTAAAACACAAAGGTAGCAATACCCATCGAACATCTAATGATTTCTTCTGGTTATCGGATCCTCGAACTCACACCTGCAATTAATGAGCTCTTCAGAGCTGAGGCCTGCTGCAGAGGGCTTCTGAGCTGAGTTTGCGTCAGCATTAATTTGATTGAGATTAAAATCTACTGTAAGTTGTCAGCACAAAAATCACCCCTGATGACTGATTCAGTTTCAGTGTTTACATGCATTCAGTAACCTGGTAACAGCTAGCTTTCTGCAGTAATCTGTTAGTAATCATGTCAACAGGAAACCCGGCTTCCTTAACAAGGGCGGGAGATTAGAGAAACCTGAGTTAGACTGATGGAGGACTGACTTCAGACAGAGTGTCACTGTGACAGCAGAGAGGAGATTGTTACATGTATTGAATTCATTGTTGCAGCTATTCTAGATAATCCATCCAAAATTCAAGTAAACCTGAGACTGACCGGAGGTAACCTCTAAACAAGTTCACATCTAAGATCTAAGATCACGCAGGGTTCAATGTTAATGTTTTTTTCACTTGGTCAAGCAAGTAAATGGGTCAGAAATCTACTTGCCAGAAATCAAATTTTACTTGCTCTTGTTTTATTTATTAGAGGTAAGCAAATGACGACAAATACTAAAGTTAGTTGTAGGGCTGCAACATCTGTAAAATGTCAAGAAATAGTTTTTCAAAGTCCTAGGTGATCTTTAAATTTAAGTCTTTAAATGTCTCATTTTGTCAGTCTAAAATGCAAAGATATTCATTTTAATATGATAATAAACAAAGAAAAGTTGGAAATGTCCATATTTGAGATGCTGACAACATTTTCTGCCATTTAGCATGAAAAATTACTTTTATAATGAGTTGATTATTAAAATAGTTTAATTCTTTTTTACCTCTTGCCCGGCTGGATAAGTGAGTTGCCAGCTTTACTTGCCTGACATGGCATTTTACTTGCCTCATGCAAGAAGGCAAGCCTTTTTGTTGAGCCCTGATTTACATGCTCTTACCGCAGAGCCTGTCCTCTCACTGAGCCTTCACACACACATTTACACCTACACACACATTTATTGTAGCTCGTAGCAGTCAGATAAGAGTGTCTCAATTACTGATCGAAATTTTGAACTTTGTTTGAACTTCATTTCGAATGACACGCAGCCCTGCTGTCAGAAAAATGTGCGCTAGAACTGAAGGAGCAACTCAAGTAGTTTCACAAGTCTTAAACAAAGAATCATTTTAACTTTGCAGTCAAAGGTTAACACTGCACATCAGTACAGTGGCTGGTGCAATTATTAATAAGCCTAAATGCTATCTGAACATTATTATTAAGTACTGTAGATTCATTTATGCATTATACATAACTATAGAGCACAGGCAAGAGGGTCATGGAAACAAGTGTCTCATGAAAAACATACAGATTGACTTTCAGTTGAATGTCAGGGCTGCAGTGATGAGGTCAGCTATTGAAATTCCACATATTTGAATGAAAAACAAGCTCACATTTTTACTAAAGGTAACAATAATTGAGGATGAACTTAGCCATTCACAGGAATTTGTGATGATATAATCGCAACAGTTAACCCACGTTCAGCCTGTTCTGCACAACCTTGCAAAGTTTGTCAATCAGCGTAGCTTCCTGTCAGTTCCACCAATCATAGCAATCCCCCAAGCAAATGTCATACATGTACGTCTTAATGAACAGACTCAAATGTTTTATTATTTACTATTTAGTTGTATTTTTCTGTATTTTTGTCACCGTTATTTACATTTATCAATGTTCTGTGCTAGGGCTGAGCAATATATCATATTATTATTGTGATATGAGACAAGGTATTGTTATATCGTGATATCCTGATAAATATCGTGATGAATAATTATCTATATCATCCAATATGAAACTTCACTATCATAGAGGATTTTTTAGCTATATTGCCCAGGCTTAGTTTGAGCTTCAAAACATTTTGCTCCTTTGTGGAAGTCCCCCCAGGTGTACTTTATCTGTTCATTTTATTTTTGAACACTCAGAACAGAGTGTGGTTTTATTGTCACTGCAAAGAGCTGCGTTTGATTTATATTGAAATGTACAAAAAAGTCACAACTTTTATTTTGCAGTTTTCACATGCCTCAGAACATGCATCACACTTGAGTCAGTGTGAGGATGGTGGTGGGCTTGGTTTGTATGAGGATTTATATTCAGTTCATTCATCTGTTTATCACACACAAATAAGATCAATGATGCATGTCATCATTGTGTCCTGGAATTTCTGGAATAACAATGAAGAGCTCAGACTTTCAATTAGGGAAACAAGTGGACAGATTTCCGTTCGACATATTTTACAATCAAACTCTAATCTCTAGCTGGTAATGTATTTGTTTGTCAAAAATGTTTGCTTGCTCCACACTTTGATGCACAAATGTATCTCCACTGTATGTTTAAACAGGGCTGCAACTAATGACTACTTTCAATATTGATTAATTTGTCAATTGTTTTCTTGATGAATCGATTAGTTATTTGGTCTATAAAACATCAAAAAATGGTGAAAAATGTCAATTGATGTTTCTGAAAGTCCAAGACGACATCCTCAAATCTCCTGTTTTGTCCACAACTCAAAAAATATTCAGTTTACTGTCAGAGAGGAGTAAAGAAACCAGAAAATATTCACATTTAAGAAGCTGAAATCAGAGAACTTTGACTTTTATTCTTAAAAAAATGACTCAAACAATTAATTGATTTATTTAATGATTGAGTTCTAATGAATCGTTTCAACTCTACATCTAGAGTTATTATATAAGTATTGAAACTGTTGACACTGTACTGTATGTTGATGTCTGGTCTGGTGGAAATCAAACAATCAAATGGGTCCTGTTTCATCTGGAAAACTCAGTTTAAAAAAAACTCAGTGGCTTGTCACTAAAATGAGAATAGCTAAAGTTGTTTGGCGCTAATCCCCCATCATCAGCGAGCAAGTCGCTATAACTTGGCTTGGATCTTGAGGAGTTCTAGCATTTATTCACTGACTAACAATGG
The DNA here is from genome assembly GCF_056507025.1 of Lutjanus erythropterus. NCBI lineage: Eukaryota > Metazoa > Chordata > Actinopteri > Lutjaniformes > Lutjanidae > Lutjanus > Lutjanus erythropterus. Next base: position 34,787,533 of record NC_139330.1, read on the forward strand.
TGAGTCTACATTCACAGCTACAGCGTACTTGAACTAACTCACATTAATTTACTTGTGATAATTACACCAAGAGATAATAGTGATTTCTCAATAACCTGCATGTTCTCACCAAAATCTTACTTATAACACCACTCTTTCATTATAAATCTAACAAAGTGAGCTGTTTGTACCTGCAGTCAACCTGAAACGTCAAGGTCTTAACCTACCAGGTGTGAGCTGAAGGATCTGTTGCTCTGACAGCATTTCCACATGGGTTTTTGAATCAGCTTCGAAGGATGAACTCTTCCTGTTTCCAGGGGAATTCAAGTGTTAGCTATTTGTGTTAGTGTGCAAGCTGATGAGTAAGAGCATGACTACATGTTAGCTGAGAGCAGTGAGAAGATGGCGGCTGTCCAGTCGGTGTTCTGCAGGCTGCAGCACAGAGAGAGAGAGAGAGATGATATTTTCAGACTGCACTGCTGACTTAGAGCATCAAGACTCAGGAGGATTTTAGAAGGAAAAAGATACTACAAATGTCAGATAAAAACACTAGCACTGGAAACAGGGACAGCATATGTCTCATTTCCACTGGAGGTGTTCTTTTTGTCAAAAGTTCTGAATAGTACCTGGTACTGTTTTTTTTTTTTTTTTTTTTTTTTGGTATCACCTCGGTCAGCGAGCTGGAGTGATTGCACTGCCGACTGCTGATTGATCTGAGAGTATCATCACTAGAATTGTCTCTTGCATGGCATGGACATCCTGCACACCAACATCCACAATTTTTTTTATCCACTGGGGACACATTTTAAGAAATGTCAACCCACTTACATACATAAGTTAAAGGAGCAATATGTAGCCATTGCACATGCAAAAATGAGCACAGCAGTCCAAGCAGAGAGTTGGACCACAGACTGTAAATTAAATATATACGATCTATGGTTGAAGCAAAGCAAGTGGTTCCCCCCTCTCCCTCCTCCCCAGACATAGCAGAGACAGTCAGGCTGGAGGAGTTCCAAAGTAGCGCAGGATGTGCGCAACCTCGTAAATTGACAATAACAAGCGATGGTGGGTCCTCCACTGTAAGTTGATCAGCTGTTTATTGCTGTCAATTGTCTGTTATCCTGAAAACAAAATTACACTGCTGTGAAATAATACACACTGGAAGATCATTAATGATTTTTACGATTCATGAACTTAATTCCGGCATTAATTTGATCTCTGGTTGATGTGAAACAGAAAAACTGCTTTGGCAGGATTTTACCAAAATCACCACACTATACTTTGCCACTATCAGTTCAGATTTAATGTATTCAGGATCATATTTCTTCACTACACACTTTGGTGCACGCTTGTCTCTCACATCACTTTTTTGATTCAAAAGCTGATCCATTTTGTGTCACTACATTTGAGGCAATATTAGCTAGCTATCAGCGGCAAAGCACATTTGTCTATACCTGATAATGTGCTGTCATTGATGTGGCAGTACCACTTCCTCTGAGGCCCACTTGATTGCAATCTGAGGCTCATCAATGGACTGCACCCCAGTGATTGAGAATACCTGTTCTAGGCTATACTTAAAAAGAATTTTACCTAATGAAGATACAACTGAGATCAAAGGTCAGTTTAAATACATTTGTGGTTTGGAGTCAGTGTGAAGGTGATATGTGGGATATGTTTGTTTATATAAAGGTAGACAATAACAGTATAGATTTATGATTTACACTTATTGAAGGAAAAGTAGATATAATGCCACTTCTAAAAGTACAGCTCTACATATGGTCATATTTACTATATCAGATTTACAGATCTGTATCCAGAAAGTTCCATCACCACAGCAGATGAAAGTAGAGCTGGGGGTAATAGATAGAACACACTGATAAACAAATGTGAATTCTTCATGTTCTCCTTTTATAAAACTTGCACAATGAACATTGCATGTGTGCAGAGAAATAATGCTAATTTTCCCGAAACAGAGAAGCCAGCAGCCTGGTCAGCAGCAGGAAAAGTTAGTCTCATGACAAACACATAGATGAGCCATCTGCCTCTATAAATAGACTAAAAGGAATGTCAGTGCGAAAGAGAAGGACAAAAGGAGAGAAGGGATGGATAATAGAAGAATGAGACATGAAGAGGGAAGAGATTAAAGTTTAAAAGAGGCAGAATATCTGAGGGGGATAAACAAGATAAGCAAGATAAGAAGAAAAGATTAGAGAGAAGTGTGAGGATTTGACTGGATTTTTCTCTCCCTCTCCTGTCTTGATTTCCATGTCCTGATTCTGAGTCCTCAAGAATACTCCATATTCATAACTGACAGTCCAAAAAAGCCCTATTGTGCTATATCGTGGGCTTCTGCCAGCACTGCTGCCCTTCACTGACCACTGATTTCCTGCTTGTCATTAATGTCCTGTATTTATTCAAGCAGAAACCCTGAGAGAACTGGAACTACTTCAAACTCCCACTGATTCATTTTCTTACAAACAGAAGTCAATTGTTTTACTAAGCTGTCCGGCTGGACGTGAAGGTACAGCGCTTTCCAACTGGTCCAGGAGGCTTTTCACTTTTTCACTTGTCTTTATACTCCTTACAGTGATAAATGCACACTCTGTGGCCACTGGCCTCATTGTCATTGAATCCAAACTAACCCTTTAAAAACTGAAGTTACATAATAATACCCCCACCCCCACTGGTAGACTGGTAACTTCCATGTTTTGGTAAAATGATTGTTTTTCCAATGTAGTTTGGTTGCTGTGGAGAGAGTGATGTTTGGCTTATATAACGGTGGTTTCCCATCAGAAAAGTCCGTCACACAGCAAAGTAAAGCAGTTGAAATATTCTAAATAGTGCACACTTGGACTGATGTTATTGTCTGAATTCATTTTGTTGCTGATTCTGTCCTCAGCAGTACATTGCTCAACTTCCTACACCGGCAGCCTGGTTGCTACGTACTGTCAAGTCCTAGAAAGGATGGAACGTGGCACTGACCTGCTTATATGTTGTGCTTTAAATGCTTTAATGTGTTCTACCGATGCCTTTAATGCTTTTGATTGTGTTGATCATAGCAAGTCAAAGAGGGGTGTCCAAGTACATGGTGAGAGTCCTGGCTTACTGGTCCACTCACCAGACTCTGCCAGTAAAATGGAGCAACAGTGTCTCAGCCCCATTTGCAGGATTCTTATGGGTGCTGGAAATCCTTGAAAAGACTTAAATGCAGTGTTTTTCAAGGTTTGAAAAGTGCTTGGATTTTGGATAAAGTGCTTGAAATGTTAATTGCATTACTTTCATAGTAAATCTCTCTCTGACTGAATACTTAGCTTTTTAAATAAAGAAATAAAACAAGTCAGAGAACCACATTTATTTTAGCATTTGCATAAAATGAAGAGGACTACACTCAAGCATCACTTTTATTAATATTTTATATGAACTATGTCTTGTGATAGTTTGAGTGATTGTTTTATATTGTTTCAGCCGGTTGTATCAGATGCCAAGTCTACTTACAGGTAGATGGTAGGTGAAACTTTGTTGTGTTTTCCTTGAATTTTGTCACCCCTTTGTAGAGATCTATCAGGTTTTGGTTGTTTATAGCACAGTAACATCCGATTTAATGTGATGATGAAATGAAATAAGGCCTAATCATTTTGAGTTTAAATACAAAGCATCTATAAATATGTCATTTACCTCAGCTTTTAGGTGCTAGTAAAGCTGCATTTGGTGTTAGCAGTGGTGTCAGAATGGGAATTTTTTTGTCCGCGGTTCTTTTTAATTTATATATACTGGGTGCACAGTTGGTAATATTTTATGTTTGCAGAGGATCTTGTGGTCTTGTAGTGCTGGTTTCCAGCAGCTCCTCAATGTATGTTCTGTGTATAGTGTGGAACATGATATTAAATACAATGCCAGTAAGACTGTCGTCTTGATCTGTAGACTAAAGAAGGAGAAATGTCTAAAGTTTCCAGACTTCAAATTGTCTGATAACAATCTTACTGTCTATATTAAGGTAAACTATCTCACACAACTCATCACTGCAGAAATGACAGATGATGATATTCATAGGCGGTGATGTAAGATTTAGGCAGAAGCAAACATTCTCTCACGGACGTTTAGTGTACGTTCAGATGTCTCTGTTCAGAGCATATTTCACACAGACTTGCACAAACTACAGGGAAGTCGCATATAATGATGCAATGAGAGCTCAAAAGACTGAGATGTTGCAGTGCAAGTGAACGGTTTGTGTCTGCAGGCATAAATACTTTCAAACTGTCTTAAAACATCTCATGCATAAATTTGTATGTGGAAATAATCTTGTGGTTGTCTAAAATAAGATTAAGCACTACATGTACCAAACATAGCTGTGGAGGCATTTGTACAGTGGTTTACATGTAAGGTATTAATCTTTTGTACTTTTGTTTTGTGCTTCTTGTCTTGTAACCTATTACATGTAATGTTTTTATCTGGACCTTGAGTCTGTAATAAAGTTTGAATTAAATTGATTTGAATGTTGGCCAGACGACAGTAACACAAAAAAGTCATGTTATGTGAATTACTTGGGACATTGTGACTGAATGTTGTAGTTGAAGAGAAAGAAAGTTGTTGTGTTGTTGTTGCACTGGACAAAAGATGACACTGTCACTATAGACAGATACACGTAACCTCACACACCACTAGCTAGAATTGCAACAGAAGTGTTGCTGCACCAAGTGTCACACAGTGTAAATGTGGTCTTTGCTGGTTCAGCTTTTCTCTCACATGACCTTGTGTTTTTGATCAGAGACCTTGTGTTGAGATTGTGGCGTGCAAATGCAGAATATAATAGAATCGAATAGAAAATACTTTATTGTCTATAGTTTGTGTGCAAAAGGCAGAAATTTGTCATGTGCTATTAAAAAAAGAAGTACGTTAAAAAACACAACATACCACATCCAAACAGAACATACTAAAATACTTTTACATAAAGACACAATAGAAGCTACATTAAAAAGAGCAGCAGATACTTGATAGTGAGGACTCAGTCAGGGTTAGGAGAAATAATGAATAGATGCAGGCTGACTTTAGAAAGTGGCTGTCCTTTTTGATTAAGATATTTCTGGTAACAGGAATAAATGATTTTCTGTAGAACAGGGAACCTTTGCCCTGATGGCAGTGGCTGAAAATAGTGATTCAGAACAGAGAACAAACTTTTTCAAAATGACAAACCATTACGGCCCAATTCATAATAGGTCTTATCAATAAATTCATGTGCATGAATGCATAACTGAAACGTGCACATGTTAATTTAGGCAGAGTCAACAGGCATCTCGTTGCTCTAATTTCCTGTTATCAGGGAAACAACACAGGACATTTTAGCCTTCTTCATAAAACAAATTAAGAGCATTTAGACAGACTTAACAGGCTCTCATTTCTTTCTACCATGGTCTTGTGTTTGGGAACCAGTGATGTAGAAGATGGCTGTGGTCATCTAAGCTTTCACTCGGTTGCAGGCCACAGGTCGCTGAGAGCTTTGCCTTACTTCCTTACAGCCAGCTGCAGATGGGGTTGATGTGAACACAGCAGTGGTGTGTAACTGTGACTGTTGACTGTGTGTGTTGCAGGATAATGGTGAGGACTCCCATCGCATCTCTCCGAGCCCCGTGGTCCACGTCAGGGGTCTGTGCGAGGCCGTGGTGGAGGCTGACCTGATAGATGCACTGGAGAAATTTGGACCTATATGGTGAGACAGCAACCACTGTGTGTGTGTGAGAGAGAGAGAGAGAGAGAGAGAGAGCAAGAGAGAGAGGGAGGCAGAGCAAATTGCTTCTACTGTTCTGTCTTGTGGAGGTCTTGAACTTGCATGACTCCCAGCTTGCATGAAATTAGTGCTTAACATTTAATCAAAGTTTTATTGAAACCACAATATGGCCTACTTCAGTTTTCAAATCACAGTAGGCACAATATTTGAAAGTTGAACTGTGTGTTAAAATACCATTTTAAATTAAATATTGTTGTGCTGCAGAAATGTTCTGGCCCACACAAATTATTCTACAGACTTAAAGCTACTACAGGGAGTTTTTAACTGGTTATGAAAAGTCTCAGTTTAACACTGATGCCTCTGTATCAGTGTTTACCAAACCGTTTGCGTGGGGACCCACTTTTTAAAAATGACAAACCATCATGACCCAATTCACAACAGGAAAACAGGAAAACATATGCATGTTAAAACTTTCTAAATGAGAAATAAATTGATTCAGACTGAGTTAACAGGTCATCTCATTGCTTTTATTTCCTCTCTGGAAAAAAAAAATACAGGTCACTTTAGTCTCCTTCAGTTGTTTTTAAGGGCTTCCACTGGGTCAGATTCTCCTTGAAATCAGATGAAACAAGCCTGTCTTTACATTTTTCCAAGCAGGAGGAGATTTTTATTCAGATGATTTTATTTTTGATGTGATATTTTATGGTGATAACGTCCACAGGAGCCTCCAGAATCAACAGATATATGAAAAGTAGCTTTAAGAAAACATCTTTGTTACAGATCTCTACAAAAATCCCACCAAAATCATTCAGTGAAAATCTGAATAATGTAAAACCTCTAATCACAAATCCTATTGCAATTGCAATATCACTCAAAATAATTGCAATTAGATATTTTTTCAAAATTGTTCAACCCTGCATGAGATGAGTTGTGCTGTACACACCATAGGCAGGTCAGCAGTCAGTTACAGTACTGGAGACATCGCCAGACAACATATTTACAGCAACAGGACAGTTTTGGAGTCACCTAATCTTATCATAGTGAGCAAGTCATCAGTTATTACCTAAAATCTATTAGCCGTGTCTCAGTAAGCGCTGCAGGGTTCATATCTACACCACAGAGGAGTGAAGGATAATGACAAAGCTCCACAGACTGAGCATTTTACCTGCATATGGAAGTGAAAATTAGACTGTGCAAGTGTGAAAAATGATTTATATGCACATGTATGTAATGAGAAACTTTCTCACAATAAGTCATTATTTCCAGAAAGTTTCGTATTATTTTGAGATGCTAAGTCATTACTTTAACAAGGTCTCTCAAAATGAATTACATTTTTTTCATGACATTGGTGGAAATGGGCCTTCATAGTTCTGACACTCAGACTGTCAAAAAATACACAGCATTTCCTAAACTCTTAAAAATCTCTCCATTACAGTAGATTATATCAGCTGTCATATCAGTAACTTGACTTGAAGCCAGTGTCTGTAATGAGCTGAAGATTCTTTGTAATGGAAACAAAACCTCACCCATCACTGTAGGGACTGTTCAAACAATAATGTGTCACATTTTTGCTGGTTATCAACTTAACAATTCTGCAAAAATGTCAAGGATAACAAAATAAATTGTATAAAGTCTTATTTCCACTGTGGTCCATGATGCACAGAAATACAGAAGTCCAGCTGTGTAGGTGACATCATACTACTAGCAACAATAACCCAATAAATACCCATTTCACACATAAATACATCCATACAGAGATAGTCAGACAGGGAGACAGACAAATAGTACTTTATTGATCCCAAACTAAGAAATTCTTATGTTATAGCAGCAAGTTATCAGACATAGTATGTGGACAGTAAATATACACATAAAAACCAGAAGAGAAAAGTAGATTGAAAAATTAAATATCTGAGAATACAGAAACTATATACACAAATAAACAGTACTATAAATTATAAGTTGAATTAGCAAATGGAGCAGCTGCACTCATACTGCTAGACTTGGGAGAGAAATGTGTGCTTTTGCAAGATGCCAAAAACTAAAAAAAAAAAAACCAAAACAAAAAAAAGTCACATCAGTCTTTTCTCATCTTGACAGTCAGATGAAATCAAACATGTTTAATTTTAAGCGGGAGTTGGTGCACTCTCTGCAGCACCACACAGGAAGCCACAGACACGTTAACTCCTAAAATATCATCACACATAGATGTAATAGATGGTAGCAGAGTCACAGACACACAGTCACTTTCTTCTCCCACTAAAACAGTGCAGCTCACCAACTGAGGCTGGTAGAGCTGAGGAGACTAAGTAGTTTGTAAAGACTAAAGTTTGTGTGGAAATACAATCTGTCTTTTTATGGATATATACTGATGCCAAATTAACAAGAAGACAGTTGACATAAGCTGCCTTTTATCTTGTGTTTCTTGAGTTACGTCTTTTTATGGATACATGAAAAAGTGTTAATACATCATATTTCTTAAAGGGAGTTTGGTGTAATATTATCTCTGGAGAGCTCAGGGAGCTGAAGTTTAATTCAAACTGCTGTGTATATTTTTAATGTTTTGTCATCATTACAGACACACTGCTGATGTGATGAGGTTGTCTGACATGTATCATGATATGACGTGTATCTGTCATTCACTGCTGAATGTACAGAACACAATGAAAAACTAGTGTTTTAATATGTATTAATTAGGGTTGAACAATTATGGAAATTTGATCAAAATCATAATATGGTCTAAGGCAATCTTCAAATCACTGGAGGGAAAATATTTGATAAAACCCATTTTTTGTTTGTAAAATTATTGTGGTGCTTCAGAGGTGTGCTGGACTTCACATCAGATTCTACAGTTTGAAGAAAACATCTCTGTAGGGCTGCAAATAATGTTTATTTTCATTATCAATTAATTTGTCAATAATTTTTAGGATTAATTGATTATTTTTTTGGTCCATGAAATGTCAGAAAATGTTGATCAGTGTTTCCTGATGTACAAGGTGACGTCCTCAAATGTCTTGTTTCGTCCACAACTCAAAGATAATCAGTTTCCTGTCAGAAAGGAGGACATTTAAGAAATTGAAATCAGAGAATTCTGACAGTTTCATAAAAAAAAAAAGAACTGATTAATCGGATTAATCGATCATCAAAATAGTTGCATAGTTTCATAGTTGACAACTAATCAATTAATCGATTTCTCAACAAATCATTGCAGTTCTACATTGTTTGGAACAGTAAAAATCAGACCTTTAGTGCGTTTTTCAATGAAAATGAGAATGATGTAAAAATGATCATTCACTCTAATATTGCAAATCATATTGCAATATCAGTAAAAATAATCACAATTAGATATTTTTTCAAAATTGTTCATTCTTAGTATTAATGCAATTTAAACTGAGCTTTACAGTGAAAAGCAGCTGTATTGACCATGACTGAAGCCTCTATATTATAGGAAATGGTGCTTTCAGACATTTATTCTTTTGATCACAGGTGTCCAGGATACTTTCACATTACAATTCTTCTTTTTTTCAATGTTCTGCACATGCTAACTTCTTTAAAAAGCAATTTGCTAACACTGCGACAACACAAACATTTAAACATGAATAAATATTTATGGGGGACACATGAAGTGAAAATTGAAACCCCATGAAGTCACAGACACCAAGTGATTTTGTGTAATAAACTACAGAGCGCTTCAGTAGCCTCAGTGTAAAGATAGTTACAGATGCTGAATAATTAAAGGAAACATTTTGTGATACTGCAGTTTCCACTCTAAACGACTCCTTCTCCATTATTTACACTCCTCCCTGCATGGTGCAGTATTCATTAGCCTCTCATTCACCTGAACAGAGTTGCAGGGAAAAGCATGTTGTGAAAGGAAAGATGCACACACACACATAAACACAGATATTACCTTATTGCACTGATTTGACAGGATACTTTCAAAGCTTTCATGCTCACATTATTTTGTCTTTCATTACTTTTTAATGAATAGAACAAATATAAGTGAACTTCTTTACTTTCTCATGGCTTATGGCCCTGGTTCAAAGTGAGAGCAGCACAAACACGACTCATTCTTATTCAGATCTGTTGAAATTTATCACTGAGAATTGAATCAGCTGTTCTGAGATGTTGCTAAAGAGTGGGTGACCTGTCAGAGGAGGTGATGTGTCCAGTGAAAGCTCATTAGATGTTAAAGATTGGGAATTGTATGTGTGTGTCCTGTCTTAATGTTTGCATGTGTGTGTACCCAGTTACGTGATGATGATGCCGTTCAAGCGGCAGGCCCTGGTTGAGTTCTCCGCAGTGGAGAGCGCTGACCGCTGTGTGTCCTGTGGAGCCAAGGAGCCTGTATACATCGCAGGTTTGATCCCTGTAAAGACTTACCTGTCAGATTGATCACTTACACATGCTCATATAAATGTGCTCATATATCCGTCCATGTGTTCATCAGGCCAGCAGGCATACTTTAATTACTCCACATCCAAGAGAATCACCAGGCCGACCAACGCTGACAACCCCAACAGTGGCAACAAGGTCCTGCTGCTGTCCATACAGAACCCCCTCTACCCTATAACCACGGTAAACACACACACACACACACACACACACACATACAAACAGACTTTAAATAATAATGTAATCCATCTTTAAAAATATGCTGCATGTACAGTATATCTTCGGGGTTCTTTCGTATTGTGACCACCTTTTGGTGATCATCAGCATGCACAAGAGCAAGTCAAGTTGGGCCACATCATATTAATGTAACTTTTATAGTGAACACAAGAGGAAGATTGTTTTGTAACTAGACTGAAAGGTGCTACATTATCCTTTAAAGATTTCTGTCTCTATGCACAAACATTTCAGTGTCAATACGTAGCATGTAATATTTAATTTATCTGCTTACCTAACAGACTTTCCCTCTCTAAACTAGATCTTTTACAGTTTGTATCCACTGCTACACACTTGCACTGCAGAATTTGGCTCATTGTGTCAAAACTCTACTCACAAGCCAAATAAAACACAACACTTCTTTTCTGCGATCAAAACCTGACCATCGTTTTTCCAAACAACATTTTTGCTACAAAATGCACCAGCAACACACTGATGTGCTTTACACAAAACAATGTTGGCTTTAGTACTTTGAGTACCTTTTCCATGTGTGAATGATTATCCTAGTACAGTACATCTACTCACATTTCAATGAACACAAAAATAGAAAGGCTTCAGAAAAAAATATATGCTGCCTTTTTCTTTTACAACAACAAAACAAACACAAATATGTTACTACAAACTAATAGAACCAATTTATACAGTAAAATTACAGTGCAATGGTAACGAAAAGTATTGTTTGCCAGCACTATATAGACGACAGCCAGTTTAACCAGTTCCTGTTCATGGATGATGTCTTCCACCCTCAGGAGGTAGTCTGGCACCTGTAGAAAATTGAGGAATGTAATGTCATTAGTTTAGTTCTTTCTACGTACTGTACTGTCATACATCAAACCTGTATTTCATGTACTTCACAGCACTATACCTACTCTTTTTATTCACTGAGCATAGACCTACTGTAGGACTACACAGTATTGTGCTGTGATGCAGAATAAAGGTACAGTATAGTGTATAAAGGTGGACACACACCTGTTCTCCAGTATAATTGGACTCTCTGGCTAATCAAACCATGATTTATGACATGGTCCAGCAAAGTGGCCCTAATGTTGTTGCTGTCTTTTCCCTGGTCCCTTTCTCTGTTCTCATCTTCCTCCTCCTCCTCTCAGTCTTTCTCCTCCTCTCACTCTCACTGCCTCCATGTTTGCAGAGTTCTCACGAAAGCGGTGTGAGGTCTGTTTGTAGTGATACTGTAAGCCTCAGACTGATCGATGCATCAGTGTATGGATCTTTTCGTGTGAATATGTCGGCCAACTCCACATGTTTTGCATTTAGTGTTTTCTCAGTAACTGCAAGATATTTTATTCTTGAATGAAGAGTCAAATGTTAAAGTCAGTGTGCAGTGTAGCATGTTGCAGAAATACAAATAAAGTGCACAACAGAAAATGTGTTTTTGCTTTTGGTGCCTTTGTTTAAGGCATGGGTACAAAAGTATTATTTATTATCATTCACTTTTAGTGTGTAAGCTATGGATAAAACCTGTAAATTTCCTCTAAAGGCAGTTTTGTTGCCTTAGGGGTTTTCTCTCACCTCTCCTTCCCCACAGTCTCTCTCTGTCTCTTCCTCTACTGCTTCTCTCAGTACATACTTTTTTGTCTAAATGACTGCCAAGGAAATATTTTGCCTGCCTTTGAAATGTTGTAAAATTTCTCATATATATTATACCTTCAAAGCACAATCAGTAATGGTTTGCATTTAGGCTAATATGGTACAAGACACAGCCCCCCAAATTTCAGAACAATCTTCTTCTCATCCTATCAGGAACAAGTTGTCTAGGGCTGGGAATCTCTGGGTACCTCACGATTTGATTTGATTCAGATTCAGATTCAAAGTGCTATGATGCAATGATAAAACGATTCTCAAAGCATCTTGATGCAACAAAATTTTAAACTTTTAAGTTTCAGGGGATTGTATCCATCTGCAGCTGTTCACATTAAGCCATCTCCACTCAAAACTCGAGAAGTAGCCTAGTTTAGTGATAAAAATTATGCAAATCTTACATTTAAGGGTGGGAATCTTTTTGTCTGATTTGACTCAGAGTCTATTCTTGAGTGAATGAAAAGGGGGCACAGTTTTCAGCCTCTTGCTTCTGTTTCCCTGGAATATAATATGAAGCCTAACTGGCAATTAAATGGACTGCAGGCTTTTTATTTTAAAAAGATAACCGCATTAATTAATGAATTAATCAATTTGAAATCATCATACTGTCTTCTGGCTGTATGATGATAACAAGTGAGGGGGAGGAGAGTGCTCCACTGTGTTAATGTTATGTCTCCCACAGTGGAGAGCAGCCTCTCTGCTGCACCGTCAACTTAAGGGAAACACAATGCTGTCCAACCTGCAGAGCAGGGACAGAGTTTTAGAGGAGAACAGACTCAGCACACATTTTCGTTATTTTCTTCACCACTTAATTGGTTTAAGTTATTTATTGTTGCTGTGTGTGTCGTTCAACTGCTCTTGCTTGTAACAGCTGGTGGCTGCTTTGCTAATGTCTTAACATCTCTGGGTGATGGCATAAAAAGTTTGTGCAATACACTTCACATTTGTCTCGCAAACAATTATTTAGACAACTGCTGCCTTTTGAGAAGATGAAGAATATCTCCCTGTTAACTGCGCTGTAGACTGTTCTGTTGCAGCTTAGTTCTGCCGTTTTTGCTCCATCAACATGTTCATTGACATTTACAAAACCGATTCATGGATCAATTCAGAATTTTCCACATCTGCATCATGATACATCAAAGAATAGAGTATTTAACCCACCTCTAAAATTATTATAGCTTTTTTCTAAATGTTTGTCAACCATCAACCTGATAGCCTTAGGAAAAGTAACTCTCTGCATTTCATATTTTAACATTTTCAAACAAATGGTTTAATAATTGCTGCTATTTTTCTGTTGTGACACCATTGTGGATTGAATTTCATATAACTTTCCAAACTACACCCCAGTAACCTGTCCATTAGTTGAGCAGATTCTAGGGCTGTACTGACTGGTGTAAAGCTTTGAATCTTTCTTTATAAAGTTGTCATTCAGATTCTAAATCTCAATTCAATTGCAACAGCTTGCTTTTCCCCCCTCGTCATTATGTTTAACCATAATGTTGCAAGGATTAAGCTACTCTCTGATATGTTGGTCATTAACTACACAAACAGAGAAAAAAAAACTATGCTGAGAGTTCTCTACCATGTTTTGCTGTCATTTATGGCTGCACTAACATAGATCGCTTTCACACATGCACTGCAACTCTGCAATTATCTAGAATCTACCTGGAGAAAAAGTATGTATGAACACTGCAGACTTAACCCTGCCAGCTGCAGGTCCAGTGTCCTCATGAGCTGCATGTGTGAACAGAGCAGCTCAGAGTCCAGAGTGCATGAGTGGGAGTGTTGATGATGCTGCACGGTGTGCAGTTGTTCTCCTTTGAAGCCACTGATAGTTTCATTTTAATACAGACTATTGGCTGATAACCATCTGCCTAATCTAGTATATGTTTTGATCTCATGTTTTAATGCCTTTCTCCATCATCTGTAATGTAAAAACATCACAATACAGTCAGAAAAGTAAGTGTGAGCAAGCAGTGCACTGTGAAGTGTTTCTTACATTTACAGACACCTTTCACAACCACAGCACACTTGTTAAGCCAAGTGTTAGAAATAGTCACGCCATCGTTCTCTCTCTTGCCCTGCCAGTGCTGTTCTGCCAGAGAAAGAAACAAGTTCCTTGACTCATTTAATGCGATGAATCGCTTTATTCGAGTTGAGGATTTCTGTTTTGTAACAGACATTTGAAGCTTCATTCAAAAACCTTAATAGAAGCTTTGATTGTGGGGGAAAAATGCAGTCAGCACAGGCCTAAAATATTCATTGATATAATCTTTGGGTTCCCAATTCTTTTTTTTTTTTTTTTTTGCCCAATTTACGTTGTGATAAAGAGAATTAAGGCAAATTCAGTTAATACAGAATCGCTTGCCAATTTCAACACTCACTGCAGTTTTCAGTCAGTTACAGATCCAGCCAGACTGCATGCTTTGTAAAGTTTGTCATCCAATAGGAATCGGGAACACCTCTTTAGAAAGAATGGATCAGTGGTTTAGGTTAGCTTTACACAAGTTTATTAAGAAATCTGAAATGATACAATATTTAATTTCCTGCAGTGGTAAAGTACTTGTTGATTGAATTTTTCAGCCTTTCTGTAAGCTGTGACTAATATTTTTTGGAACATGAGTAATAAAACACAAACAGTGCTCAGTGCTTCAGACTGTCTTGAGGTTAATTTGCATTATCTGGGATGAAGTGAATTGCTGCTCTGCTGAATGTTAAACAAACAACTGTAACCAAAGATAGTCTTTCAGAAATATGACCCTTGAGTCCAGGAATAAAGTAATCATCAGATCCCTCAAAAAAGCGCTTCTGTTTTGATTTGCTGCTATGTAAATTAAACTTGACTCTTGCCAAGTACAGAACCTTAATGGTATTCATGAAATGCACAGTGGCCTGAGGCCTATGCTTCATACAGGTTAAGACACACTGCAGCATTACAAATGTCTATAACACTCTGAAGGTTGACTAACTTTCTTTTTTCCCCATTTTGGTTCAGGATGTTCTGTACACAGTGTGTAACCCCATCGGCAGTGTCCTGAGGATCGTCATTTTTAAACGAAATGGGATCCAGGCTATGGTGGAGTATCCTTTCTGAGTGTGTGAATGTGTGCGTCTTTATGCTGTGTGCATCTGTGTGTTTGGAATGTGCAGCGTCCTCTCCTTGACCCCGCTCCTCCAGGTTTGAGTCCGTTCAGTGTGCACAGAAGGCCAAAGCTGCTCTGAATGGAGCTGACATCTACGCTGGCTGCTGTACACTCAAGATTGAATATGCGAGGGTAAGAGACACAAACCACAACAGCAGCCACAAGCCTGGTGTCATTCTGTAGTGTCAATATTAGCACTGATATGATGGGTTTTCAAGGGTTCTCCAGGAAATTGCAGAAATAAATTAAACTGTAGGTTCTTAGGAACACTCATGATGCATTTAACAACAATTTAATAACAAACAGTGTGACCCTGACAATATTCTTTAAATAATTAAAGGCCACATTTAATCATGTGTAGATTTTTCTTTTGTACAAAATTAAATCCCTCTCAAAGATTACCACCTAGATTGTTAGTCACAGATGTAACATTGAGAGAATATGGAGTAAAATGTTGAATTAGAGTTTTTGCTTTGGACTCTTCCCTGCCAAAAGAAATCTCTGTTTTGTCCTGAATTAACTGAAAATGTTAACATGATCATCAGGTGATTTTGATCTGTGTGTCATCTGAGCAGCAGTAGAAACAGGTGACAGAGCCTGATATCAGTATGTACAGGTCAAAAAGAGTGGGGCCCGGCATTGAACCCTGGGGTACACCACAATAAAAACTTAGTCTGTCTGAACAGGACTCCCCACCAGATTGTGACTGGTATCCCATTCAGATTAACAAACACACAACATCATTATCATGGAAAAAGCAGGGAGGCACCTAGGTTCATTTACATTATAATTCTGACACCAAGGAGTTGTTGACTAAAAATGGGAGGTACAGTACACAGTAGTGTTGTCACAATACTGGAATTTCTAATTTCAATACAATACCTAGAAAAATATTGATATTCAATGGCATTTTCGATACCACAGGGAAAATGTGACTCAACATTGTGGGCATAGCATTTGTGATTTTTATTAAAAGATAAATATAACAAGTGACAAGAAGAAGACAACACTGTGAGTCAGTGAGAAGAGGCGAGAGATGTGGGCACTGCAGGGGTCAACAGAGAAGAGAGAGTGAGACCGTGCAGCTTGTACCTGAGTACTGATACTGGGAAAAACATTTTGAAAGCATTCAAAATATGCTGTATCATTAGTTATCAATATATGAACATTTTTAAATATGAAGCATAGAATGAGTAAGATATGCAGTTGGAAACCAAGAAACATTGTTACTTTTCATTAAATAGTACAAACTGGAACATGAGTTTGTGTTTAAATATCACCACATTCAAGTTCAGACAGAATGAGAGATTGAAGAAGAAAGCACATTCAAATATTTCAATTGTCATGATATGTTTTTTGTTTTTTTGGTCATTTCCTGTATTACTTCATTCCATCCATCTTGTTTCTGTTGTTCTGACTTCCTGCCTTTGTTGTGTTTCCCTCTTTTTTGATCTCTGTTTATGTCCTCTCTTGCGTCCTGTTATCCTTCCCTCTCTACTGCAGTTAGTGTTGTCTGTTCCTCCCTCAGCTGCTAGTCTGTCCTCATCTGAATATCAAGTTTCCTTGTGCTTTGTTTCTTCTTTGTGTTTGTTCCTTTCCATGTTTTTGTATTTTTTTTCTTTTTCTTTGGACTTGTGTTTTTTCTGTCTCCCTTTTGGATTTATTGTTTGCTTTTGTTCATTGATCTGGTTACAACTCTTCCAGTCTGACCCACACGTAAGTCTTGTTCAGAATTGTCTAAGCCATGTCTGCTCTGCATATTTGGGTCTGGTGAGAGTTTGAGAACCCTGAATGGTTTGAATATGGAGAGCTCTGAAATGTATCAAGGTTTGCAATGTACACATTTAGGGAAGAGCCTGTTGTATATACAGTTGTGTCATCTGCATAAAATAGAACCTTACAGTGTGGAGCTGCATAGATGATATTATTTATGTGCTGTATATTATGAATAAAAATTGACCAAGAACACAGATTGTGTATAGCTGTGGTAGATGTACCAGATCCTCATAATTACTTTATGTGTTGTGTCAACAGCCAACACGTCTGAATGTGATTAAGAACGACAACGAGAGCTGGGACTACACTAAACCATACCTGGTCAGACGAGGTAAGACATACACTCTCTCTCTCTCGTCTCTGTTTCTCTTTTACCTCTGTTTCATTCTTACACTAAAGTCAGAGTGTGACCACTGGAGCGTTTGGGGTTACCCTTCTTTTTTACAATACAGGAGATCCTGTGATGTTGAAGGTAGGACTCTGTTTTTAGCCTGAATTCTCTGTAGTGGCACATTTCCCTCCACTGCAGCCACCCTCGATTCATGTTACACCAATAGATGAAAATGGTTTTAGTTTTCACATCAATTGTGAAACCGTGTCCAGATCTTCAGTCATTATGGGTCAGTCTCCGACTGTGGATTAAGTGTATAGTCATAAACAGTTTGGACCGTAGACCTCCATCACACCAAGACTCCTACGCCTCCCGCCTCTCCATCTCCAATCTAAACACTCTCACACCAGCCAATCACCGGCCTCTCACAAGCGTTGCACCTCCGCTTACCATGAGGAGAGAGAGAGAGAGAAACATTGAGGGAGAGAACAGAGAAAGAGGGACGGACGTCAGGCTGACCATGCACAGCAGCTTTCTTCCATCTTCACCTTCTGCAACCCAGCAAAAAGAGAGACAGAGAGGGAGAAACAGAGATGGATCTCACTCCTGCTGACCACCATGCAGCTGCTGCTTCAACATGCCCAGGAGGCCTCAGCCCCACCTCTGTCTGCAGGACTCCAGTAGCTCTTCCTTCATTCTAGTTCCTCCACCCTGTGTTTTTTAATCTCCTCCTCTGCCTGGAGAAGTAGTCTTGCATGGTCTGATGTCTGGTCCACACACCTTATGTTAAGCTCCACTAGAGATCAGTAGTTTTTAATGATGATCATGCAGGTTTTGCACCAAACTAATGACAAGGTACTACATGACCTGCACTACCTTTTTGGATTTGTTCTCACTACAAAATTGGATTCATTGTGGACCAGACATAACGAGTTGAGAGTCAGAACAGGCTATGCGAGTCTACAGTACAAAAGTCTAGCCTAATTTCTGCTCTGTCACTTTACTCCATATGAATTAGGGCTGTCACAATATCAGATTTTCACAATCACATTGCAACAACAAGCACAATCATTAAAATATTATTGAAAATAAATAATTAATATTTAATTTAGCATTTCATTGTGAAATTCAAAAGGACATCCTCTTTTGTGCAAATGCAGAACAAACTGCAGGATAAAGAATGTGTGAACGTCCCTGTGTGGTGTGTGTGTGTGAGTGTGTGCGTGCATGCGGGTGAGCAACCAAGCAATAACATAAAAGCAACTGCAGAGTTGCTATCCAGTAAAAATAGTAAAAATGATATAATATTGATGTTGCTTAGGAATCTACAAAACACTTATCCTCCCACGTGTTTCCAGCATGGTCCAACACAAAACCTGTAACACTGAATTAAACAGTTGACTCTTCAAAACAAGGCTACACCAGTACAAATCAAATAATAAAATTCCACCATACTACCATATTAATAAGGTCTGACCTGTTTCATATGTGTCTTCTTGAAGCTTGTTATCACTCAAAACGCGTCAAATACAGCAGCTTGGTCAGTGCCTCAATGCTTCAAACTGTAACGCTGTAGGTACCTCTCTAGCATCATTTCTGGCAGTGCCCTCTCATGCTTTCATTTGTTGCTGAAGTCAGGTGATGTAGTAAAAACTGCAAGAAAATCTATGAATGGAGGAAATGCGGTGGATGGATGGGTCAAACAAACAGGACTTTTCACCTAGGAGTCCATTTCATGTATAAAACTTATACATCAGCTTGCGTAACTAACGTACTTATTTTAACCCAAACAATTATGTAACATACATAAGTTATGCTACATAACTTACATATGTTAAAGGAGAAATTTGTAAAAAATCATAAAATTACCACAATATGTCATCAGAGATTAAGAAAAAATGTGAAGTTGAAATACTCGCTTCAGTTGACATGAACGCTGCAGGTGCGGTGTCCCCCTTTGAAACTTCCATTCCAGACCGTAAATAACTGTTTTGTGTGTCCGTTTCATATTAATCAGATTTAGATTAATGCAGGATTTTCACAGAATGAGTAAGTGTTTGTGAATCATAAGACCTTCATAAGACATTAATAATCTTGTAGAGTGTGTAGATGTTTATAATTGTTAAAATGAGCAAAATGTTAATGGGGTTTGGCAGCAGTGAGACAGGCAGTCACTGAACTCATTGTCCAGAGTGTGTTATTTCTGAGCAGTGGACTTTTGTTTTCAGGAAGATAGACTTAACTTTACATTGACAAACAATTGACAGTTAAAAGCAGCCGATCAACTTACAGTGGAGGACTTACCGTCATCACTTGTCAATTTATGAGGTTGTTCAGATCTTCCGCTACAGCAGAGCTCCTGCAGCCTGCCTGACTCTGTTATGTCTGGGGAGGAGGGGGCAGGGGCAAACAACTCGACCATAAATCGTGTATTAAACAGGATTACAAGTTATTAACATAATCTATGGCTTCTTGTTATAGTTTAGACTGAAGTACCCATTTTTAACTTATTACGTACATTATCTGACATAACCAACATACCATGATGTTTTCAAAACCTAACCACACGTTTTTGTCCCTTTAATTTTAAAAATTTAGCTAGACGTTGTATAATCATTATTGCTAACCTGAGTCCTGCACGTGCAAAAAAAGATGCTAGAGGTGTACCTGCAGCGTTATAGTTGGAAGCATAGGGCCACTGACCAGGCCGCACCTTGACATGTAATGGACAGCAGTAAAGTAATGTAATGCAAACTGATGGATGCAGTAATGAGGAAAAAAAGCTGATTCTGAGCTAAGAATGCAGCGAGGTCATGGCTGCAATGACTAGTCAAGCAATGCAATTTACATTTAGACAACTTACACATGATGAACTGAATTGCAAAAGCCAACTCTGTCCTCTGCAGAGAGTCCAAACTATTACCACAATATTGAGTGAGACACTTCTCCCGTGTTGGCAAAGGCCCCAGTTAGGTTTTGTATGTCGTGAATACTCTTGTGTGTGGGCAGGTGAACTGTGTGCACAGAGGGATCATTTTTTGAGAAAAATAAAACATAAATTCGAGCAAGTTTTGATAGTAATGCCTATTTACTGTACTATTTACCTAAATGGCACAATTTTATTCTTTATACTTGTGATAATGGTGAAAACCAGTATATCGTGACAGCCCTAATCTGAATCCCCTAATTAGACTAGCTGTACATTCAGACACGTGCATGGATGTTCTTTTCACATAATGTTGTTCTTAGAATATTGATTGGTATATTTTTAATCTACAGATTCATTGACATACATCAGGACCTTCTTTAAGGCCAAACAAAACGTCAGTGTTATCTATGCACGGTGGTGGTGTGTACAGTGAACTACTCTAAATGCTGCATTCTCTGTACTGTTTGTGGTGTGTAGCTGAGGATTACCTTTGAAATGTTTAAACTGTGTGAAGAGATGGAAGTTGGGATCAGTTCATACTCAATTCAGTCACTTCAGAAAATTACATTTACTCTCAGACAATATGAATGAAAATATATGTGACATCTAACGAGTAAATATAGCTAAAAACTGTTCATTCAGTCTCTCACCAAAAGGCATTGTGTGTCTAACAAACATGTTGAGCACCAGCCTGTTCTCACTCCCAACATGTCAAGTACAGCGGCTTGGTCAGCACCTTTCTGCTAAAACCGTGACGCTGTAGGTACCCCTTTTGCATAATTTCTAGAGGGGCCCCTCTAGTGTTATGTATTGTTGTATCATAAAAGTCAGGTGATGTAATAAAAAGAGTGAGAAAGTCTGTGCATGGAGAAGGTGGGGTGGATGGGTCAGGCAACACAGGCCTTTCACCCAGGAGACCAGAGTTTCACACTTCAGACAATTTATTATCCCAAGTGGGAAACTTGACTTGCAGACAAGATAAGAAACAGCACAAATGAAAACAACACTTACCAACCAAAGTATTGAGTTTTAAAGTATTTAGATTCTAAATCTACAGCCTGGGAGTTGGACACAAAGTCACCATGGAGAGGGCGGTTTTTGCAGTCCAATATGGGCCTGGCCTTGTGGAGGCACTGCTGGTCAAAAATATCCACCAAGGAGGTCTGTGGGACACCTGTGACCCTGCCAGCCACCTTAACAATATGGCTCAGGGTTTGTGTCCCATGTGAGACCATGTCAGTGTTGACTTCTTTTCAACTTATGTAATGTACCTAATTTACACAACATATGTAAGTTACGTAGCATATGCATCTTAAGTTGCATACATTCATTTACATAAGGTACATTGCATACATTAACTTACATTACTAACCTTAATTTAACCTTTACCCTATGATCTCTTTCTAAACCTAAGTACTTTTGTTGCCTTAACATAATCAAAGAAGTGTTTGTGCCTTAATTTTGAATGTTTACCTGGACGTTGCGTATTCATTATTGCTAACGTGACCATGAAGCCCTCCACATGCAACACTGACATTAGAGGGGCAGTATTTGATGAGCTGGGAGTGAGAACTTGTTAGGAGTGCATGTCCGCCATTATAAAACATTATTATAAGTTCAGTGTTGTTTACATCTGTGTTTACTTTTGTTGGCGTGTTGCTGCACATTTTGTTCCCGCCACCTTTTGATCACTGAAGTAGTGATCATCCTTGGTAGGACTTTGTAATCCATCACCTGCACATGCACACATGTGTCCCTGTTGGCTTGCATGAGATAAACAAAACAAGGACTCATTCATGCAGAAACAGCCCATAGCACCATAACCTCCAGAGGGAACCTTTAAAGATGGGCTGTATAATGAACACTGGAAACTTTTGGGCTCACTCATGCAGCGTTACACTGAACTATTCCAGAATGATTTCTGAAATGATTGATAGCATTATGAACTGGTCCAAACTCTGTTATATATGAAATATTCACTAAATAAACGCATATCTGCAGTGTTTTCTGTTTTCAGTGGAGGCACATTGCAAGGACACAGACAGGGACGAGTCATGACTGAACGTTGTCTTTGAGTAGCAATGGGAATCACTGGTCTCACATGGTTAACCGTTTCTTCTTAATTAAAGCTCTTCACAGACGGAACAAAGGGGAGGGAGAGGTGGGGATTGTGATTATATACATACAGTACATTCTCTCCAAATGAGACACTTTGGGGGATATTTACTACACTTTATTGTGTAAATGTCACAAGTTGGGAGAAACGTCCCGCTGCAGAGCCAGAGAACCCTCACAGTTCTAAACGCAGCAGTTCCAGACCCACAGTTTTAGAAGATATACCCAGAACCATGTAGAAAGAGGCTTAGGGTTAGCCCTCTCTCTCAGAGGAACTCATTATACTAGGCATCAGCTAATTTGAGTTTTAATTAATAAATTTAATGTTTTGGTAATACTATGCAGTGGTTAATGTTATTAAGCTAAAATTAGCTAGCTACCTAAATGAATAATGTAAGCCTCTCCTCTGTAGCACTCTGGGAACCAGCTATAACTTGGGGTAGCAGACTAGCTTCAGTATGAATTCATGGATTTTATCAATAGCACTGATATAGTACTTCACTCAAGTATGGCTGAAAAACTTATATTATTAAAGTTATATTTCAGTGGCAGGGCATATCATGAGTCACATTTCCAAAAACACTGCACATCACATATCAGTCAGTCTCTGAGTCTTATTTCAGCAGAATCATTACTATACTGCATATAAAAGGAGTAAATTAAATACCTTTTGAAGTAAACTTATGCTGTTCCTGTTAATCAAGCTAATACCATAAGAAAATGATTAAATAAATAAAATGAATAAAGCTACTGAAAATGGGACAAAGCACGATGTGAGCATTTAACTTAACTTTCTTCAAACTGAACTTCAAAACCCTCGACTGGACTTTGAAACATATGCCTGAAAGTGTGAGCACACATGTTGTTTTATGGTAAGCATGTAAAGTAAAATGAATCTGTTTGTTAAGAAAATATTACTACGATCGTGATGTTAATTTCCATTAGTCAGTTCCCATCAAGTGGACCAATTTGTATAAAAGAATCGATTCTGTTATTTCTTGAATCATAAAAAAAGGATCACAATTCCAAGAATCTTTTTTTTTGTCCCACACCACATCTCTTGAGCCTGTCAGTGACATAATCAAGTACTTTTAATAGACATACTTTAACGATGTGCAGTTGCCCATAAGGATTATATTACAGCTTTTGTCACAGCTGGCAGCTGCAGTGGTCTTGACCGATACTGGACCAATTTTAAAAACAGTTGTGCCGATTAGTCACTTAGACACAAAATCATGGGAAAATAGGGTCTAAGTTGTAAATACCAAAGATACCATCTAAAGTTGTTAAGCAGTACATTGTTTACTGAAAATATAATATTCAGAACTCTATATTTTCGATTGTAAAATTTTATAAGAAAACTCAGAACTTAGAATTAAGATACCTGAAAGTAAACAAGGCTTTTGGACAGACATTTGTCCAGTAATTTAGAATAAAGAGATGGACACAAATGTATAAAGTTATGCAGCCTTATAGTAAACAGCAGCCCTGCAAAAATACTGTCATTGTCTTTTGTGTTTTATGAGGCTATAAATAGATATTTCCTGTTTTTATCCTGTTCACCATAAGCTTCATGCTACCTTACATAGACCGTAGAGAATAAAATACCAGGCTTCCTGTTTTCACCCTCACCTCCTCACCATGTCACTCGTCTCCTCCTCTTCTCCTTTCAGCTCATCCGCCCCTCCATCCGCCTCCACCACCTCTCTGCTTAGCTTCTCATGCTGCTGCTGCCTCTCTGCTTTCACCCTCTTCATCTTTTGCACTCTCATCATCTTGTTCCTGCTAATCCTCTCACCCTCCTGTCACATCCTTCTCGTCTTTCCTCCAACATACCTCCCCCTCCTCTTCTCCCGGTTTATCCTCTTTCCACCATCTTTCCACTCTATTCTCTCCCTCCCCTTTATCTCATTCTTTCTTACTCCTCTTTTTTCTATACCTTTTCTTTTTTATCTTAGCTTTTTAACCCACATATATTCTTTCCTCTCTCTGTCTTCAACAGCTTCTGGCCCTTCTGTTTCTTTAAAAGCAACTGATCTTCATTTTCTTTCCCTCTCCTGTCATTCTCTTTCTTCCTTTACTTTCCTGTTTTGGGCTCACTACTTTGAAAATTGTCGCTGACATTAAGCCTGCATTATCCACTCTGTGTGTGTGTGTGTGTGTGTGTGTGTGTGTGTGTGTGTGTTGAGGCATTGCTCACATTGCTTCAGATCAGCTTTCACAAGGTCACAGCCAGTGACAGAGAAGAAGCCGACCATCCTGACACGGTCATATAAACACTGTGCTGCCAACAGTCTGATAACATCTACAGGTAGCCGGCTGTAGATTGTAACTGTGTTATTGTCTGATGTGCTGGTAGTAATAATAACCTGATGGAGCAGCTGGTAACTCCAGCTGGTAATTAATCAAACCTCCAGGGGACGTGGTCTGTGAGGGATTTGCTTTGATTTGTTTTTGGTTTACTGAACTCGTTGTGGCAGGTCACATGATTCTCAAAATAAACTAATTATAAAAGTAAGAAAGGAAAGGAAATGCTTAAAAAGGATAACTCTGTCCCAGTTCCATACAAAATACTTGTACGCTAAGTTGTACACTATGAACTAATGTTAGCAGTCAAGTAGCATTTTGTGCTAAAAGGAAATGGTACTTGGTTTGCGTAAACAGATGTCAATTAAACAGCAAAATTGAAAACTGCTGCTAATTTTATCTTTGAAAACTTCACAAATAGTGAGGCGGGGTTCATTACTTTTTTTGAGATCATGTGTTCGGTCATGTGTTGTGCACATTTTTGACTGTGTGCTCAAGGATCTCTCATGGTTGCAGTGATTCACTGTTTGACTACTTTGTTTTATAGCAACTGCTGACTCCTCACTCCTCTTAACCGACTGGTAGGGGCTACAAGTCATCGACAACTGTTATACCCTGTCTTAACCGCAAGCAAGTCAGACACATTTTTCACTCACAAGTGTCACACAGCAGAAACACTTTGACTTTAATCTACGCAGCTGTCTGCACCAACTACATTAGTCTTGCAACCCAGCTGTGTCTGACAGGCATAAATGCAGCTTGAAGAAAAATTTGTAAAGGCTGGTGCCCAGTAAAAAGGCAAAAAAAACCAAAATACATATTTTATCCACATTTTGTAACCGAGACAGAGCAAGCACGCTCCAGAGCCAGAGAGCAGCTCAATCTGCTCCGGTTTAATCCCACAGACTCGCCGTTCCGTTTACCCAGCAGCTGAGAAGAACAGGAACTTCTTGGGTTCTTCTGCAGTGTTTATTCATGAGCTAATTGTACATTTACTGCCACTAGACATTTTTACTACTAACCTTTAATCCCTCTGCTCCAATTGCCAACCTGTCTGCCCTGCGCACATCCACCAGCACTATCTTTTTTCCTTTCTCTCTTTTGCTCATCTACACCCAATATGGACACACACACTGCCATACTAAGACTATAATCAGGCATTGTGTTGATGGAAAAATACATCAGAAATAGTGACGCATATTGAAGGAAAGAAACTTTGGCTGCTCATTTGTTGCTGATGCTTAGAAAAGTTCAGACAAGACAGATCATTTATAGACAGACACTTCAGTGTGGTGTCACATGAGCCTGACACTCTGTAGACAAGGGGTTGGGCTAAAAACAAGGCTCACCTAGTCTGGCCATTTTTTGACCTTTTTCATGGCTCAAACTGACATCCACAGAAATAAATACTCTCATCTTGAACCGAAGTATCTGCAGATTTATTCCATACAAGACATGTCATGATCCATTTAAGTTAGGCATGATACAAGATGAATTAATCCCAATTCTGAATAATGTAATGTTCCACATAAAAAAACTGTTCTAAATAAATTACAATGTTTAAATGGAGAGGTTTGGACTAATTGTCCTGTTTATTTTTTCTAATTATGTCTACAGTTAGGTGAGACCAGGACACTCTGTGAAAATACCATTGCACTATTCAATGCATCTTAAAGAAACTGTGACTATACTATACAAAAAACTTTGCGCTCATTGCATCTAGCAGTTGTTGTGGTGGCATTACAGTAGGTGCTTCAACATCACCATCTGTTGCCTGGCAGAGATCTGCGCTCACAGTGACCTCTGCTTGTTACTTCCCCATTTTTGGCTGATACTGTAGCACCCCTGCCCACACTCCTGTCTCTTTCAGCTGGCATCTTTGTTTTGTTTTACGCTGTGAGACACCAGTGTCCATCAACAAGACACTCACTGATTTTAGTCTGCATGCTCTACTTAGCCTTTGTTTTAATCCTTGGACTAAATGAACCCATTACAGACTCAAAACATGATTAGATTTAGTATCAAGTTTGCAAGTAGACAAAACTAAAGACAACAGTCATGAGAACCAGCACTTGTAAGTGTGGTGGAGGTTGGATATCAAAGCAATAGCTACCATCAGTGATGAGGTTGACCCTCTGACAAAAAAAGTGGTCAGTGAGCTCATCAGTAGGCATCACTTACTGCTAACATGGAGGCTTTAATAAACCAGCAGGTTGAGAGTGCAACACTTTATGCAAAGAAAAATGTGTTGATAAAGTTAAGACTTACGTCTGATTACATCAGAGTCTTTTCAGCTCCAGATTTGAAACTAGACACCAGTGCTGACCTGAGCCTTGGTGGCACCTGAGGGCAGCTCTGTGATGGAGTTCACGGTTCAGAGTTTGTAGAAATGTGGAACCAGTGTGGAACAGCTCACTAGTGTAGAGTAGAAAAGGTTAATTATTGATCTTTGCTGTGTCAGAAGATTTGAATAATTAAGTGCCGTGTTAGCTGTGTATAAATTAGAGACTGCAGATGCAATGCAAGTGCTGCTGCTGATGGAAAATGTTCATCTAAATTAAATAAATGAAATATAAATTACTTTCTACAGACACTTTGGAATGAGAGTTGGTAATAATTAATGATTAATTAACCAAGTAATCAAGGGTAAAGAGAGGTCAATGTAGCTAAGAGTTTTTTTGTAGTTTTGGAGAGGTCTGAGTGGCTGCCTTGGCCAATAAGCCACAAAATAGCTTTTGTGTTTGTGACAGAAGGTGGACTTTTCTTCCAACCAGCTAATCAATTAATCAATTAATTCTCAACTCAACCCTAAAGTTGACCCAGTTTTACAATGAAACAAGTGTAAAATGTCCATATAAAACATCCTACAACATAGTCTACTTAATGTCCATCCATTCTTCCACTTAATTTGTTGCAAACATGCAGATTTGTGTCTAAATATAGTATAATGTGGTTAATACAGAGCTTCTGTTTGCACCTCTGTGTGCTTTACCTGGTTACAGCAGTATGCCATTTGTGCTTTTAAAACATATGACTGTATAATTGAAACACTGAAAGTACAAACATTAAAGAAATGCATTTGAAAAATTCAAAACCAGTGTTTCTTTTCAAAAATCATGACCTGAATACTCACGATAATCCACAGACCTTGTGAGCAGTTTCCTGTAGGAATGACTTTCTTTATGTTAGAAAGTACTTCTTTTTTTCTATTAGAAAGAAAGCTGTTACAATAGATTCTGCTACAGACAGAAAGTAGGTGACAATACATGAAACTACTCACAACAAGGTCTGTGGATTGTCTTGAGTAACTGGGTCATGATTTCCGAAAAAAGACACTGCTGTTGAGTTTTTTGCTTTGGGTACCACAGGACTAGTGCCATCTAATGCTATCATACTGGAGAGAAAGCAAAAATCTCTACAGTGAATATTGCCAAAACTCTGCAAAAGAGTCCAAAACAATATAGACAGATAAATTGCACTACAGACCAGAGGAAAAATATGCATTTTTGATTTTGAGGTGAACCGTCCCCTTAATAACAGTGTTTTGCCTGAGCTGATTGCAGTCATTCCTGTGAAAGTGACATATAATGAAGAAGCTGGGCTTGGTGGCAGCAGTTAGCTGAAGCACACCAGCTCAGCTGCCGCTGTGACTAACCAGGTGCTCTGAACATACCAGAGGAACATGCACACTGACTGTGTGTGCCGCTAATCTGTGGTGTGAAGGTCAGTGTGGGTGTCCATCCTGCTGTCTGGATTATCTCCAGGCCGTCTCACTTTTCACTGCTGTAGCATCTCTCCTCTAAATCGCTGTGTGTGTTGATGTGTGTGTGCCAGTCTTCAGGATACAACACAGCGATGCATCAGCATTCTGCCAAATAACTGCTGACCTGTTGACCAGTGTGTGTGTGTGTGTGTGTGTGTGTGTGTGTGTGTGTGTGTATTGGGGGGGTACTTCTCTCTCCAGCTGACTCTCAGGCTCCTAAAAAAGTCAGTGTCATTTCAATGTGCCTCCAATGTAGTATTAAGTTTGTATAGTATATACATATACTGCATTATGTACAGTATGCTGACTGTGTTGTGGATGAAACACAGTGATTAAATGTGTTTGACAGCCACAGTGATGATGTTTTTATCATTATGATGATAATGTAATGCAGGTTGATGTTCTTTCGTGCTGAGGGAGAAAAAAAGAGAAAAGCTTGATGCCTCACAGGTACTGTCTCTTTCATATCTCTGTTCACATGACCTCTGTATCATTATACCGCCTCTATCTGAATAAAACCACCTTAAAGCTGTTTATTTCTTATTTACTCACCTTCATCATTTCCATAAAATGTATTGAAGTTTTGTTTTTCTGGGTTTTAGAATCATTATTGGTGTGATTTATAGAAATGAATGTAATTTGAACAATTCACATACTTTCAACACACTGAAAAATGACAAAACAAGTTCATAACTGTAATGGGTTGCAGAAAGTCTGTTTGTGACAGAAATTACACACTGATTAAAAGTCAACATTTTCTTGTGCTAAGTTATTTACTAAAACCATCTCTATTGGGGGAATATTTTAGTAGTCACGTCACAGTGTTTGTGTGTTTTTTGTTTTTTGTACAGAATAGTATGTCAAACAAAATGCGTCATTATGTCCCCTGATCCACCATGGAGAATACGGGCTGGGGTTAGGGATGCACCGATTGTAGGAAGCTAGACTGATGCAGATAACAATGTTTAAAATGATGCATTGGCCGATAGCCAATGCTCATACCGATGTATTTTTTTTTTTGTATTTTTTTTGTGGTTATTCATTTTGTTTTTGTTATTTATTCATGGTTTTTATGGAAAATAAGTTGTCATTAGAACAAACAGGGCACCTGTTGCCCTCTTATGTCATACCAGAGGAGTGTCGAGCCAGGGGCTTCTTCTCCGAAACAGCAGCCAGGTATGCTAGCTACTGTCCACTGAGCCTGACTGCAAATAACCAGCACAAAATTTAGTGAGTGCAAAATCTGCCATTGCCATTTGTGAATGTCTTCATTGCCAGTGGGCCAATGGCAGTCACCAAGATGTTGATACCGATGTTTAGCCAATAAAATACAAATATGGTCCATTCCTAGCTATAGTCAGCTGGATTCACAGCTGCTATAAATCTGTCAGTTTTCAGATTAAGATAATATAAACTTTGATCCCACACTGGAAATTCACAAAACATTCATCCACAGACAACATCCCTAAAAACCAAACCACTCAAACCACTCCTGCAGCATGATCCTCTACTGCCGTTCCTCTGCTGATAGATGTGTTTAATTTTTTAAATGGTTAAGCTTCGGTGCACTCCAAGGGCTTATTATTGCTATTGTGACTCAGATCTCAGCAATTAGCCAGATGAGGACAACATTCTCAGTGGCCATTGGGCTCAGCCAGGATTGTGCCTTATTCTGATTCTCATAGACTAAATCTTTAGGCACAGCAGGGTGCAGAGAAACGGTTTGTGCGACGTCTACCGAACTGGCATATGACAGTTTTCCACAGTGGAACATCACTGATGCATAAAAGCCAACTTGCTCACCAGCTCACCTCTGTAGTCAGTGCCGCTTCCTACTGTTACTCTGATGGCAGTCTTTAAGTGTCTCACTCAACAGAGAAAACTCTCCCTTCTCTCCATAACAAGAGACACGAGCAGGCAGGTCAACTCTCAAATTGCTGCAGGGCGAGCGTCCTCATATCAGGTTAAAAAGGGTCTTTGTCCTTAACTTATAACATGTTCTGTCTCTGAGGCTTGAAACAAAGTTAACTGGCTAACTAAACTCAGGAAGCTAAGGTATGAAAACAATACCCTTAATAACAATGGCATGACTTAAAGAAACAACGATCTGCAGAAAAATAACACCGCTGCCACCAATGTAGCTGAGCACCTTGGGTTTACCTAACTGGAAGGTTTTAATAAGAAAATAATAACTGGGACATAGTGCAATGAGCAGCATCCACAGCGTCTTTTTAGTTTCTCTCCCACATGTGAAAAATGGAACTTTGCCAACAGCTCCTGCCTTTTGGAAAGTCCTAGAGGACACACTAGCTCAAATACAGAAGGCCTTTAAATGGCATCATCCATGGGCCCAACCCTAGTGGAGAAAGTCTAGTATGGTCACATGATGTTAGTCATTAAGGCCTGACTATACTCTCGAATGGATGTATACTGTGGACACCATGGACGCCTAATAATTTTACTTCTTTCTGGAGTCCACTTTGAGGACATGTCCCACATAGGGGCAGACAGTATTCCGTAGCTTGATGCTGCATTATTATATATTACAGGATCACCACAAGTAGGAGATACGTGGAACTCTCGCGTACTTACGGACACAGAATATTTTTTTTTCTGCTTTTGTGACTCTCCATTGCTTCATTTGGTTCTTTATCATTTAGCCTTAATATTTTTTGTGTATCATTTCTTTCGACAAAATGAATAATAACCCATTTAATTGCTGAGATCTGGTAACATATCAACATCATTAAAGCTTGGTACAGCAGTTAAAGAAAAACAAACAGTCAGACAATCAGACTGCTTCTAAACAAACCCTGGTTGGTCAAACCTACAACCCCAACTAATAAAAACAGAATGCAATGGCTACTCAAATCTTTTTGACCTATATTCACTTGAACACAGTAGAAAGTAAAGCTATTTAATGTTCAATCTGATTAAATTTATTTTTTGTTTGTTGTTTGTTTTGTTTTGTTTTGTTTTTTTGTTTTTTTTGTAAATACTCACTCTGAATTTGACGTCTGCAACACATCCAAAAAAAAGTTGTGACAAGAGAATGTTCACCACTGTGATGCATTACTCAGTCAGTGTTTGTGAACTGAGGACACTAATTGTTGAAGTTTTGAAGGGTGTCTGTTGTTGTATTTTGTGTTTCATAATGCACCACACATTTTCACTGGGAGACAGGTCTGGACTGCAGGCAGGACAGTCTAGTACCTGTTGGAACACGTGCACAATGTGTCCAGACATTGTCTCATTGAAATAAGCAGGGACGTCTCTGAAAAAGACGTCATCTGGATGGCAGCATATGTTGCTCCAAAACGTTTATGATCTTTTCAGCATTAATGGGGCCTTCACAGATGTGACAGTTACCCATGATGCCATTGGCCACTAACACACCCCTATACCATCACAGCTGCTGTGTTTTGAAGTTAGCACTGGTAACAATTTGGATGGTCTTTTTCCTCTTTAGCCTGGAGGACACAATGTCCATGATTTGTGAAAACAATCTGAAACATGGACTCGTCAGACCACAGTACACTTTTCCACTTTGTGTCAGTCCATCTCAGATGAGTTGAGGTCCAGAGAAGTCTGCAGTGTTTCTGGATGTTGTTGATATATGTCTTTCTCTGACAACGGTTTTCCAAAGTGTTCCTGAGCCCATGTAGTATCCTTTATACAATGATGTGGGTTTTTAATGCAGTTTTTAATGCAGTGCTGCATGAGGGGTCAAAGGTCACAGACATTTGTTGGTTTTCAGCCTTGTTCCTTATGTGCAGAGATTTTTTCTGGGTTCTCTGAATCTTTTAATGATATTATGGATTGTAGATGGTGAAATCTCTACATTCCTGCAGTTTGTGTCGAGAAACCTTGTTCTTAAACTGTTGGACTATTTGCCCACATAGTTTTTCACAAAGTGGTGTTGTATAGGTCGGGAAGGAGTTACCAATCATTGCCTTCTGTTTTTATTCATGTTTTACCCAACATCCCAACTTTTTTGGCATTGGGGTTGTATTTAGAAGAGTAAAGTTTATCTCTGTGTGAGACTGACAGACTCCAAAGAGGCAGTTTCATATATTAGACACTGATGTTGCCTTGTTTTGGATTAAATGCCTTTTCCAATTATACTGTCTTCAGAAATAGAAAATCTGTGAAAGGAGCCCATTGTTTTTAAGTAAATTACTGTGGGCCCCTGCACACAATCTAATAATGTTTGTGTGTGTGTGTGTGTGTGTGTGTGTGTGTGTGTGTGTGTGTGTTTCAGACCGTGGAAAGGGCAGGCAAAGACAGGCCATTTTGGGAGAACACCCATCATCCTACAGCGATAACGGCTATGGTAAGACTACGATGCACACACACACACACACACACACACACATTTAGAATTATACTGGTAACTGAATCTGCTGCTTTACACAAGGCTGCTACTTCATCTACAGTCGCCATACCTCAAAGGTGAAACCTGACACACTCCTACACACACACCCAAGCACACATACGTTCACCCGGCACAGGTGTAGATGGTTAGTCATGTGTAACAGTCAGTGGTGCAGCAGTAGGTATACCTTCACTTGCATTTGAAAACTGATCCCTGCCAGTTACACTCTGTCTTTAATTTAAGCTGTCACAGACATACACAGAGTACATACACACTACATACATACACATACACTTTATAGAGGTGGCTAGAGTCCTCAAAATACCTCAGGTGTGTGTGGTATTTTGCTTCTCATTTTAATATAATTCTCATATAACATATGTGTGTTGAAACAGTTATGGGTGACTCTAGTCATTCCTCCTTCCCTTTTTAATGGGACTGCACTGTAAGAAACATAGGGACAAAATTCACAGTCCTGGCTGTGTGTAAAAATACGTAAAAAAAAAAAAAGTACTTCCGGAAAAATAGCGAGCTGGAGCCATAGACTGTATATTAAATAGGTTGTAATCCTGTTTAATATATGGTCTATGGTTGAAGTGAATCCCCACCACCAGAGCCCAGATCCCTCCTTCCCAGTCACAGCAGAGACAGGCAGACTGCAGGAGCTGTGCAGGGTTGCAGAATGCATACAATCTCGTGAGGGGACAATAACAACGACGAGTCCTCCTCTGTAAGTTGATCAGCTGTTTATAACTGTCAATTGTGTGTCAATGTAAAGTTCAGCCTGTTATTGTGAAAACAAAAGCCCACTGCTCTAAAATAACAGACTCTGGATCATGAGTTAAGTGGCTGACTATCTCACTGCTGCCAAACTCCAATAACATTTTGGTCAATTTAACTGTTATACACATCTACAGCTTCTATAAGATTATTAATGATTACTTATGACCCATAAACAGACACTTACTTACATCCTGGGAAAATTCTGTATAAATTTGAACTGTGATTAATGTGAAACAGACATGCAAAAAATGTATTCTGGTCCAGAATAGAAGTTTCAAAGGACACTGGCTGCAGCATTCCTGACAAGTGAAGCAAGTATTTCAACATGTTTCCTTGTCATTTGATGATTTATTGCAGTAAATATATTACAGATTTCTCATTTAAAGTGAGGCTTCAGCATTCTTATTTCAGCCAAATCAAGCTGGATCATTTTAGTACAGAATCTCTTGTTGTGTTTTTGTCCTGTGCTGCAGCTCAGCAAGGAACCACAGTTTGAAGAAACGTTGTATCAAAGAATGAAATATATCCAACATCATGAAACACTTTGAGCATTCAGTTCAGTGACAAAGGTAGTTACATTTTCAGTGATATACATGTTTCTAACACTAGGTTATAACTATGCTTACAAAAGAGAAATGGTCACTAGGGGGCAATGTGGGTCTCTTTGAAACCAGAGAAAGAAATTAAACATAATCCAAACAATTTATGATTCCTCAGGAGAGACGGAGAGAAAGTAAAGATTTAACTTCCTAACTCTTAGTCAGTCATCATGAGTTTATTATTTCTGTCTGATATACTTTTCATAGAGTTTTTTCTTGCAACTTTAAACAAAGACAAATATGCAGTTTGAACTCAGAATGAAATGAGTTACAGTGCTCACATAACAAAGGCTGGACTTAGTTTAAGTCACAGAAACCTTCTGAAGACAGCAGCATTTAACAGTGTAACTGTAAAAATCATACAGGAACATCAAGGGATCTGTTCTCATTAACTGAACAGAAACATTAGGGCTGCATGATTACTCTTACTTTCTAAATCAGTCAGACCTCAATAATGCAAACATTATACAGAGCATTGCCATTATATTTTTTATTTTCAGCAGCATTTAATTTAATCACTGATTAATGTTTTTGTTGGAAAAATAAGGATGTGAGAGAATCCTGATCTCAGTTTTTCGAGAGAGAAATCATGATTCACATTCACAGTTTTACTTATTCATTTAATTAAAATTAATTTTTCTAGTATTAATTTTCAGAACACTTAATAACTTAGAAATATAACTTGAAATCTTTCAGCTTGAAATGAGTTGAATAAATGAACTCAGAAGAATTCAATCCAGAAGAAAAAATATGATGGAAACTTGCTGTGCATTTCTAACACACAAGATAAGTCATGGTTGCTTGTTTTCCCAGTAATGAAAACACTTTAAACTGTGATGGAGGTTGACATTCAGTTCAGTCGCTGATGCTGGAACAGAGTGTCTCCAACAGCTGCAGCTGGAAGTTCCTTCCAATGAAGAACTGACTCTTCAGTCTGAGAAAAAATATAAAAGAAAATCAAATTTAAAGTCAGTGTGACTGAAGAGTTTTTGCTGCCACTTAACTGAACACATTCTTTAAAGTACAACTGGATTAATGTTACTTTATGTCACAAGGAAAGTTTGGTTTGAGTCATTACTAAATTACCTCAACTTGTCTTTTCAAGAAATAAAATTTAAAATTTAGGATTTTTCAAATAGAGTCAACTTAAAATTTTAAGTTTGAACCAGTAATTCCAGTAAACTTCATTGAACTGAAGTGAACTGAGAATCTCTGTCCTCAGGTGCACCCTGCCCCCTGCTGCCTCTGCCTGGCAACAGCAGGTACAAGCTCACTTCAGTGGATGTGCCGGACATGGTGTCCTACCCTCTGCCCCAGTCATCATCCTCATACTCTGGCCACGCCCCCAGCTCTGTCGCCATGGTGAGTGGCCTCCATCCATCCAAGATGAACTGCACCCGCATCTTCAACCTCTTCTGCCTCTATGGAAACATTGAGAAGGTAGGTGTGTGTGTGTGTGTGTGTGTGTGTGTGTGTGTGTGTGTGTGTGTGTGTGTGTGTGTGTGTGTGTGTGTGTGTGTGTGTGTGTCAGACACTAGTCACTGCTGTTTATGTGCTGTTCTGATAATAATTTTCATGGTCTATGGTCCGTAAGGACTATTTCAAGCTGTCACAGAAGAACTTTCTGTAACTTTTTGGGATCACCTGTCCAGTATGGTTAGAAACACTGAACTGCAACATTGAACATGGTCATGTCACAAAACTGCAATACAGCTCTGATTACAGTTATACCAAACTTCTCTAAGTCCCTGTAGAATGTACAAATTCCTACCTCATTTCATTGCTGAACACAAATAAAAAAAAAAACATTCCCCATATTGACTTCAGATCAACTTTTGAATGGATTTTGTTAAGAAAATTTACACTGAAGTTGTATTAAGACCAGATCTTTCAAAGGGCAGCATGAAGACAAGGCAAGTTTATTTATATAGCACCATTCAGACACAAAGCAACTGTAAGTGCTTTATAGGAGCATAGAAATACATTAAAATAAAACTTTACAAGAACATTAAAATTGCGTTTGAGATCATCAAAACAAAAGCTAAAGGCAAGCCAATAGATAGTTGCCTGAATCTTCACTGCTGATCCTTAGCTTGGAGCCACATTCACACACACACACACCGTCTGAACTGAGTGTGTGTGGTGTGACGGTGTGCAAACAGCAAACTCCAGCAGTGTTCTGTAGACTAACAAAATTAACCCGACCCTCAATCGGCATAAGTGTCAGTAAATAAACACGTCAGAATTATGGTTGCCCTCAAAGGTCCAGTTGTAAATGTAAGACTTTATAAATGTATGTACTTGATATCATATTACATAATTGCTTCTGCCTTTGAATATTAGTGGTTTTACTAATAACTTTGTAATTTATAACAAGCCCAGAAAGCAGAATTCTTGAAAAAATAATGGTAAGTGTACAACTATTACACAATTTACTTTTTTAAATGAATATACCAAACAGTATAAGTTATAAAGTCAAAATAACAAAAGTGGCAGTTTCAGTTTGGGTAGCCTACAAGCAAGCAAAATTTATATTTGCTTTAAAAATGAAATTAAGGAATTTTGCTAGTCTGTTAAAAATGTGATTAGTTATAACCACTTAGCTAGAATGCCACTGCTGGAAACGGCTATATCATATTGATGGACTATCTCGCACACACTGACGTAGCAGTTTCACTGCACAGATAACATCAGGATGCATTCTGTATTCTGATGCAAACTGCATTCTTTGCAAGCTCTTGCAGGCCACATAAAATGAGGTGCCGGGCTAGAGTTGGCCCACGGGCCTTGACTTTGACACACAAGGGAACATTGCAAATGTGTTTACTTGTGTTACATCAGTGGGATCATAAAGTATGCTGCTTTTATAGAATACATTAAGAGTGAATGTGTGGTTGCAGGTGAAGTTTATGAAGAGTGTTCCTGGCACAGCGCTGGTTGAGATGGGGGATGAGTACGCTGTGGACAGAGCCATCACACATCTGAACAGCATCAAAGTGTTTGGAAAGAGACTCAACGTCTGGTGAGAAGTAGATCGATACACACACACACACACACACACACACACACACACACACACACATTATTTGATTATTTCTAAAATTTCATATCTTTCACCATGTCTGTTCATGAACATGTCATGTGTTACAAAGATTATCCATGTAAATGCGTTTCAGTGTTACAATTAGAGATTAGATACTGATCAAACTGAAAAAGCCAACTTTCAAAAACCATGAATTAGTCTATCTACAGACTATCTATAGTTTTATAGGTTTATAAACCCCCTGATTATTTTTTCAGTTATTTATTTTGTCTTTATAATGTAAAAAAAAATAGTAGTAAATGTTATGTCACAAGTCTTCATATGTTTTATCTGACCAGCAGTCCAAAATCCAAAGATATTCAATTAGTAACTTGGGGTGTAACAATACATTGATCTGGATCAATATATTGATTCATTGTTCAACAACCCAGCATCATTGATTAAAAAGTGAAAATATCAATCTATATCATCATCTTTAGGATATGCCATTATTTTGTCTGTGTCATAAATGTCTGTTAGAGTTCAGTCATAAAATTGTCAAATTGTAGTTATGTTGCTTTTTGTAAGTTGACATAAATGTAAATGAATGTGTTAAATGGACATGTGATATTGTCT
The DNA here is from genome assembly GCF_056507025.1 of Lutjanus erythropterus. Taxonomy (NCBI): domain Eukaryota; kingdom Metazoa; phylum Chordata; class Actinopteri; order Lutjaniformes; family Lutjanidae; genus Lutjanus; species Lutjanus erythropterus. The sequence goes on from NC_139330.1 coordinate 34,825,274, forward strand.
GATATTGATTGCAGACCCCTGAACTGAATCAGATTGATATCGTATCTCATCAGACTTTGTGATATCAGCAAATATGGTATCGTTGTCTTAAGAATTGATATAACACCCTTATTAATAATGTTATAAAAGAGAAAATCTACAAATCATTAGTGGGGAATCTGGAGAGAGAAACGTTTTTGGCTTTTTCATCTGATAAATGACTTAAACAATAATTAGGACACATTGAAATTGAAACAGCCTTTTGTAAATCCATAAATAAATTAAATCAAAACATTTCATTTCATGTCACAAAGACACAGGATTCCAATAATTATACCAGGCTAATAAATAGTAATCATTAATTAACACTTTATTTCCCTCCTCATCATGTATGAGCTTGCGTAAGAGGTGGCACTCAACAGTTTACAGTCAGAGCAGATTTGTGACATGTTGTGGATGTTTTTTTAGGGAAATTATTCACAGTCCAGGTTTAAAAGACATTTGAGTACATAAACCACATTTACATAAATACATAATACTATGGATCTGACTGCTGCCCCTGTCATTTTACTTTAAGTAACGAGGAACATTTGAACATACGATGCCACGCACTCATTTATCCATGAAAATACACTCTTGATACTCTCTGCTGTAGTCCATTGGAGATTGTGATTTCCATTAAACCGAGTCAGGACTCTGTAAAATGATACACACAATCCATTTTGACCACATTCCCCTAAATTTGTCCATTCAGATTTTTAGTCTCTTCATTTAGAGTTCATGAATCATTTATAACCAGTCTTCTAATGCAGGAGCAACTGATTGTTACCTCTTACTGGTCAGGGTTTTTTTCCCTGCAGTAATAATAATCTCATTAAGTATTTGTCTGCTGTAGTGTGAATATTCAGTGTTATACTATTGTATGTATATGCTATATGACCACTAACTGGAAAAGGGATTTGAAATACTGTTTACAAGCATTTATGACTTTCCTGTCAGTAGGATGTAAGTTTTGGGCAGTGCCAACATAAATGATAATGGTTACCTACATGCCTGGATCTGACCAGATGGGTAACACGGGTGTTGTGTTGTGTTGTGTTGTGTTGTGTTGTGTGTGTGTGCAGTGTCTCTAAGCAACATGCAGTGATCCCCAGTCAGGTGTTTGAGTTAGAGGACGGCAGCAGCAGCTATAAGGACTTTGCCATGACCCGAAACAACCGCTTCAGCAGCGCCGGGCAAGCTTCCAAAAACATCATCCAGCCTCCATCTGCAGTGCTACACTACTACAACGTTCCTCCATGCATATCACAGGACCATTTACTGAGGGTAAATAGTGGAACTAGATGACTCAACAGCAATGTCTCTTTTGAACTTATGAACTCTTATGAACCAGTTGCTCAAGATAATGTTCCATTCTATTGGAGATACAGCAGGTATCTCCAAAACTCTGCAGCTCACACCAGAACTATCTGGATAAACAGCTCTACAGGCCAGGGGAAAAATATGTTATTTTGATTTTGGGGTGAACTGTCTCTTTAGGTTTGAGTTTAGAAAATAATGAGAACACTGATCTTGATCTGATTTAATTAGGGTGTATTAAAAGCCATTTATAGCTGTTAATCACATATTTGAATTACTGAATTGTATTTTAAATGCAGCTGTAATGTGTAGCACTTTGCTCAATGCATGATGAACCTTACACATTATCCTACAAAACATAACAGTTCTCTAAATGCAGTGGCAGCCTGCTATTCTTGCACGTTAACGTCCACATGCCTCTCCTGAATGTCACGCACTGCTTATAGTTGAGTGGTTAAACGCCAGTTTATTCTGATACAGCCTACAGTCAAACCTGATTTTCATTTCCTAGGTCAAAAAACTGACAAAACATGCTAGTTTAAAAAGATATCATCTGTCTTATTTTTCTGTTTACTTATTTTGCTAGGCATTAGCGCAAAGTGAGACGGGCTGCCATCTGCTGGTGCTGCAGCTTCTGCAAGTGGCGTGCAACTGCATGACATCATAAACAGTTAACTGAAGTTGTACATGAACGAAATAGCAATTATTAGTTTAACTGACTAGTATTTCTTGGGCTGGGTCAAGTACAAGCTGTCTTAAATCATAATGCAGGGAGGAGCAGTTGCCTAAATGTCCTGATGAGGACAGATAAAGATTTGTCTGATCCTGATCAGGCCATATGATCGTTTTACGTGAAAGTCTGCCAAATGCAGCTTTACTCACATGTTATCTGCTGTGTGTGTGTTTTGACAGCTGTGTACGGAACATGACGTGCCCGGCTTCGTCAAATTCAAGATGTTTGATGCCAAACGTGAGTAGAACTTTAATGTGATGGCTCTTTTTAAAGTACGTCTTCAGAATGTGACAAAACTGATTGTTTTCCTTCTCTGTGCAAACTGCTGAACTTTGAAGGGATGTAATTACATATTTCTCCCTCCCTTCTCTTCTGTTGTTTTATCTCCTGCTCTCTTTAATCGCTCCTCCTCATGTTTCTCTCTCTCAGCCTCCTCTAAGACCATCTCCGGCTTGTTAGAGTTCGACAGTAAGACGGAGGCTGTGGAGGTTCTGACTGTTCTCAACCACTACCAGATCAGGATACCCAGTAAGTCCTACAAACATTCATTTACTCAATGTCCTCTCTGTCATACAGCTTGATTATATGTATACCTGAAAGGACAATTATATGTGCATCAAATGATATGCTGTAGTTCCTCTTCCTTATGCTGATTGATGCATATTACTTCCTAGGGTTTATGTCCTAAGCATAAGCATTTCATTTATTTTCACGTTCATGATAAAAGTCAAACTGTAGAATAATACAACTAAATGTATGTGTGCAAAGAAGAAGGAAGCTAAAGGGGCTCACAATATGAAAAACAGCTCAAATTTAAACAGTTTAATCTAACACATTTAACCACAGCTGGCATGTAGATTGCATAATGTTTCAGCTCACTCACACTTGTTGTGTGTTGTGTGTTGTGCTCTTAGCCAACCAGTGTTACTCTACTAGATATCAATATCTGTCTGTGATCATCATTTTATAATGCTGTTAGTGTTGGTTTGTTACTTGTTCTTCTTAACCAGGTTGTATATAACTGCATAACTACAGTAGTTGTAGTGTTATATAACAATCATGACCAGTGTAGTTACTACAGATATGGTATGACCAGTTATATCTCTGTTGTACTGTTGTCAAATTGGCCTTCTAACATGTAATGACATTGTTATGACAAGTCACACTTGTAGCACTGTAGTATAATGTAATGTTAAAACATTACAACAAGTCTTTTCAATTTTGAAGAGGCGTCATCAACCAGCAGAATCTAATGCATCTTTTCAGTTGGATAGACAACCAGTACAGCAACAATCAGAGTAATGAGACGTGTGATGTAGCACAGAGTGATACATGCAGTTTTGGCCAGTGTTTGGTCTGTTTCCAAGTAGAAAAAAATGGTGTTACAGTCAGCAGTTGCAAACTTTCTCAAATTACAGCTAAACAGTATGTTTAAATATGTTTCTGATAGTATTTGAAGTATGGAATAGGCAATACAGTGACAGAATCTGGATAATTCATATTTGATGCACTGCTTAGTGTGACAGTTTGATCTGAATTTCATGAGCCTGGTGCGTTTTGCTCAAAACCTGTCTCATGTGACCTTCTCAAATCTGGAGCAGTAATGCTCCTCTGTCAATTATCCTGTCAAACCCGTCCCATATTAAATTAACGGTTGTGATTGGCCCATGGACATGCAGGCCTGGCGGAAATCTGTCTGGATGGGAGGGAGTCCGGACGTATCTGCCAGAGTAAATGAAACATAAGCTTGTAGATTCGTCTGGTTTCCAGGCTATTAATAAGTTATACTAGACAATGATCATCATAAAGGAAAGCAGGGCAAGACTGCATCAAGACTATGTATGGCAAGTTACCCAGGAAGTGTAATGAGTTACTTTTTCCTTATTACTCCTATGAAAAGTAATAATAATTATTTACTTATCACTTCTTATCAATATTAATTAGTTACATTACTTGTTTTATCACATTTGTGTCATGTTGGTGCCCTGGTTGTACTCAGTTTCTCTGCTAAACCAGTAAACTGTTAACACCCAGAAAGCTTTTGTTGTCAGCTGTCTAGATGTCAGCTGGAGACAAAGTGAACCTCAAGATTAGATTCCATCACTATATATTCTCTCTGGAGGAGCCAAACAAACTCAAAATAATGATGATAGTTGAAAAGTAAAGTTGGAAAGTAAGCCTCTCTCTCTCTCTCTCTCTCTCTCTCTCTCTCTCTCTCTCTCTCTCTCTCTCTCTCTCTCTCTCTCTCATCCTTCATTTAACTTTCTGGTTAACAGCTGACATGATCTTTTGCATGTTCATGTCATCATAAGATAGCCTCCATAGGTCAAAAAGTAACTAATTTACCTGAAATATTAACTTAATATAATTACTGTTTTGGAAATTGTAATCCCTTACACTACTTTTCACTGTAAAAAGTAATAATATTACAGTAATACACTACCTGGCCAAAAAACACATCACCACCTGGATTTAACTAATCAAACAGGTCAGATCCTTCCATTGGATAGTGACTGCAGTGATTAATATGTTTCAGCTGGTAACAAGTTATTTAATTCTAACTGATGCAGTGAGGAGCTTCTCATTTCTTAAACAACCATGTCAGTAGACATATCCTGAGGTTGAGGAAAAGATGTTACTCTGTTTCAGAAGAGTCAAATTATTGACCTGCATCAAGCAGAGAAAACAACTAAGGAGATTGATGAAACTACTAAAACTGGGTTAAGATACATACAAGATAAGTTAAGATACATTAAATAATAATACATATTAAATAATAATACATTATTAAAATCTGAAAGGATAACCATCATCTTCCAGGAAGAAATGTGGTCGGAAAAAATCTTAAATGGTTGTGACCGGAGATAACTTAAACCTTTGGTGAAATCAAATCGTAAAAAATCAACAGTAGAACTCACAGCTATGTTTAATAGTGAATGTAAGAGCATTTCCACACACACAGTGTATGTGGAAGCTGTGTAGCCTTAAAAAACCACTTATCAGTGAGGCTAATTGGAAAAAAAGGCTTCAGTTTGCTGTGGAGCATAAAGATTGGACTATGGATCAATGGAAAAAGATCATGTGGTCTGATGAGTCCAGATTTACCCTGTTCCAGAGTGATGGGGGCATCAGGGTAAGAGGAGAGGCAGATGAAGTGTTGCTCCCATCATGCCTAGTGCCTACTGTACAAGCCTGTTGGGGCAGTGTTATGATCTGGGGTTGCTTCAGTTGCTCAGGTTGAGGTTCATCAATGTTACGAGCCCAAGAAATGTCACTACCTGAATATACTGAATGAACAGGTTTTTACATCAATGGATTTTTTCTTCCCTGATGACACGGACATATTCCAAGATGACAATGCCTGGATTCATGGGGCTTAAATGGTGAAAGAGTGGTTCAGGGAGCATGAGACATCATTTTCACACATGGATTGTCCACCACAGAGTCCAGACCTGAACCCCACTGAGAATCTTTGGGATGTGCTGGAGAAGACTTTACACAGCGGTCCAACTCTCCCATCATCAATACAAGATCTGCAACTCTGGACAGAAATAAATGTTGTGACATGGCATAAGCTTATCAAAACGATGCCATGGTGAATGTGTGCCATAATCAAAGCTAAAGTGAAATATTAGAGTGTATAAGTTTGTTTGGGGTTTTTTTTTGGCCAGGCAGTGTGTATTGCTGAGTAGTATATTACTGCCCAACACTGATCAAGACCTGCATCATTAACTTGTCTGTCACTGATGACTTATTCAGCTTCTTGTATTATTTTATACTTGTTTTATTTGTGCTCTTTTAGCATCTCTGCACTACAGTTGCATTTCTTATACCCTTCTATCTATGGGGTGTGGCTAATGTCTCTGTCTTTGTGTGTGTGTTTTCAGATGGGTCCAACCCATACACCCTGAAACTGTGTTTCTCCACCTCATCTCATCTATAAGAAGTGGCAGAGCACAAGACAAAGCTGCTGAGCCTGACAACGGCTGACCTCTGACCTGACAGACAGAGGGACAGGGACCATGAGAGACAAGTGGAGGAGATATGAAGTCAAAGAAACATGAAAAAAGAAGAGACTGAGAGGTAGACACCCTTTAAAGGTGATTAAGGAGACAGAAAGTAAATTGTTACAAAGAGAGAAGACACTGAACATCAAACCCACACCCATCATCCCACCGTCCAATCGCAACTCAACAAGCTGACACATTCTGCAATACTCTAATATATGTCTTTATAGTGTCATGTGGAACAAGTGGAGGACGCTGCTCATGTGTTTGTCCCAGAAGTCTTGGTGGACTTATCTTTGAGTGTGGACAGAGACTGGCAGACAGACAGACAGACAGGGACCCACTCTGAGGACTCTCTTGTACAAAGTCCACTTCAGTGTTGGTCAGATGTCTCTAAACTCCTCATCTGGTGACTCAGATATTATTTTAGTGTTTAAAACTAATAAATACAGTGTTGTTTTGAATTGTCATTGAACATATACAGTTAATGTGGATACAGTTTTAACACACGTTCTCATTTAGAGTTCAGAAGTCTTAGATGAACTTTTTGCCCCTGGCAACAACAACGTGTAAGGACAGAGGTGTCCTTCTGTTCAGTCCAGCACTTTGCCCCAGTGTGACAAACTGTAACTCAACTACTGACCAATTGTTAAGTCTTTTGTGGACATTTTCGATCCCCAGGTTTGGTGACAATCTGAGCTGATTTTTCAGAATTTTTCAACACTTTGTTTTGTGACATGTTATCTGGAAAACTAATGGCAAGACTTCTATGAATATTCATGTTTCCAAGAATGAATTCTAATGTTTTAAAAGCTGTTATCTTCAGCTTTGCTGCCATCTCCAAATGTTCTAACCTAGACGCAAGAAATATCAAACAAATTTACTGAACATATTCATTCTTCTCAGAGGATGACCTCTTTTACAATCTTCCCTTGAGCACCAACATCAGGCCAAAATATCAGCTTTGCATACAAGATACCTGATAATGCAACTGAAAGATCTGCCTGATCACATTCATGTTTCAAAAGAGATGAACCCCTCTGATTTTAATGCTTCTATCACCTTTTCTCTAGTGCCACCCTCAGGACACAAGTGACTTTATCAGCCTCTTCCGATGAGGCTCTAAGTATAGGAAAATTATTGTATTGTTTTGTTTTGTCTTTCAAATTGTGGTGCGAATGATTTGGTAGAATTACAACAGTGTAAAAAACAAATTGTTCATGTAAACAGTGTGGGCTTTCTTCCACACTGCCCTGCTCGTCATGTTTTACATGCTAGATGTTGTGTTTCACTAAATATAACAGATAGAAGATGTCAGGGTTTAGTTCTTAAGGACAATAAGTCCAACAAGAACATTATTGTCACAGTAGAGCTGCTGGTACTTCAGTTGTTCAAGTTCAAGCAAACTTAATTATCCCAGAGAGGGAAATTCAAATGGTCAAGGTACAAAAATACACAAAATGGCCATAAAAGCAGATAAAAATGCACAATATGCAGCCTCCATCCATCCTCCTAACACACCCCCACACACACCAATATACAGTGGGCTATGATCCCTAAGAAAATCAACTTTACATCAACATTATAATCAACTATCAACTAATAAATATATTGCACTATACAAGTCAGGGTTTTCCCTGGATGTTTTTGAGACAAAGTTGGCAGAAGCTGGAGACATGCATGGCATGCAGTGTACACAATATGTTTAAGTGACAAAATGACTATTTGAAATATGAAAATGTTCATAGAGATTTAAATTTTAATTTTAAGATGGAACAGAAATAATACTAAAACAAAGATTGTGACATATGACACCGTTAATTTTAGTACAGGAATCAAAATAGTTGCACATTGTGCACATTTCACTCTCCTGGCTCTGTACAAAACAAAGATGAGAGTGATGAAGGGAAAAAAACATCTCAAGGGACAAACAGGACAAAAGATGGGTCAAAAAATGCTGAACTTTGATTTAAAAAAAATTATCTAAAATAGAAGCATGATTTGGAGTCACTGGGTCACAAGCCATTAAAAAAATATTCATTGACTCACTGCTCTATTCAATCTATGACTATTCTATAATAATTCTATAAAAAAAAAGTGCACATTATCAATCAAAATAGGTTTGCTACATGAGACCAATTTAGTACATTTTTTGAAATCATAATATTAATTAACATGAGAAGGTCAGCACGAAGGGACTGTAAAAATAGTGTTTTAATTTTTGTTAGAATTCTCAACAAATGTGGCAGCTGATAATACAAAGGTGGCCCACCTTTGAAATAGATAGGCAGGGAAAACCCTGCGAGTACGCATGCACATTCATCGCAAACTGCCTCAACCAAAATAATTAACATCAAATCTTGTGGGGATTTTTTTGCTGTCCATCTCATTTAACTGTCTAAATTGCTGTCAAACCTGGCTCTTTTCCTTTGCAGAAACCTTCTTAACCCTTACCTTGATGGCTTAGTTGGATCCTGTTGTGTGGAGGATGAGTAGGCTCATTGAGGACACACCCAGCCTTATTACCAGTCATAACTGTTTAGATACTGCTGGTGGACGTGTGTATGATTGAAAGCGGTACAATAAACTCAGAATGCCTAATGCATCAACCTGTTAATATTCCAAGTCCGATCTTTAAAGGTCCAGTGTGTCAGATTTGTTGGTAGAATATATCAGAAATGCAATATAGTCTTCAGTGTGTTTTCATTAGTGTATAATTGCCTAAAATGTGAATCATTGTGTTTTCGGGACCTTAGAATGAGTCCTTTATATCTAGCTGGTCTTCCGTCTCTACTACATTGCACCACCATGTTTCTACAGTAGCCCAGAGCAGACAAACCAAACACTGGCTCCAAATACAGCCTTTCGCGCTTTATGTGATTTTTGTGGCAACAGTAGGTGCTCCCACTCACTAGGAAGGGGAGGGTGAGTGGTATTCAGTTGGTTGTAAGTAATCTCACTGCTAGATGTCATTAAATCCTACACACTGGTCCTTTAAAGGATAGTCCCCCCATTTTTATTATTACTTTCTTAATGTGATGTATTTCCTCTTGAAACAGTCGAGGTGATGGATCAGTGAATCAATCAGATATATTTGATGAGATCAGCAGAACGGCAGGCTAGTTGAAACATAATGACTGATGACTTTATTGATTGGACTCTGTATGCTCTTAGAAATAAGGGTTCCAAAAGGGTTCTTCCTGAAAGGCGGAGGTCTACCCAGAACCAGTTGCTACTGAAGAATCCCTTCCCTTTTACAATCCTTTTATAGAAAGGGTTTGTCAAGGGTTCTTGTAAGATTAAAAGTTTCATTTAGAACCCTTTTCATCCGCAGAACCCTTTTTGGAAGAATGAGGTCAAGGATTGTTTAAATGATTGAAGAACACTTTCATCACGGGTTCTTTGTACCTTAATATAAAGGGGTTCTTGGGTTTAGCCCCTAAGTGGATTCTAGATAAAAACCTTTTGAATGTAAAAAGTGTTCTCTGCAGAACCCCCTGAGCATTTTCTTCTTAAAATCCTTGGGGTATAAAAAGATTCTTGGTGTTGTACCACGGGTTAGTTCTAGATAAAACTCTTGGAACATAAAAAGGTTCTCGGTTGCACCCCTGGGTGGGTTCTAGGTCAAACTGTTGAAATATAAAAAGGTTCTCGGTAAAACCCCCTGGGTGGGGTCTAGATTAAACCCTTAGAATATAAAAAAGTTCTAGATGAAACTTTGAAATGTAAGAGTTATCGGTAGAACACCCTAGGTGTGTGCTTGTTAACATCCTTAGAAGGTGGAAAGGGTCTAGATAAAACCAGGAGCAGAGAAGATTCTGGGTGGAACCATTACATTCTCTGTTTAACCTCTTATAGGGGATTCTGAGTGAAACCTTTCACAGATGGTTCTGGTGTAACCTTGTATATTTGGTGGAGTTCCAGGTGGAACTCTGAAAGTGTTCAAAGTGGAACCTTTAGAAAAAAAAAATATTCTACCATGAACCTAAGAGGGTTCTCCTATGGGGACTAGCTGAAGAACCCATTATGGTTCAGAAAAGCATCTTTATTTCTAAGAGTGTACAAGACAAGTGGCAGTTTAAAGGACCATTTCATGAAATCTTTTTGTTTGAGCCGTAATTCTTGTCAGGAAAGGAGCCCATGGTGGAACCTAAGATAAGACAGGTTTACCTAAGTCCAGTTTTAATTTAAACACCAATCTTCACTAAAAATGGACAAATCTTACCTTCAAACTCAGTATATATCAATCTCATCTTCATTAAAATCAGTGTCACATCTGTGTGGAAAATGTTTATGCTCATTTCAAAGATACAAATATTAATCTATTTGCACTGCGCATGGAAAACTACTGGAATTACATAGTATTAAAGGACATTTTTGTCATATTAAACAGAATTCTTTTTTTCTGGCAATATTTCCTTTTGATAATCTAATGCTCATATAAGATTTTTTGTGGATTTTTGCATAAAATATGTGAATGAATATGCTACCTAAAATCTGGATGATGTGCAGGCTCCGTGTGTAGGTACAGAGTGGATGATTCTTGGAGGCCAACACATCAACAAAGAGCATCTTGTCTGTGTTCCACCCTGTATCTCATATAGGACATGCAGACTTCACTGCTCCCAGCCTTTGTTTTAGCACATGAGGATCCATCACACGAGAGAATTACGGCATGCATTTTGTACATAATATGTAAATAAGGAAAAGGTGTGAAAAGTTTCGACAGATGAGTCAACTTTGTCTGCAGTTAAATTATTGCTCATTTAGATGTTGTTTGTACGTCTCTTACATCACTTGAATCTTACTGTATTTCTAAGGAGGTTTTATTTATTCTTTTTTAAGTTTTTTAAGCCTTTAAGAGGGTTTGATAAATGAGCGCTGTTGTTATTCTGAAGCTTTTCATCATGGGACTGACAGTATGAGACAGATCCACAGATGTCGCTGTAAAGGTTTAATGTTGTTAATAGTCAATAATCACTAAGAAAACACTTAGAAAAATAACTATATTGTTCCATTCATTTTAGAATCTCTGTGGTTGTAACTTACAGTAAATGTACATGTTCAGATTGAATAAATTCAGGTTTGGAGCTGGAAGGTCAGCTCCACACAGTCAACTCAGCTGTCTCTCACTTGTCTTCATTTACAGCACATGTGTCAAACTCAAGGCCCGCGGGCCAAATGTGGCCCGCCACGTCATTTTATGTGGCCCGCGAGAGCTTAAAAGGTCTGGTTGTCTTATAATAAATAAGTCAAAAGGGTGCATTGACCATAAACTACATTTCCCATAATGCATGCAGATTATATGATGGCATCCTGCCAATAGATTGCAGTGTTTCCACATCAATGCCATTTTCTGAACAGTGGAATTGAGAAATGCAAACAATGATCCCAAAATATCCAGGAAGAGAAAAATTGATGCAGATAGAAGGCTGTTTCAAGAAAGATGGGAAGGTGAATAACATGTCATAACTTGTTATTTTTCCTTATTCACTTGGATAGTTTGATCGTTGTTTGATGGAGTAATGTGGGTTTCATAACCTGACAAATTAAAAGGATTTATGTTATAATATATATTTTTTTTTACATCTATGCAAATATATACATGTAATATTTGTAATTTGAATAAGTAAAAAAATCAGAGTTATTTAACATTCAGGAGTAGTTAGATTTATTTTACATTACGTTTAGTTACATTTCGCTACATTTATACTGTCTTACAGTTACATCTGGCCCTTTGAGGGCAACCATTATGCTGATGTGACCCTTGGTGAAAATGAGTTTGACACCCCTGATTTGTAGCTTAAAGGAACAGTTCACCTCAAAATCAAAAATACATATTTTTAGAATCTACCTACTTTCTTTCTCCTAGACGAAAGTAGTTCCTACATGAAACTGCTCACAACAAGGTCTGTAGATTATCTTTAGTAACTGGGTCATGATTTCTGGGAAGAGACACTGCTTTTGAATTTTGGGAGGCTGGAGAGAAGGCAGACATCTCTACGGCTAATATCACCAGAACTCTGCGACTTACACCAGAAAAATCTAGATGGATAAATAGCAGTACAGGCCAGAGGGAAAATATGTACTTTTGATTTGGGGATGAATTGTCCCTTTAAGGACCTTTATGAATATGTTGATAAATTTGAAAAAAGCTGTTATAGATGATTTATTAATTTTTCACTTTTTTCTCATTTTAAGTTTAAGTTTTCTTATTCAACAAATGGCTCTGTCAAGTAAAACAATGTCAAACTGCCATTTTTAGACTCTTAATTAAAATATGCATTATTTTTCATTGGTTAAATTTTTAGTGGCGACTAATCGATAATCAATTAATTACTAACATCCTTACTTCTTAAACTTGTTCTACTGTTTTTTGTTTATATGTCTGGTTTTCATTGGCCTATTTGCAATCAGATCACCTTATAGGCTACAAATAAAAGGACTGGATATTAATTGATTATGATTTTAAAGGTAGCTAAGTAGATTACATATTGTGTTTCATACTTAAGTGTGAGTAAAAGCCCAGACTTGAAAATCTACTCATAGAAAAACCTAATAAAAAAAACCAAACAAAAAAAAAACTACTGCAGTAACTTGAGTATCTGGAATCAGTTACCTCCACTCCTACATGTGTGCTATTATACATCTATTTCCTTCTCTTGTGTTCTTTCACATATGTAAGTAGAAGTGTAACAAAAGCGGTCTCAAATTATTCCTATGGACATATTGTACGTGACGTGGTCCCTGATATGTTTTCATAAATTGAACCTGTGAGTTAAAACACTTTCAGAATACTTTCAGTGTTTACTGTAGGTTACGGGGAGGAAGGTCATCCCTGTCCTGCAAGACAAATCTCGGGAAAAGTGTTGCTTGAAAACGTCGGCGCGTTCTCTCCCGCTCGGCCCACATGACAGCTTCCGGTCCTCTGATTGGTGGTTTTCAAATACATCGCCGGAGCTCATTGGTTTGTTTTGAACGGCTGCTGCACTGCGGTCAATTCAAAAGAGTCTGTCAGCATTCCAGCGGCAGCCTGTGCACGGAGAGTTCATACAACACAACGAGGCACAGTCAGGTGAATATTATCCCACTTTTTGCAGGCTTAAATAACATTCTAATAATGTGTCTGGTCAGTTGAGAATTTGGACCATTCAGTGTAGACAGACAGTGGGCCAGCTGCCACTAGATAATCAATAGAGGGAGTCTTAACGATTAGCATTAGCTAACTTAAGCTAACGACCTTAACTTGCTTGAAGAAAAGGGAAAATTTAACGGCTCAGTACCAACTTTAATGCTATATCATGCCATATATTAACGTTAGTGTCGTAGGCAGAACCAAAACACTAGTTCATAGTTGACAGCTGATGCTAAATATTTAGTGTAAAGAAAGATATAAGCCACTAAAAATCTAGCTATACCGTTAGCTTATATAAGATACTGCGTAACGCTAGTATACTTTGCTGTTGACAGTTAGACTAGTTAGCTAAGCTTCAGTTTGAAATACCGACGTAGCTAACAAGTTATAAAGCCTAACGCTATGGTACATGTATGTAAAAGACTGAATAATTAACAGTTAGTTATATGCCGTGCCTAATTCAAGCTGTTTACTGTCTATGTAGGTTTATGCTCACAGCTTTGATGCTTTTTAGGCTACATTTTACGTTGTAACTAAGCAAAACAGGCACTAAACTAACTAAAAGTAATTTGCATAAATGTCGCAGAAATCAAATCAAGGTTGTTGAAACAGAACTCTTTGTGTGACAGCATGTTTTTTTCCTTGCAGGAAATATGGAAGACTACTTGAAAATAGAGAAAATTGGAGAAGGTTGGTGCTAATGTTTTCTTATTTTCTATATTATTACATTCTAAAGTTTATTCAGTGTCAGTCTGGCTCTGCGTAAAATGTTTAGATGTATGATGGTAACTTGTTCTTGCAGGCACCTATGGGGTGGTGTATAAGGGCAGACATAAGGCCACAGGTCAGGTTGTGGCTATGAAGAAGATCCGTCTGGAGAGTGAGGAGGAGGGTGTTCCCAGCACTGCGGTCAGAGAGGTCTCTCTGCTTCAAGAACTGAAGCATCCCAATGTTGTACGGTACGTTCACTGTGTGTGGAGTTCAGGGTAAATTACAGAAGGGGGTGTAGGACAGGGCTGCACTTGTAGCTATAGAAGTGCAGTATCCAAATTGCAGGAGCTGCTTTGTTTATATATGAAGGTAAAATGTGTGGCAGAGAGCTTTATAATGAAGTACTGTAGTGCTGCAGAGATGTCCTGGCCTACAAATCTTGTGTCCAGAGGTAGGACACAAGATTTGTTTGGAACAGATCCTGACAAATGTCACACCATCAGGATTTTAATCATTTTTTATTTTAGTGAAAATGAACTTTAATGTGATTCCACTCAGGGCTCAACAATAAGGTTAGCCCATTTGCCTGGAGCAAGTAAAGTGCCATGTTAGGCGAGTAGTCTGGCAGTTCACTTGACCAACCAGTCAAGCGGTAAAAATAATTAGACTATTTTTTATAATCCATGAAATTGTAAAGTAATTTTCATGCAAAAATGGGAGTGCTGTTTTCAGGGTTCTCCTATGGGGACTAGCTGAATGCTGTTTTCAGCCTCTCAATTTAAGAGATTTAATTTTTACTTTGAAAACCTGGGATGATTATTTGATAACTGCTAATAAATAAATCAGTTGGTACAGGGGCAAGTAAAAATTGACTTTGGCCAAGTATCGCAATATCTGTCAAAATAATTGCATTATTACTTTTTGTATTTTTTACTATATAGTACAGCCCAAGTGCAGGGTGTAGGGGGTTTAAATGTAAAATAAGATTTTCCAGCATATAAAATGCTAATGGTATGAGTACAGCTACAAAATGACAGCAGTGCCATAATTTAAACGTGCCTGTATGTCACTGTTGTTCTAGTGACATATGTTGTTTCTGAGTGGTATGTCACTGTGGATCTTTCATGTGCCACAATCATTCTAACTCAAGAAGATTATGAAATCTACACCATAACTATAACAACAGGAGTAGTGGTGAACAATATTGACATCACTTTCAGAACGATTTGATGAACAATAGAAACACTACCAACCAAACAAAGTGCATAAATTATTGTCATATACAAATTACCTATTAAACACTTATACATCATGATATTATGACGCAAATTGTCCATAGAAATGTCATTTTACCTCAGATGTACTCCCGAGGATCTCTGAAGTTTGTTTTGTTCCTGATGTTCTCTTTGCTGATCACCAGGAGAACATGAAATTGATGTTGACTCATGAAAGTATGAATACATTTTCGTGTCATTCTCTGTGCAACTTACAGCAGTTACAGGTCATCAATATCTATTTTCCTAAACTGACAACACAGCTGGAGTGTGCAGCGTGTGCTTGGCACCACTGTTTGCAGGGTGATGTCACTCATCAGTGTGGATGCTCACATCATTATTGTTGGTTATTCTTATAGTTGATTATTCTTGGTGTGGGAGACTCTTTATGGCACTATTAAACTGTATGTCAGTCATGTTCCACTGTCAAATACAAACACTTAACACAGACATCAACAGTGACAACTCCATGCCAATAGAATAACAGTGGCATTAATATATATATTATACACTTCAAAGAATATGGGCTTCATTTGTGTTGGGGTGTTGCTACAGGCGCCAGTAAGATGAAATAGGATCCAAGAAGTTCAGTTTGGCTTAGAACACTGAGACACAAGTTCAAAGTTCAGGAAAGTAATCACAGGGACAATCAGTTTATCCTCTGTCTGGACAGTCAGAAGATTAACAATAGACTTACACTGTGTCCATCACAATGTGTTGCAAGATGATATTTACACCTTTCAGTCATAGTAACTGCTCATAGTATACTGTAAATATACAGCCAAACAGTTTATATACAGTTTGTGAGAAACAAAGAATTATCACAGCCTATGAGAGAATTTATAACTAAATGTTGTATGAACTTACCCAGAACCTATGTGTTTTCTGTGTATCCCAGACTCCTGGATGTCCTGATGCAGGAGTCTCGTCTCTACCTTATCTTTGAGTTCCTGTCCATGGACCTGAAGAAGTACCTGGACTCCATCCCCTCCGGCCAATACATGGACCCTATGCTGGTCAAGGTAATGAATTCCCAGCAGTTTGCCGACAGCCGTATTATTGCAGATGATTTGGTTTTGAATTATTAGATTAAGGGAAATACTGGCTTTTCATAAGCAACAGCATAATTTAATTTAAAAAAATACCTAAAGTAACAACATTCTCGATCACCATCTTTGTGGTCATGGAAAAAAATCTATGAAGGGATGCTTGGGCTTAAAAAATGTTTGGGAACCACTTTTTTTCAAACAGCTGAGTGTGCCATTTGTCATGTTTTGCAACATGTCTCTCTCTCCATGTTAATTCTCCTCCTCAAAATTCACCGCCCTTTAGAGCTACCTCTACCAGATCTTGGAGGGTATTTACTTCTGTCACTGTCGACGAGTCCTTCACCGGGACCTGAAACCACAAAACCTCCTGATCGACAACAAGGGAGTCATCAAACTGGCAGACTTTGGCCTGGCCCGGGCCTTTGGTGTTCCTGTCAGGGTCTATACCCATGAGGTGAGAATCCATTGGCACACCACTGGCAATCATGGACAACTGAAACGTAAACCTACAATAACACAGTGCTCTAAAATGACCACTGAGCTGAATCAACCCATGTGTGTTCTCAGGTTGTAACTCTTTGGTACCGGGCTCCAGAGGTCCTCCTGGGTTCACCCCGATATTCCACTCCTGTCGATGTTTGGAGCACTGGGACCATCTTTGCTGAACTCGCCACCAAGAAGCCTCTGTTCCATGGAGACTCTGAGATAGACCAGCTCTTCAGGATCTTCAGGTAGATGCACCAGAGTAAACCTACATGCATTCAGTAGTCTAACTCCAAATGTGAATTAAAACATGTAAAGTAGTGAAATAGCTGATTTGATGGTTGTCTATATCAGCCTTAGTGTGTAATTTCCATGAAACTATCAGCTCATAAACTTTTGTTTTATTTCACCCCTCCCTAAGAGTTCAACAACTATGGTAAATGATAACAGAATTATTATGTATTTCATCTATAGATTTTATTTAAAACTGGTAAGTAGACTGTATTTATGTAGTGCTTTTTAACCTTAAAGTTTCCATGAAAACAAAATTGATGTTTAACTGTTTTCATCGCGAGTGTTATGATATATGTCACCTATATTCCACTATCTGGCCCACCAGTGACAAGACAGTAGATTTTTTGGGCATTTCAGTGCTATTTCAGAGTTCCTGGAAAATGATTAAAAACTGTTTGATTCATCCTGCATTCTGGAGATGTTACTGAATTTTTGTTCAGTGGAACACTGTCGCAGACTGCAGTGTTTCTGACAGCTATATAACTTTATTCTCTGATTTGGGTGAAACTGGATCATATTTTATAGGTGAAAATATTTTCTGGTTTCCCCTCTGATGTCCTCTCAGTTATTTAATTACAGAGTTTCCTTATGGGCAGATAGCTTTTGCTTTGATGCTAAAGAATTTAAACCTGTGTTAGTTATTAGCTGTCATTAGTGGGCTACAGAACCAGGCTCAGCAGCCTCCCAGTGAACAGCTGGTCAGCCTCTGAGGCTAACAGTGGGTATAGTACAGAGGTCATCTGTGGAGTTTCCTGATGGAAATATAACTTAACTTGTTGCTAAAACTTAGATAAGCACTAACTGGTCTGGGGTGCCAGGAGCCAATCGTGAAGAGAAAACAATTGTGGTACTGTAGTGTATTCCCTGTTGTCAAACTGGCCACTGACAGTTAGTGTTAGGTATTTTGGGGGGTTATCTGATAACAGTGTTAAAACATTACTTTTAAAACGACAGCAGTGCGTAAACAGTGCCTGAACCAATTCCTTTTTTAAAAGGAAGCACAAAATGACAGTTGATGACATTGAAGAACAACATGTTTCATTGCTGAGGCAAATCTGAGCTTAAACAATACATTAACTGTTAACAGTTAAAAGTATACTTGGACATGTAACATTCACATGATGAATAAAACTCACCTAATTAACACTTAATATTTACTGTACTAATAGTACTAAGTGTCCCTTGTGTCACAAGATGTTGGACATTCCAACTGGTGTTGGTATACTTTAGAGTAGGGATGTCCCGATCACATTTTTTTGCCCCTGAGTCCGAGTCATTTGATTTTGAGTATCTGCCGATTCCGAGTCCCGATCCGATACTTCAGCAACGCATTAATAAGAAGAAGAAAAAAAGAGAATACATCCACATTTCCACCACGCCCAATTTGCACACATTACAAGTGCCTGTTGCACTGCCTTCGCTGTCCAGTTTAAAATGCCTCCAAAGTGCAGACATTTTCGCTGTCCCGAGGTGACACGTTTGCCCTTTGTTAGCCTACTAACTACCAGCTCACTACTGTTGTCTGAATTCCCCGCCTGCCGTAAATTGTGACTTTTACGGTGTTGTTTCTGTCTGCGTAACAATGAATATTGATGTTGTGGAACTTATTAAAATTAAAACTAAGCCATTGTCATTCCATTTGACAATCTCTTTGTACCTCAGGATGAATTTAAAACGTGAACATGGCCATGCTTGTTGTTTTGTAAGGTTAAATCCGATAATTTCCACCTGATTCCAATCATTTGAAAATCATATGATCGGCCCCGATTTCTGATCATGTGATCCGATCGGGACATCCCTACTTTAGAGTGATGCAGAGATACACTTAAGACTGTTTAGCTCAGCATTTTGACTGTGTTAACTGTGGCTACTACCTAGCAAAAGGCTCCTTACTTTCAGCATCATATAGAGTCAGCAATTCACAAACACACTTAGACTGGCTCTGGATAACAGCTCCATTCTCATCGATGTCTGTCGGAAGCAACTTAATGTTCAGTGATTTGCCAAGGACACATAACATAACATGTGGACAGGAGCAGCTGGGGATCCAACCCAGAGATTAGTGGACAACCCACCCTACTTTCTGAAGCACAACCACCACATCCAGATGACTCACTCTGTAAGGCTTTCGCTAGTGGGGCAAGGGTGAAGCAGGACAAGGTCCATGCCCCAAAAGCATTAAATATCCAGGAATTCACATTATCAACGCTACCACTGATGTGTGTAACAATTTGGCCACATGATAGCACATTGACCATACACAGTCCATCCATATACCAGGTTTTGACCTCTTGTCACAGCTGGAACTATTATAGGAATTACATTTAGTCTGTTGTTCCTTCAGTGGAAAGACAGGTCTCCCTCTCTGATTTTTTTAAAACCTCCTCCTGTTTCTGTTCTTTCCAGGACTCTGGGAACTCCAAACAATGACGTGTGGCCTGATGTTGAGAGCCTACCTGACTACAAAAACACCTTCCCCAAATGGAAGTCTGGCAATCTGTCATCAATGGTGAAAAACCTGGATAAGAATGGCCTGGACCTACTGGCGGTAAGGACTAGGGCTGATCCAGTTAACAGAATCATTCTTACCTTACTCACACTGTTCACACTGTTTCTCTTCTTTAAACTAGTCAGTCAGATAACGTTCAGTGCAGAACAAATTCGTTTGTAGAGAGGAAAAAAATGAATTTAGCTCCAACTTGATAAGATTTGACATAAGTGATACACCTAATATAACTCTATAACTACATCTACAAGAAGTAACCCTGACATTCACAAGTTTGGGGACTTCAGTGGAGGCAGCTCAGGCTGAGTTATTCTGCATTCAAGTCCCAATAGATGTCAAGCACATAAAACACTGGGTCCTACATTTCACAGAATGCAGTTCAGCAGAATCTTTCTCTCGAGCATATGCGTCAAACTTAAGCTGCTAACTTCAAGCCCACGAGTGGATTTAGATTTTCTATAAAAAGCCTATGGACTACAGGCCTATTCCCTACAACACATACATAAAGAGGTCCATCCTGATGCATTAATTGGTTTCTGACTCTGATAAGGTAGTTCGGCAGCGTTTCCCACTTTCCCAGAGGCCATTGCTCTCCTAATGTTGTAGTCTTTGTCTTTTTTTAGTCCACACAACGCTGCTGGAGTTTCACAGTGTGGCAGAATCTCACAAACAGTGAATGGTAACCAGTTTTTTAAACAGAGAAAAAAAGAAGAAAAAAAAAAAAACATAGAATGCTTCCATACTGACGTCTGGTGTAATCCAAGTCTCCTAAAGTCCCAACATGCCCTTCAGTCACACACACACCGTCAGACCACACACACCCAGTTCAAACAGTGTGCAGGCGCACGTGAACGTGGCTCCAAGTTAAGGACCTACAGTGAAGATTTAGGCTAAAAACATGGTGGAAATGACATCTTTCAGGTCAGCTTGGCATGCTGTCTCTGTTCTCCCTCTGTTTCTTCTTGTGTTTCTACCTCTTCCTATAATACAGTACTGTCTGTGTGTTTTATGTTACTGGAGGTTTCCCCTGTAAATTACATTTGAAAGAATTTGCAAGCAATGTTTTGTCATCACTTTTCTGATGACAACAGATTGCTCAGACTCATGAATAATTTCCATTCTAAAAGTTGTGTCAGCTTGCTCTGAAATTTTGTAAATGAGGATTTCCACAATGATTGTATTGATGAGCACATTTCAGGGTGTTACCGTTCAATAGAAAAGCATTGTCATCCATTTTGCTCACCAAGCCTGATTCAGTTAATCACTGGGTTCACATGTGAAGATATTTGTACCTTTACCCTTAAGATCAACAAAAAATGCATAAACCCTTGAGAAAAGTAACTATTGATCTAAGAATCCTATTTTTCCAATCAACTGTGTAAACTGGTAAAATAAGGTAATTGGCATGAATGTACTCTTTCTTTTTTGGAAGCCATTGTCCTCCAAGAAATCATTTGACCTACCAAACACCTAATGTTGGTCATGTGAACTAGCATGGTAGTTGCAGTTAAATTTTGAGCAGCTTTTTTTTTTTTTTTTTTTTTTTTTTTTTTTTTTTTTTTTCTAAAAGTCAAAATTTCAGCTTCTTAAATTTGAATATTTTCAGTAAACTGAATATCTTTGGGTTGTGGGTAAAACAGGACATTTGAGAACATTTTTCACCATTTTTGACATTTTATGGACCCAACAACTCATCAATTAATTGATAAAATAATGGTCAGATTAACTAAGAAAATAATCATTATTTGCAGCCCTGATTAATAGCCAGTCTTTCAAAAACTGTGTAATAATGAGACAGATGTCAATCAGACTTTGACCTCTTAATCAAGTCCTCCAGGCTGTCCTCACTGAAATGGATATGGAATCACCTAATGATGTCTCCTGTTCATATTTCCTGTCCTGTTTCTCTGATGTAGAAAATGTTGATCTACAATCCTCCCAAGCGGATCTCGGCACGTGAGGCCATGACTCATCCTTACTTCGATGACTTGGACAAATCCACGCTGCCCGCTGCCAGCATCAATAAAATCTAACACATATAACTGACATTCTATACAAACACATTCATACCCATTGTGAATTATCATCCTGTAAATACTTGTGTGTGAAAGTTGTTGTAGACCTTTAGTGAACTTTTGTCTTTCAACAATGTCTTTTCAATAAAACTGCACTTTCTGTGACTCTAACCTGGATGTTTTAGGTCTCAACATTTTCCTGAAAATATAATGCTTGGCATAAGAGTCAGAATTTCTAGAATGGTAAAAGGCTCAGCTATCCTTTTTTTTTTTTTTTTTTTGCATCATTGCAGCTCAGGATAGAGAATAGACTGCTTATAGGGACAGTTCCCTCAAAATCGGGAATGCATAGTTTTCCGCTGGCCTGTAGTGCTGTTTATCCATCCAGATGTTTCTACAGAATTCTGAAGATATCAGCTGTAGAGATGTCTGCCTTCTCTCTAATGTAATGGGACTAAATGTCAATCGGCTTGCCGTGCTCAAAGTGGTCTGTCTCACCTGATGCACACTGCTGGTACAAGTCTGCCATTGGTCTCTTGTTTCAAACGACCCCAAGAAATAAAAACATCCTCTGAGCTGCAACTTACAGGCTGAAAACAGCAAATTGAGGCCTGGAACACTAATGGTATGAACTTAAACAAGCTAACAGCTGTTATTTTTTCTTTTGCAGTGATGTGGTTGTTTTAATACCAGAGCTCACCTCCCAGTGACCAAATGTTCCACCAAAACAAGTTCCCACAAGACACTAATTTGCAGCAGTACCATTGCTGCATCCTGGGCTTAGCTCCGCCCAAGATGACTGTGATTGGTTTAAAGAAATGCAAACAAGGCAGGGTATTTTTCCCCTATAGCAGAATATGCATGTATAGAGCCAGACCTTTCTCCGGTGCTGAGTGATGTGGAGAGACATCTGTTTAGGCAAGACTTGTGTCTCTTCAAAATCATGACCCAATTATACCCAAGATCATCCACACACCTTGTTGTGAACAGTTTGGTATAGGAACTACTTTCTTTCTATTAGAAAGTAATTCCGGTAGATTCTACCACAGACAGAAAGTAGTTCCTATTGCTGTTTTTCAAAAGGTATTTTTTTGAGGGGGTGCTTTAAGCACCACAGAATTAGTGCTATCTAGTCCCATTATATTGGAGAGAAGCACAAATGTCTACAGTTAATATCTCCAAAACTCTTCAACTCACACCAAATGAGAATAGATGTATAAATAGCATTATACGCCAGAGGAAAAATATATAATTTGGGTGTGAGCTATCCCTTTTAAAAATATCCAAATATTATATGTTCTTGAATTAATTATTTTTTATTCTCTTATAATTAAGTTAGCAGGAGCTAGATAAGCAGCAGATGATGGCTGAGTGGATTAAAAATAATAACGTTTTAGAAGTGGCACATGAGAGGATGAGCCTCCAAACTACTGGCTGATGGTAGTGACAATGTCTCCGATGGTGCTGACTGAAACTGGATTGAAAAGACCATTTATTTTCATAACAATGCCACTGGTGGTTTAAATGTATATCTTGATCTGTTTGGTTTAAATGCCTTCAATGTTTTTTTTCTTTTTTAATGAAACCATGTGAGGAGTTAAGAGGGAAAGTCTCTTTAGTGGGACAGCAAACATCTGAAACATGACAAGAAGCCACAACTAGATACTGATCTTACTTCTTCATTTTTATGTTAAAGGGACAGTTTACCCCAAAATCAGGAACTATGTACTCAAGATAATCCACAGACCTTGTTGTGAGCAGTTTCATTTTTGTAACAACTTTCTCTCTATGATAGAATCCACCGGAACTACTGTCTTTTCTAATAGAAAGAATTTCTTACATACACAACAAGGGCTGTGGATTATTTTGAGTAACTGGGTCATGATTTTTGGAAAGAGACCCTGGTTTTGAATCTTTCAAATGTAATTTTTGATACTTTGCACCACAAGCTGAGTGTCATCTGGTCCCATTATATTGGAGAGAAGGCAGACATCTCTACAGCTGATATCTCCAAAACTGCTCACACCAAAACTATCTAGATGGATAGAGAGCACTAGAGGAAAGGGGAAAATCTATATTTTTGATTTTTAGGTTAACTGTCCCTTTTTAAAAAAAAAAAAAAAAAAAAACTGCATTGCATTTGATAAGTTGATTTTAAAAAGCAGAGAAAACTGCTAATTTTTTCAGGATTTTGAGACTTAATGTCATATACTTGGTGTTTTCTTTTAATAATTCAGATTTTGCTGATTGGTTAATAAGACATGTTTTTGTGATGTGACAAACTCAGAACACACATATTATTGTTTTACATGAACTTTATCTCCACACAAATGGCAGAAGTATTCTACAAGCTACTGCAAAATTCCATGTAGTTCACTGCTCCCCAACACTGCAAATGTAATGGGAAAGGAGGAACAGGCACAGCCATGTGCTGCTGTACCAGCAGACTTCAGAGCAGCTTCTTCCTCAGGCTGAGATCCACGATTCATCCACAGCACTGCACCATAAAAATAGTTCTTATTTTATGGTTTATCATTTATTCACGTGTGTGTAGTTTTTGTTTTGTAAAGGGGACTAAAACTAGCATCTTGTTACAGAAATCTGTGTTGAACTTGAAATGAACTCTAAATGAACGCTGGTGACGTCTGACAGATCTCACGTTCTCAGTGATGTCATTGATCACTGACACAGCTCTTCCGAGATTTGTCTTGTTGCAACATGTCAACCAGGATATGGAAAACTAATGGCAGAGATCAGAGCCAAAGTTATTAACCACCAAACACTCATGTTCTTTACTGAAAACTACACCATATACTGTAAGTACAATACATTTTCCTTTTTAAACTGACACATTAAATAATTAATATTTAAAACATGATTAATAAGCTGTAATATTAAAAATAACAGGTGTTTATTGGACCTTTTGACAAAAAAGAATCTTTATCCTTTACATATATAATATTTTGTATGATATTTGTTTTTATATTTGATGTTAAACATGAAAATTTATTAATTGCAATAATTTAGATTTTTAGAAACAATTACTTCTCAAACAGGAACCTTTTTATTTCACTTTTTGCTCGGTAAAAACAGCTCGGTCAGTGTAAACAGATTGGTCAATATAACACAGTTATGACAGCTCAGGAATTTAGTCAAAATAAATAAAACAGACAATTATTAGCAAGTGCTCATTTGTTCATAACTGTTTGCAACATACATGATTATAATGCAAGCAGGTTGCATACATAAAAAACATAAGCATATAAATATTTGGATTTCCACTCTAAATTTATCTGGGGTGATATTTCAATCTTCAATTACTTTGCTTTACAGTTTATTTGTGACTGGTGGGATAATGCAGATTGCATCATGAAATTTGTAGAATAATGACTGAGGAACTCACTAATAAATTATTATATATATCAGCTGTATCATATTTGATTTTGACATTTTCAACATGATTGTACTAAGTAATTATAGGCTAAAGTAAATATTCATATTGTAACAAGATGAAAGTTACACTTACTGTAACTTTATCAAAATTAGCAAAGATTTCTCTCCCAAAAATGTGCGACTCACTACATTAAGGGAGCCATGTTGGATTTTGTGCTCGCAGGCTGCCTGCTGCCTTCAGTACACTGATAATCCACCAGAGGGCAGAAGACATGTCTCAGATTGATACAACAGGTTTTGTAGGAAAGTATAGACTCTTTTACAGCTGACATCATTGAAAAGCTGCACGTCCATTACAGCAACAGAAGTAGTGGTCTCCCTCAGTCATCCAGACGAGCTATCAAGCAGCAAATGTTGAATTAAACATTTTACCAGCACCAAAATCAACTAAATGTCTGGTTGTTGCACATCAGAATTGATATTCCACTTGTTGACTTAAGTTGTACTGAATTCCAACAGGATCGCAACCATTTCAGAGCAGTCGGCGGCTATTGCGTATGTTGACTGGACTGAGGACGCGATCAAAACTGCTCATGTTTGCATCGCCCATCGACAAGCTGTTGTGGTCCATCCAACTTCCGTCGCCAAACTGCTCACTCAGCGTGCTCATTGTTTACAAACCATAAAAGGGTCTATTAATCATATTTATGTTGTTTAGGTCTCTAAAATAGGATCTAATTAGATGTACTGCAAAACTTTGGATGAACAGTATCTGACTTTACTGTTTTATTGCTTGTGTTTGAACAAAACTGTCTATTAAGTAGCCTGTACACATCAGTCATAAATGAATCCTATAAAACGTCAACACTCAGCTGGCCTTGTCGCTCAGTGTGGGTGATATTATCGTCTCCAACATCATTTTTAACCAACATGTTATGTATGTTATTATTAAGTCTGGTTTTGTTTATGCAGGTATTTATGATGTGTCCCTCCATACAGCTGAAATCCTCTGTGCACTGAAGGCAGCTGCAGTGTGTCCCCTTTTTTAGACTCTAAAGAGTTTTGTGCATCAGTCTTTATTGATTTAGCTAAGGCCTTCAAGACCATCAACAGTTCTATTCTTGATTGTAGGTTGGCTGGCATTAAGGTCTCTCTTCAGATACAGTCACAAAAGGTGCCCCCTAGAGCTCGATCCTAGGTCCCTCATTATTTTCCATTTATATAAATGATATAGTTTGTTCTGTTGGAAATGCATTTATCCATCTTTATGCAGATGATACAGTTCTTTATACAGACAGTCTCCCCCCGATGCAGTACTTGCATCTCTTCAGCATAGCTTTCACAGGGTCCAGCAGGTCCTCTCTACCCTAAATCTCTTGCTGAACACTACCAGAACTAAGGTCATGTGGTTCAGTAGGAAGGCTTCGGTGCCCCTTCTACCACAGAATATCACTCCTCTTGTTGGGACTGTTCTAGACCAAGTTACTGAGTTTAAATATTTGGATATCTAGGGAGAGCACAGTACTCAGTCCTTCTCACACCACATTAACAGGATACAGTCTAAGGTCACATCTAACTTAGTTACTGCAAACTTCATCTCCTGCCTTTAACACTTGTTCTGCTCACTGTGTTCTGTTGAAAGTCACCAAAACAAATAGTGCACTTGGACAGTTGTCATTCCGTGGTGCTGTAGCCAAGGACCAGAAGGACCTGCAAAAACAACAATGAATTTGGAAAAATTTTATTGCCAAGTCAGTTTTCAAGAACTCTGTTTTGGACATTCTCACTGATGCATGCAACAGTTTCTTGACCCAGTAACATTTTTAAAACTTCTATCTGTCTGTTGCTCTCTGTTTTCCTGGTGCATGCTTCTTCTTGGTCTTTTTCCTGCTACTGTCATTGCTCTGCCTGTCCGTCTTGCTATTTGTTGGTCACCTGTTTGTTTATTTGATGCCATTTGTTGCTTTGCTTTGTTGCCTGTTTCGTTCTTGCTGTCATTGTGTCACTTTGTTTTGTTGCTTGCCTGATTGCTTTTAGCTATTTCCTGTCCGTTAACCACCTGCCTGTGGCTGTTTACACTATATGTCTTTTATGTAATGCTTTTTGTGTGTGTTGCTGTCTTTTAACTTTTGATACCCTTTTAGTTCCACCCCCCCCCCCCCTCATATGATTTCCTTAAATCATGGAAATGTTTTTAACTCCATGAAAACGCGTGGAAACCCTGACTACGTGAGGCAGTGCCTGGACCTGTGCGCCCTGAGGATATGTCTATATAACAAATACTTTGGTGTGTCTGTGTTTGCACAGGTTTTTTAAAACTGACATGAGTAGGGCTTTATATTGTTTAAAAAATGATGTTATCAATATCAATACCAGTACCCTTAAAGTGATTAATGGTTCTTCTTTATCAAGAATACTTGTGATGATTAGTTGCAAGCTAAACCACAGTAGTCATTTTTACCTGGATCTGGGTACCACAAGGATTGAATGCAGGCAATAGGTGGCATCTACTGGGGGGCAGTGGGTTTTATGCCCCCAAAGCTGGGGGTACAGCAAGCCCCCAACCTTGAGACAAAGAGGGAGAAATGCATCTGTAAAATTGCCATAGACTTAAAAATTGAATTGCTTTTTAAAAGCACCACAAATAAAGTCATATTAATTAGTTAACAAGCACAAAGTGCCAGGAATTCAAACACTTTTGACTGTTAATACAGTTAATACATCTAACAACAGGATGTCTGTCACCAGCTTTATGTGGAAATTAGTGCTGTCAGTGGATTCAAATATTTAATCAGGATTGAGCGCATGAGTGTCTGTAGTTAATCGCAAATTAATCACACTTTTTTCGCAAATGCAATTTTGTAGTTGTTGAAAATGTACCTTAAAGGGATATTTTTGAAGTGTTTAAAATGGTTAAATATGCTTTATGCAAATGTAACTTTAATAAATAAAATACATTAACCAAAAACAACAAATATTGTCCAGAAACCCTGACAGGCACTGTATTTGGCATAAAAAAATATGTTCAAATAATAAGATGACAAACCCATCAGTCCATCAGGCACAGATGAACATACTGACCTGCTCAATTTAATTATAAGGCCAAAACGCACTATAAGCTTCAATAGAAAAGTCAGTTGAAGCTTCTATGGAACTACAGGCTTCAAATGTAAAATTCAAACACCACAGAACCAGCTGTAATTTAGGAAGAGGTCGCTATTTATATGCATTTATTTATTTATTATTATTGTCGTTAATAATAGTTTATTTCTTTAATAAAACGTTGTCCTCTGAGGAGAAAAATCCTCCCCTTTATTCAGTCCAGTCTATGTAATGATGAAACAATTTGATCCTGCTGCATTAATACAAAAACATGAATATCACATTTAGATCAGTGTCATTCTGACAGTTTACATCAGTGAGGATGTTTTAGACCACAGCAGACAGCAAACTGCACACCGACACACACTGAGGAGATGA
Source organism: Lutjanus erythropterus (assembly GCF_056507025.1). NCBI lineage: Eukaryota > Metazoa > Chordata > Actinopteri > Lutjaniformes > Lutjanidae > Lutjanus > Lutjanus erythropterus. The sequence continues at coordinate 34,853,692 of NC_139330.1, forward strand.
AGAGGAGAGACAGAGTCTGGACTCTGTCAGTTAGGACTTTACAGCAACAGATATTTTTATCTTTAGTCTTTAAACCACAGAGTTTTTATATCGGTCGGTACTTCAAACACTCACTCTCCTCCCTCTCCTCCCCTCTGATCAGTCAGCATGAAGTAATTAAGTATTGAAAAGTAAACAAATCAGATTTGGAGTAAAAGAAAATTGCAGCAAACTACGTGTAAGGCCAATATAACAGAATGTGCATTAATCGCATTAAAAGGATTTTGCATTAACACATTGTTAACATGTTATCTTTGACAGCCCTAGTGGAAATACTTACAATGAAAAAGTAAAATGTGCGCTGCACTGGAGGGATTAAATGCACTGGTCTGATGTTTGCTGCCACATTGGAATCTCAGACAAAACTCCAGGTGAAAGCCCAAAGTTTCAAGAACACTGAACTTAAACTTTATCCAAAATTCTCCTTCAGCAGTTGGCTGTGGCAAAAAGCACCCCTCACTGAAGAAAGATACGAAAATCTCCCAAAGAATCCATCTGAAGCCTCACACCAAGTCAGTGAGAGCTTTTTTAGAGTTTTGCTTTTTAACTTTGAGTGATCATTAACTTTATTAAGCTGATTATATTGAACAGTGCACGCTGTCTGCTGCGCTCAGCCTCTGATCGCAAACAGAATACTGAACCTGTCTCAGCTCAACAGAATGACTTTGAAAACATCAAATGACTTATTTTAATGAATTGCATTAGTTTAAAACATTACAAATTGTAAAATATCACTTCCCTAAGGCTGTTCAGTCAGACAGTGACAGATCACAGACTGAACTTAACATTTCATCCTCTCAGCTGGAACAAAGGTGAAGCTGTATGCACTGTGCACAGTTTATCTGATGTTCATTAAGTTGTTTAATGTTGACATGGTGTAAATCTGCCTTAGTAATTATTAATCATTACTAATTATTAATACCACCAGATAACAGACTGAAGTGGTCAGGTTTGGGACCCATATACATTGTGATAGTGTGCTTCTGTTCCCGTGATAGAAGATATATAATTTTGATATGATGATATTAGTCCCTATTCCTCAGCACACCTAACCAACTGATCAAAAGGGGGTCAAGTTGAATTTTAGTGAAATAAATGTTAACATGACAGCATCAGCAACCCTTGTTTCTTTATTTCATTGACATAAATCATATTCATTTAACTTTTTCACTGTATATTTCTTCTGTTTTAATTACACACTCATTAATCATTAATTCTATGATTCTTAAAGACGTAAATTAGGTGTGTCTGTGAATGATTCAGTGACCTGCATCAGAAGAGCTGGAATGATTGTAATGATTCAGCTGTTATTAGTCCAGCATGTACTCACAGCTCACTTCACAAACGACGCTCTCCTCACCACACAGATACTATATACATGAACACATCCAGTGAGGACATCATGGCAACACAAACACAACATAGCGTCACACAGGTGTTGGGTAAGCAGCATCCTTTGACCGCCCGCCTCTTCCTCCGTGCCCTACGTGATGTCCAGCCCCTCAGAACCAGCTCATTATAAATAACATCATGACTGTGATGGAGAAACTCCAAGATCTTCATCCTCCTCATCTGCATCTGAGCTGAGAACAAGTAAGTCACTTCACCCCACTGTGTGCTCCACCTGCACATGGCTCCATCTTCACAGACTGGATTAGCTTCACTTTTCAGAGGGCTGTTTTGTCTCCTTTAAGCACCGTCACTCCTGTCTTCACACCGTCCTTCTGTTCTCTGCACAGTGGTGAACTGGATCCTGTCTCTGTCCTCCATCTGCATCGTGTCCTGCTGGCTGACCTCTGCAGCTCCACACCTTCCTGTGGCACAAACAGCAACCTGTGATCACGATCGCACCAAGCTGGAGGAAGAGCTGGAAAGTACAGCAACTATCTTAAATTTAAATGTAAGTAAAGAATATACTTATTGAAATGTTTCTGTGATGTGATTTCTGTCTCAGATGGGGATTCATCGTCAACAATCAAGTTTTGCAATGTGAAATTGTTCCCCACAAATAAAACTTGTTGCTTCATCTACTAGAGCCTGACAGTTAAAGAGATCTCTGCTTTAAATCTGTAAATATCTGCACATAGTTGTTGCAGATTTTTTGAGGGTTAGGAGGGTTATTTTAAAAATGGATTCTGATACAGTAACTAATTACCTGTTAAAAATGTAGTCAGTAACATAATCACAATATTAAAGTATCCATGAAATGACAGAAATGGGTAGAAAATGTTGATCAAAGCTCAAGACAACGTCCTCAAATGTCTCGTTTTGTCCACAACTCAAATATATTGAGTTTACTGTCAGAGAGGAGTAAAGAAACCAGAAAATATTCACACTGCAGAAGCTCAAATCAGATAATTCTTTAAATCAAAAATGACTCAAAACAATGAATCGATTATAAAATAGATGAATAATAATTTTATAATTTAATAGGTGATTCATAATTGATTAATCATTTCAGCTTTAAGTGTTTTGTGTTTGTTGTTGGCTTGTAGTTTGTCCAGCTGTTCCTTCTTTTGATGTGTGCAATTTATTGATTTATCAATTAATGTTGAAAATGTTGAAATTTCCACCCAGTGAATCATTTTTTCACTAGAGGTCATGATAATGAATTGTCAGCTGTGTGTGTACTGTGCATGGTAGGATATTGTTCTTTATTTTAAAATTGTCATCCTACTACTACTATTCATAATAATCACCATTATTCCTAAATGTATCTGTAATCTGATTACATCTTTTAACTAATGAAATACAGTTAACTGTTTTGTATCCAGATTACTGATAATCCCATGGTATAGATTGCCATGTAATCTTACCCTGGTTTTATTTTTTATATGCAAGTTTGCATGCAGTATATTTCTCATTTGTGATATATCGATTCTAAAAAAAAAAAAAAAAAAAAAAAAAGTAGGTGGAGTTTCACAGAAAAACAGTGTTGCAGAATCTCCCAGACAATTCAAGAGCATGTTGACCAGAATGGAAAAACACAAATGTCTCCATACTGCTCTTCTGGTGTAATCCAAGTCTCCTAAAGCCCTCACATACCAAGCTGATTTGAAAGACGTCATTTCCACCATGTTTTAACCTGAATTTTCACTGTAGGTCCTCAACACGTTCACATGCACACTGTCTGAACTGTGTCTGAACTGTGTGTGTGTGTGTGTGTGGTATGACAGTGTGTGCACTGGAAGGAAAGGGAGGAAACTTAGATTACACTAGACAAGCAGTATGGTGGCATTTTATGCTGTTTTTCAATTATTATTTTTTTTTTACATTTGAAAACTGTTCTCCATTCACTTCCATCATTTGGGAGATACTGCAACACTGTTTTTCTGTGAAACTCCAGCAGTGTTTTGTGAACTAAAAAAACTAAACCTGACCGTCAATCGATATAAGGGTGAGTAGAATTTTCATTTTTGAGTTAACTATCCCTTTAATTAAGATTGTCACACTGATTTAAACCGTACTGTCCTGTCAGCCTTATATTCAATAGCAACATTGTTTTTACTGTATAACATCTTACTGTGTTTACTTAATGTCTAATGTCATGTTCTTCCATCTTCTCTCTGACAGGTTAGAGACGTTCAAGACACTGATGTAAGTTTGTCTGTATTAAATATATGTTGATGAGAGAAGAAGTGTGTGTGTGAGTGCATCATATTTAGGGTAAATAATAACTTGACAGAGTGTGTATATGAATAATGAGTGAGGCGGTGTGATTGCAGATGATGTGCACACTGAGGAGAGCAAACGTCTGTGAGGCAGACCTGAGTGACTCTTTAAAAATGTTTGCACAAGACTTTGAAGAATGTTTGATTTTATTGGTAAGTTGGACGTGTCTGTGTGTTCGTGCAGTCATATATGTGCTTTACATCCAGCCGGCCTGTTCTAAAGCACAATGTGAAATATGTTACAGGACCGTGCAGCTTCAAACTGCAGCTGCCTCGAGCCTCCCAGTGACGACTTCTCCAGACTGAGACAGAAAGAGGCTCTGCTCCTCACCCTGAAAGAGCACATGAGGCAGGCTGGAGGAGCACCACAGCCTCCTGCTGCTGCTGCTGCTGCCTGACAACATCTACACAACTGATTACTGGTTCGGCTGCAGCAGCAATACATAGCTATAATATTTCAGGTCAGGCTGTTCCTGTGATGTAAAGCATACAGGGTATCTCTTTGCATGTTCGTTCTATTTATTTGAAATACACTGCAGTGACTTATTTTCAGAGAAAGTCATGCATCCATTCAGCTTGAATTATACTTCTTCAATGTCTTCATCCTCTTTTTGGCAAATTGTAAGTAAGTAAGTGCTGTGCCCTGCAAACAAACTCTTCAATCTGTCGTAAGTCTACTTATGTATTCTGCTGTATTATAGATGCTTTGCTTTTTTGTTATTCCCAAACATTTATTGTATACATCTATTTGTATATATTGTTTCACTGTATTACTTCACAGGTCACTGTGCAGTAATGGTAGAATCTGTTTCTTACATACTGAAAACTTCTGTCATATTAATAACTAACAGCTCAAGTTAATGAGCTGAATATATTTATTATTTTTTTAAAGAGATTTTATTAAATTATTCATATGCTGTTTGTTTGTTATTGGTGTTATCTGTAATGCAACAACAATAATGTTTAGAAAAACATTTTTCTTATTACAACCTGAATATTTAGTTAAGACTAGAAGTGAAAGAATTCCATAACTACTAGAATGATCATAAGTGCAGGGTTACCAGGTCTGCAGTTTTCAAGTGTTGCTGTGGGTAAAATTTTTTGTCCATTTTGTATGCAAATTACATGAATGATATCCATGAATAAAGATTTATATTTTGAATCAAATGATGTGTTCATACCCAAATCCTATCAAACTGACTCCAGGCCATATCAACACATACACACGTGCATGCACACACATATTTACTGTAAGTATATGATAATAATATGGTGAAGTAACATGAGAAGGTGTCTGAGTTGCAGTAAGGTATTGCATTAACTACTAATGAATTGAAAACAGTACAGTTATATTGTCCAGGCAGGCAGGGAGGAACAGGAGAATCTGACAAGACAAAGCAACAGGTTAGTTTGTGTTCTCAGCTAAATTATATTTATGATAATATATTGTATGTAATCACACAAGGATGTTTAAGGACCGAGGGGAGAGAAGAGTTTTGGGGAAATTGCTTTTAATGCTGGCACACTAAACATATATGGTGTTAATTTGTAGATATTATAATACATTTTTCAATGATAGCATTGCTGTTGGACATTAAAAACAGTGTATATGGTTTGTATGGGCATGTTTTGAGTTCTGGTGTGTTTTTGTGCTGATTTTATTTGCTGTTGGCCTGGTTCTGTCACACAGATCATTTAGACCTTTGACTTCCAAACTCTCTTATCACTCATGATAGATACCAGACTAAGGGATTAACGTATTTATTATCTTAGTTTATCTTTTAAAAAATGAAAGAACACCAAAATGTAACTTTTATAAAATGTTTTTGTATATTTATCAATATGCATGCCAAAAAAAAAAGTAGTCCATAATAGGGATGCACAATAATATCTGCCTGCACAACATCGGAGTCAGCTGATGGAGACTTTAAAGTGAAACACTAGCATCATCCCAAGATGAACATCTCTGCCAGCTAAACAGCTGACAAGACAACGCTCCAACTGGACAAATGTTTGTGTTCATACCAGTTGGATGTGATTCCACTAGAACAGAAACTTGGTATTCTGCCCCTCTATGTGGCAAACATAATGTATGTGTTGGCAATCATTGGGAAAGCATTGGGAAATATAGGCACATGGCAAAAATCCAATATTGTGCATCCATAGTAAGAAATTTTAACACAGTTCATACCATTACACAAACAATGGGTGTAGACAAAGAACTGGTTCTGTGCTGGCTTCAATTAAGGTGTTTATATAGCTGTAGATAATGTGAATAACATGGGTCACAATAAGGAGACATAAGTAGTTCTGGGTCAGACACTTAGTCTGGCAACAACAGTCAATAGCTTTTTGTTTACCATTAAACAGTTGTACAGCAGACTTTTATTTTGAAAGGGGTCAGTGTTGTGTTTATTGGTAATGATAATGAACTGTATCTTTTATATTAAGCTATAACTTTATTCACTCAGTGCTCTATATCCATGTTGTTTATGTTGTTCTTCTTCTGTGGCATGCATGGTACACTGCAGAACATCCAGTTTTGGACATTGCAGAATTGATTAGAGATTTGTCCATTATTAGGACCTTATATCATTTGTATCTGGCCCACGGCAGCCTGATCAATTTCTCTTGTGCCCCCTCATGAAAAATAATTGCCCACCCCTGGTTTAAACAATTAGAGAAGGGGTGGAGGTTGAAGCTGCAAGTGTTCTACGTGCTTAATTAGAGGTTGCAAGTAGATTTAAATTTGGAAGTTGTCCCATACAGGTTATGTTGAACTTTTTTCCAGTTTCATGAAGAAAAGAACATCCACTATCCATTCTGAGTGTGTAGCTGGAGAGGAACGTCATGTAAATATATGTTTGATGTTTTTGTTTTAATGTCGTTGTATTCCACTACTTTGCTTCCTTTCACTTTGTCTAAAATTAAAAGTGAAAGTCCAAAACATGCGAGAACATTGGAAAAATACTTCATCTGAAACACTTCTGTAACTGTCTCAGAGACATGTTTTATTGAAATTTCATTGAAATGTTTATTTTCATATTTTCTGTCACAATTTCATTAATGTTAGTTATCAAACACTGATTAAAATGTCATAAATATGTTTTAAAAAAGGTTACTAATTTGAAAATGATAAAATATAAAATACACCACCTTAAAAATACTGTTGGGTTAAAAAATACATTGCTCTTTATGTAAAGTTTATTTTGATGTAGTGCAACAGGTCACATGACCAGAGTTTAGTCAGGGGCTCACCTGATGCATTATGGGGAAATGCAAGCCAACATGGCTGCAGAGGAAATACATATGGCACCAAAATAACCATATTCTGCACGGTCCAAGAGGTGCACATTATAATTTATCATTTTATACTTTCAGTTGTTTCATACCTCTGTAATATTTGTTTAAGTGCTTTTACATGTACAGTTCAATGCATTTTCTGATGTGCTAACTTGTTGGGATCTGTCTATCATCTGATGTTATTGTGAGAGACTATTGTTGGGCCTGTCTAATACTTGACAGTTGTTTAAGGGACTTTAAAATAGTTAAGAGATTTATATTTCAGGCCTTGTTTTTTATGTCTTTTATTTTTTGTATTTTTCAGTGTCTTCTGATGAATAAAAGTGTGTTATTTCATTGGTCTGATGTAGTTAGTACTTCCAGGTTAAACAGCTGACTGGCAGAAGCAGCTGCTTGTGATGGATTTAGCTTCAACATGAACAGTATGTCTCTCAGAGCAGTGAAGAAAGACGTCAGAATCTCCCCAAGAATCCTGACCAGAAAACTACCATCAAGTGAGTGAGAACTTTTTTTTTTTCAATTCTTTATTACTCATTTTAAGGTAAATAAAGCAGAATGAACATGAAGTCGTATTAAAAACATACAGGAAGAACACTAACGATCAAACAGACAGTGCCAGGGGTTACATTCAAATTGTGACAGACAAATAAAAAAGATGTAATAAAATGATATAAAAAAATAAATTAAAATTATAATAAAATCTTAAATTTGGAGCACAAATTTAAGGTTCCCACAGCTTTTCTGTTGCATAAAGTTCATCATGTTCTAATGTAGGATTATGTGTCCTTTTTAAAGGTACAGAAAAATGGTTTGATTTTTGGATATAAAACCTGGCCAGCAATGATGTGATGACACAAAAACAACTCATTTTCTAATTATCTGTTATAACTTGTAAACTCAAACAGAGTACAAAAGCATCATAGATATTATAGTCCAGTATAAAGAGACAGATATCTTGCCATAGGAGACAGTCTCTGAGTGCATGTTACAAAAAGTGCACATGATGTTCTTGACAGGATGACAGCGATGAATGATCTCTTTAACTTTGTTAACCAGTAGATGTCTATTAGGAAGAGACCATATTTTTCATAACATTAGTGCTGAACAAGCTTATTCCAGGTTGCTCTTTCATATGGGACAGAGACACAGTCAGGAATATTGTGAGGATTTTTCTGTCATTTTTGCAGGATGCTGGTAGAAAACAGTTTTCCTATTGGTGTATTAGCTGGGTCAAGCAAAGGTGTCATAGTAGAGGGTGGAAAGGCACAATCTTTATAGAGCATGATAACTCCAGATGGAACGGCATCAAAAACCACTACAAACTGTTTAGGAATTTTTCACAGGAATCTTATAATGACTGATGACAACCAGAAAAAGTCATTGAAAAGTTGACTCAGCAGCATGATACCATTCCTGAACCAACACACTCACCGGCCACTTCATTAGGTACACCTGTGGAACTGCTCATTAATGCAAATATCTAATCAACCAATCACATGGCAGCAACTGAATACATTTAGGAATATAGATACATACAAGACGAGCTGCTGAAGTTCAAACTTGTGGCATAGTTGTTGGTACCAGACAGGCTGCTCTGAGTATTTCATAAACTGCTGATCTACTGGGATTTTCACACACAACCATCTCTAGGGTTTACAGAGAGTGGTCTGAAAAAGAGAAAATATCCAGTGAGCAGCAGTTCTCTGGGTAAAAATGCCTTATTGATGTCAGAGGTCAGAGGAGAATGGCCAGACTGGTTCAAGATGATAGAAAACCAACAGTAACTCAAATAATCACTTATTACAACCAAGTTATGAAGAAGACCATCTCTGAACACACAACATGTCAAACCTTGAAGCAGTTCACCCAAAAATGAAAATTCAGTCACTGTCCACTGACAGTTGGGTTTATTTTGTTCATCTACACAACAATGTGTGGAGATTCACAGGAAAACAGTGCTGCAGAATCTTCCAAACAATGGGCCTCATGCAAGAACCACTTGCAAATTTGTTCTTAAGTGTTGTGTACAAATGATTCAGGAGAATTCGTCACATTCACGTTTTCTCATATTTTGAATTCTCTTTCAGATATGAACATAATTCCTGAGTGGTGCGGGGCGCCCCTATAGCTCAGTTAGTAGGGGGTGCGTACCATGTATTAAGGCTGTCAGTTCTCTGCAGCGGCTGCGAGTTCGATTCCCGCGTGCAGCCCATTTGCTGCGTGTCATCTCCTCTCTCTACCCCCTTTCCTGTCATATCTTCAACTGTCCTATTTCAATAAAGGCAAAAAAGCCCAAAAAATAATCTTAAAAAAAAAATAATAATTCCTGAGTGGTCCAGACCTGTCAAAGAGTTGTGTGCAGTCAGTCTGCTGGTATCCAAACCACACTTTTCCACTAATGACTTAATATTTCATTAGTTTGAAGACATTTTGAGTTAAAATAAACTACACTTCATAATTGTCAACATGATCCTGTTTGACTACATTTCAAATTATAATATTATTGTAAATTTACATATAAAGTCTCACATCATTAATTTAATGATCTATTATTACCTGCTGTATATCTGCACATACAGGTTGATGAAGTCTCTGTCCAGGAGAACATCTTCACTTATTCCATCTCAGATGTCCGTGATGAAAACTTCCCCTGACCCTCTCCTCCTGATGCAGTCATCACTCACCCTTTACTTTGGCTGTGGTGAGTTGTTTTTTTTTTTTTTTCTATGAAGTCATTTTCATAAATACATTTAGTCTGTATTTCAGTGAAGATGTGACCCTCCTGTAACACAGAATTAACACCACTCGCTTTTGCTGTTTCTTTACTTTAGCAGTTTTTTTTTTTAATTCCACTGGTGACGCTGTTAAAATGACAGATTTTACTTTATGGATCTCTGAAAGCAGGACGTTCTTCTTTTCACTGTTTGATGCCATTTTCATGAATGAGCACTTCCTGACACACAGGACAGGAAGTGCACCATCATATGGAATCATTGAGGTGTTAATTATGCTAATTTTACAAGTCTCTTGCACGTACACTCAGACTCGCACAGGTGGATGATTTACGGTTATCTGAAGTTATGAGTGTTTGAATCTGACATGACATGTTCGTACGAGCCCTTCATATGAAAAAAAGAAATTTAAAATAAGAATGTGAAAATGTTCTTGCATGAGGTTTTTAAACTAAAAAAAAAGACTGGAAAAAAAACATAAAATGCCTCCATACTGCAGCATGCTGTTTGCACACTGTCACACCACACACACACACACACACACACAGAGTTCAGACAGTGTGCACATGAACGTGGCTCCAAGCTAAAGATCTACAGTGAAGATTCAGACTAAAAACATGGTAGAAATATCTTTTTTTTTTAGCCAACTTGGCATGTTGGGGCTTTAGGAGACTTGGATTACACCAGATGAGCAGCATGGAGGCATTTTATATTTTTATTGTTGTTGTTTTTTTACATTTGAAAACTGGTCACCATTCACTTCCATTGTTTAGGAGATTCTGCAACACTTTTTTTCCTGTGAAACTCCAGCAGTGTTTTATGGACTAAAAAACTAAACCTGACCTTCAATCAGCATGAGGGTGAGTAGATAATGCCTGAATTTTTATTTTTAGGTTAACTATCCCTTTAAGGGTGGCAATATTGGCTTTTTCTCATGATGAACCCTTTATAATCTTCCTACAGGTCAAATGTGTTTTTTTTAAAACTGATTTTTGTGATAGAGCATTCTTGTTTTGACAGTCAACTGTTCAGGGCTGCTTCTGTTCTCTGTGTACACTCTCTGTGTGCAAGTTTAAGCCTGGTTTAAGTTAGTGTTGAGCACCAGGCTAAATTGTGTTAGCTTAAGCCTTGAGTGGAAGTTGAAGTAAATTCAAGCCAGGCTTTTTAGCCTTGATAGAACACCCCCAGAATCAGATAATTCAACTCACTGGATTGCCCCTTTTTAGTACTTAATATTTAGTAAGGTGTGCTCTAAAAAGTAAAAATATATAACCATGTTTTTTCTGTCTTCTTGTTGAGGCATGAAACATGGTGTAGTATAAAAACAGCACTGCAGGAAATAAGCTCAATGTTGTCATCAGGATTAAGGGGAATATTTAATGAGTCAACAGCACAGAAAAATACATCGAAATGTCTTGAAAGCAGCTTTAAATAAAAACTTTAAAGTTTATTAAAACAGAAGTAAATACAAATCCTCAGTGTCAAACCGATCTGTTAAATGCTTCATGAGACATGAAGTTTGTCTGGAAACACCAGCACGGCCTGGTGCTCCCTTCAAACATCAGATTTTACCAGCCTCTGATTTCCAAAATGACTCTTATTACAGGTAGTGACTGAATGAGGAAACGTTACATGGAGAGTAGTAAAAATGGCTATTTTGATATGTTCTGTTTCTGAAATGTGTTACTGACCGTGTTGACTGTAGACTGTCCACCAGCATGTGTGTGGTATCTGGAATGTGCTTGGTCCATGTGTGTTTGAGTGGACATATTAATTAGGCCACGTTCAAGCTGATAAACTGTGTGTAAAAACAGTAAAACAGTTTCTAAGTAACACTTTGTAACACTATACATTTACTGTTTACTTTGTCATGACGAAGGATGAAATAGTTGCTGCTGTGATCACTTTCCAACATGTAAAATCCTGTGAGTTTTTCAAACCTCTGTGCAGTGTTTTGGTGTCTGACAAATCTTTAAGGCCTGGAGCAGTTATTTAAACAAACGCCCACACCAACGCTGATCTGTGTTGTTTTAGCGCACAGTTTTTCAGGCTGAATGCCCACCTCGCCCTGTGGTGTATTGGTGATCTGTCCATGTTGTATGCAACCTCTTGCACCTCGCTTGCTTGGATTGGCTCACTCAGGATAACGGGAATCAAGTAATGGATGGCTGGCTTTGTAAGATTTCTGAGAAGTACAAGTGTGATTTCTTCAGAGGTGACAGCTGGAAATCATTCAGCATCACTTTGTCTGTTCCTCTAATCACCTTCATCACCATCATCCAACAGGAACTCACTGATCTCCTCTCTCATCTGAGACCTACACAACACAACACACAGGAATAAAATATGGCACTTCTGACTGTCTATGATGAGTTTCTGCTCTTAGTTTTGCAGCTATATAGTTAAATAAGAAATGAACGTGTGCTACAGAAGGTAAACAAAGTAAAATACAACAAAGTTTCATGTTTCACAATGTCTCATCTGTCTGTAGTATGAAGTGAAGTATGACTGTAACTAATGATTATTTATCATCAACAAACCTGTCAATCATTTTCTCTATTAATTGATTGGTTGTTTGGTCCAGAAAGTGTCAGAAATGCCAAAAATATTGATCACCATTTTCCAGAGCCTAAGATGATGTCTTGTTTTGTTCACAACCCAGAGATATTAAGTTTACTGTCATGGAGGAGTAAAGAAAACATGGAACAATAATAGCTGGCCATTGATTTAATAGTTGACAGCTAATTGATTAATCCACTTATTGTTGCAGCTCTACTAAAAAGCAAACTACTTAGCTATTTATTATGAAAGCAATGCAACTGCAATTTCAAGCAGTTTTTATCCAAAATCCAAGCACTTTTCAAACATTGAAAACATTGCATTAAAATGAAAGAGTTTTCAAGGATTTCCAGCAGCCTTCTTCTGAGTACATCTGCACAGTCTGATTGGTGTATTTTTTACTCAAAACGTTTAGCTCAAAACTGTGCTAGAGTCATGATATCGGCAATCAGTTAATTTTTTACCCTCTAAAATCAATATTGGTATTTGTTTCAAAAATCAGTCAGGATGTACTTGAGATTTTGGCTTGTCCTTTGGTTTGCCTTGGGCACAAACTACTAGTCTAAATAATGCTTCAAAAATGAGAACAGCACTATTTTATGCTCTATTTCTGATCAGAACTTGTCTAAAGTAGATGTTGTACATGGACCCAGTAATAAAAACTGATGTTTTAAATGAACCAAATATTCTCCTCACCTCCTCTGCCTCCTCTGAGACTCTGACAGGATGTACTGTGGGAGACGGACCACTGATGACTAGAAGAAAAACAGAAACATGAAGAGACAGGCCGAGAGGGCAGAACAGAGGAGAACATCAGCAGCAGCAGGAGTAAAACAGAAGAACATACTGCACTAAACAAAGTTAGGTTTTCTTTTCTTTATCCTTCTTATTTTCACAAAGTCCATGATAGAGATTTTGGATGAAGGAGTACAGACACCTATTCAGAGGTTTCCACTCACCATGTCTTTGATGGTCAGCTGACAGCTGTAACACAACAGGCTCCTCAGATCAGTTGTCTGTGGTACCCTGGAACAAACCAGCGACACAGAGCAGTCAGTGATGGACAGTCAGAGAGGTACAAGGTGATGTCAGTGTACTGCTCTGACAGAAGACAGATGGTAGGAATCACTGACTCATTTACACAAGATACGCTGGCTATCTGTTGCTACAACACTGTCTACACCCTGTTTACATGCAACGTAACGACAGTAGACAAGTAGAACAGGATTTTAAGTTTTGTAAAAAAAGGAATTTGCATACGAAAACCATAAACCAAAATTGGACCCATTCCAAATATTGTGCTGATAAAACCTCAGATGCTGATGTTGGTAGATAACTCAACTCATTGTTGGTCGAATCACAGCAATGCAGCAGGTGCAGGTCCACCTAGCATTTAAAGGGATGTGGGGTTTGAAACTTTGATTGGTTTAAGTCATATATGCCAAAAATATGATTAATTAAGAGGGTAATTACAACCACTTCATGCGTTGTGCCTTACTTTGCACTGAGATTATGCAACATTTAACCAGCAAAAGTGGAGATGGACAAGCCCTTAATTAGGGCTTAACAATTAATTTTAATCATATTGAAACTGTGATATGGCCTACTGTAGTTTTTCTGCAGTATTTGTGTCAAAAAAACATTTTAGATTAAATATTGTTATGCTGGAGAGATCCAACACTTTATATCCTACAGAGTTAGGAAAACACTGTTTGGTACAAACCCCTGTGCAAATCACACCAAAGGCTAATAATTTTATTTGATGATAATGAGAGTAATGTAAAAAATTATAATTCCCTGAAACATTGCAAAAGATATTGCAATGCCAGTCAATATAATCACAATTCAGTATTTTTTCAAAATTGTTCAACTATAAAATTAAATTAACTTTAGTTTCAATAGTCTAATCTAAATCAGTTGTGCTTGAGCTTCCTGAGGCATCCTGCGTGTTCAGAAGAGAGTTCAGAAGTGACCAGAGGTCCAGAGCAGCACAGATGACACAGATGATGGAAATTTTCTTAAAAGAGCTTTATAGATAAGTAAGTACCACTGGTTCTGATAATCAGTGACCAACACATACAACATGCAGAGGTGAGGACTGTAACAGTCTCCACTAATAGACACAAGAGAGGACATTATATAAAGACAGACAGAATCATGGCCATTTCTTGGCATATATTTAAGACTTGGTGACATATTTATGTTGATGTGCTTGTTGACATCACCGTGCAATAAGTGTCAGTGTGAGTCCCTGATTAGATGATAATATGAGTTCAGTCACTGCTCAGATGAAGAGAAATAAATCAGTGAACACTTACTTGGCAGAAGAACAGCAGCCTCCATCACTTGCTGCTCTCCCACAATCCTCTCCTCCTCCTCCTCCAGAGGAGCAGCACTGTCCAGTGGGAGCAGCTGATTCTGGCTCTGCTGGAGCTGTAATGGAAACACATTTTATTAGTGTTGAAGAACTGAGTGTAGAAACTCGATTGTGGACTTGTAGTGTGTCTGGTGTGCATTGTATTTTCACTCTGCATGACTAAACGCAAAAACACACAGAGAAGAGAGAGACATTACAAGTTACAAGAACTACAGAGGGAAGAAGTGAAGGTGAAAATGGAGGTGGAGGTAAAATGTAGTCATTGAGAGTTTACTGTGCCTTGGTTTTGTCTCGGGGTCTCAGTAGTGGTGGTTCCTGGAGATTTAGGCTTGGACAGCTGCTCTGAGATCAGTGTGGCCTTGAAGGCTGAAGCATCCTCTGAAAAAAGAGGTAGAGAAGGAAAAAAAAAGTCAAGAATTCTTACATCTGTTCCAACTTACGGGAGGTGTTCACCTAAAAGAGTGTCCACTTCCAATTTTACTGAGAACCTGTTAAGTGAATAGTTTGAAGGAAGACATGTAGTGTTTTGCAGAGGTAAAAACAGACACCAAATGTATTATTTATATTTGAAATAGTTCCCAACAGAAGAATTAATGATTAAAACTTCCATTATGTCAATGTCCCCCACAGTGTTGCAAACATTTTCCCTCAAATACCCTTTGATTTTGAATTTAACAACCCAGAAAAGCAAAACTCCATGTCTACACTGCATCACATCAGCATCATGCTCGCCAAACTGAAGCATCTGTCTGTATAGGTTTCATCCACACATTTCAAAGCAGTGGCAGCAGCAAACAAACTTTCCATATGGTGTGCAATTTTCCTTCAATACATATGAATATTCCTGATCTATTTTTCCATCAACATGTTGCATAAGATTGTGGCATAAGCACTGCAATATGAAAAAGAGATAGAATCCCGGTGGCTACACTCAAGGTGGAGACATTAACGTTTGTCAGACCTTAGACCTTTAAGGTATCAACCACAAGAACTCAGCACAAGTAGTACCAAAACTTGTCCAGTCAAATAATAACTGCATTCAGTCCATTTCTAGAAAAAGACTGTACAGTTTTTCTTGCAGCCAATTATGGAAAATGTATCAATTTAATGCAACATGTGACTGACCCACCACTGCAGCAGCTACAACTCATACAGTCTGTGGTGAGGTGAAGTCTAACACAGTGTGTTTGACAGCGTTGGCAATTCAGTGTTCCAGATGCTACCAAAACAGTGTGAAGTATGGCTATACCACACACCTGTGGCATCTGATAAAAATAAATGCATAAAATGTGAAAGATTATTGCAGGAATTCTTCCATTCACATGATGGGTATTCAAATGAAGCAGTTTTCAACTATCAAATTAAATTCTCTGTTGTGATCAGTATCACTTTAAGGGTACTGGTATTGTAATTTTTTAAACAATACTCAGCCCTAGCTATGAAATTGTCCAGTGGCGGTAATGTACAGTGAAGGTTACAGCTTGCAAACACCACAGAAGAAGATCAGGAAGTTGCCCTGTCTCGCAGCTGCTGGGTGAAGTGTCAGGAGAGTCTGTGGGATTACAAAGTGGAGCAGAGTGAGTTGCTCTGCCTAATTTACAAAATGTAAATCAGTCATTCTTGAGAACTGGGACAAAACTGTATTTTGAGGGGATTTTGATTTTTACTCTTCAATTATGCTGGAAAATAATAATACAATATTAAACGCTTGGCTATTAAACCTTGTAACAGACCAACCTCCAAGTGATTCAAATCTTAGTATTAAATGTAGACATCAGCTCCGTCAGATGGAAAATCTGACCCAGCTGACACACACAGAGCTGGTGCAAACAGCTGCATCTATTAAAATGAGTGTTTCTGTTGTGTGAGACAAGCGAGTGATAACGAAACATTGAGACAGGGGGTTGGGTCCTGCATGTGCATGTGCCTATTCTAAAAGATCTTGTACCTGTCTAAGAGCTACCTTTTCCATTCAACACTCACCAACAGTGGTATCCAGGGCACACATGCAGAGGAGACACCTTTCACTGTGGTCAGCTGTGGACGAGCTCTTACATGCTGTCTGCAGCTTCTCACTGGTCCTACAGGACACACAGCAGTTTTTTTTGTTTTGTGTGTGCAGAAAATGCTACATTGATTGAATGTTGCTAATAGTAAAAAAAAGCAAGATGTAGTAAATATACTGTCCAGCATCCATTATCCAGTACATGCAAACACTCACTTTGACTATTTGTTGCAGAACACGTGTATCTCTATGACATCTGTAATCTCATACTGACCTGTAGATGGTGCTGACAGTAGAGGGGAAGTCTGCCTGCAGTCTGGTGACAAAACTCTCTGTCAGACGCTGGATACTGGCCTTCTCTGTTGTCTGTGGGACAGACACAAACATTATTGACTTACTGGCACAGTAAGACACAGCAGTTTCCTCTGCAGCCTGCAGGCCTGATGTTACAGTCAGATCAGTTACTGCTGGTTGATGTTACCTTGGTGTCCAGGCTCGGGATGAAAACAGAGGGCACGTTGAACAGACGGTTGTAGTACGCGATTTCTTTGGCAGAGTAGTCCCTCATTGGCCTCACTAATATTATGTCACCAAACCTGGAGTCTGAGAAACCCTGTTAACACAAACACACACACGTATGCACAAATACAAGATTAACATTATTTGCAAGGTTCAACAATAAGGAGTGGCCACTTGCCTGACTTGGAAAGTGGTAAAAATAATTAAACTATTGCAATATTTTTTAATCAGTTAAACTGGCATTAACCACAAATCACTCTCATGCCTCTAACTGGTTCAGAGCACAGCAGCGAGGCTTCTTACTGGTTTCAGCAGATGACATCCATTGGCTCCCTGTGTGTTTTATAATTGATTTTAACATTTTACCAATCACTTTTAAAGCCTGTCTGGTCTCAAGTTACACAGTTGAAACACTGAGCACTTATGAGCCAGTCTGCAGCCTTAAATCCTCGGGCAGGGCCTCCTGGCTGTTCCGAAGTCGAGGTTTAAATCTGAAGGTGCTTCTGCACTTTCTCCATCAGGACCCCTCGACTTCAGAACGACCTGCCCGAAGAGACCAGGCTGCAGAATCAGTTACATCTTTTAAATCACTTCTTAACACACATTTTTACAAACCTGCTTTTAATTGGTGTCATCCGTTCGATATATTTTAATCTTTATTCTTTTTATGTGTTCTCTTTTATATTGCCATTATGTGATGTTGTCTTATTTCATTCCTTTTATTTATTCATATTTACTAGACAACATCATATGTCTCTGCATTCTCCTCCTTCTGTTTTCTTTTATTTCTTTTGTCATGTTATTCTTGTTTTCCTGTTCTTATTTCTCTTACTGTTTGTCCTTTGCTTGCTTCAGTTTTAGCTTTTTTTTTTTCTTGCTCCAGTTTGACCTTTTTGTGTTGGCCTTCTATTGTTACTTTGCCTCTGGGGTATCCTGCTCTAACTAATTATTCATGCAAAATGTCAGAAAAGGCTGGTTTCAGCTTCTCAAATATGGACATTTCCCACTTTCCTTCATTTATCATCACATTAAACTAACAAAATTGAAACATTTCACGGCATTATCTTGGACTCTTGGGGTATTTTCTAACATTTTGTTGATATTGCAGCCCTGTATTAAACATGATGATTAACTTTAGTCTTTGTTGTTATTTGATAACTGCTAAAAATAAAACTATTTGTATGGGATCAAGTAGATTTCTGACCCACTTGCCCGACCAGTCAAAGTGGAAAAAACGAACATTAACTTTGAACCCTGAGTAAGTTAGATTTGTTCCACAGAGAAACAGTTCCATCACACATCTGATATCATCTGGTCCACTACAAAGAAAAATGAGAAGGCCTCCGTTCATTGTCTGTTCACACACTCACCGTGTCCTGAGCCAGCTGTGCTCCTCTGCCCAGTGATATACTGGTGAGCAGTTTGACAGCCAGTCTGGTGCAGCTGTCTCCCAGCATCAGTTTGCTGTAGCCTTCAGTTCGAGCCATGTGCACCAGCAGATGCTGCCTGTGAGGAGAACGAGCACATCTTAAAATACACACTGGACATGAATCTTAACCAACCTCATAACCCTCACTGGTGAAGTTAATGCAAAATTTATACTTTATCTTCTTTGCAGTCCTACTGCTGTTTGCTCCTGAGCTCTCCTTTGTATCCAGCACTTGGTATATTGACCGTCTGGTTTCATTTCACAAAGAAGTAAATATTCCCAAAGTGTGAAACACAGCGGAATAAAAACAGCTTTGTTCCAGCAGCCATCACTCAGATGTCACAGCAACACTGCACAGATTTCTCACCTGCATTTTACCTTATTTATTTATTTATTTGTGTTTTTTATTGTTATTTCTCAATTTTTAGAACCTTTCGAGTACTTTCATCATGTTTGTCTGTGATGTTTGTAAAATGTGTGCCTCGTCTTACTGCAAACCAAATCTACCTCCAGGTACAAATAAAGTAATCTGAACCTGGATGGGAAAAACAGACAGAGTTTGGAAAATTACCATTAGGGCCACCCCGGATAGAGTGAGTACAAAATGAATGAGAGTCAATGGGCCTCATGCACAGCAGCCTCTTAAATTCTTTCTCATATTCTCTTGTAATTTTCTGTTGATGTGTGTAAATGTGTCAACAGAGGGACGCAAAGTAGTTGAATTAAAACAGAAGAATTAAACAAATAGTTTTATTATTTTTTTTATTTTTATCAAATAGTTGGTGGTAAATTAATGGAAATTAAAAGCTTTTTGTTAGTTTTTACATACTGAGTGGAGTGTAAAGGAAAAACTTCATATTTCTTTTATTACACTTTTATTTTAAATATTTAACAAACACTATTATTTATTTAATTAAAAGTAAATTTTTGACTTGACTGATAACCTTTTATTACATTATGTCAGTTTATGGGCTCTGTAGATCTCTTCAAATTACATGAAGACTATAAACTATTGAACATAAGATATAAAAATAGATAAAAGCAGCAAATTTGTGAGGCAGGAGAAGGATGCAGGAAAACATACTGATAAACTGATATAACACTAAACAGATACAGGCGTCCTGCTAGGTGAATATTTTTAGATTATTATCTAAATATAGATATTTTAATTATAACAATTAATTATACTATATATATACCATATATACTAATTATATACTATAAACATTAATTATGAATATTCTTTAAACTTGTGTTTACCTGCATTGGACAAACAATTAGTGGACTGTGAAAAAGATGTTTTCTCTTATTTTGGTTGCTCTCAACCACCAGACCAGAAATAAGACCAGAAATAAGAAAACATAGGTGAGTCCCAGAAATCAGTGGCTACTAAAAAAGCACAGAATCATAAATACAAACAAAAACCACAAAAAATTGGTTTGGAAAGGGTTTTTTCTTTCTTGAGTGGTGTATTATCCCAGAGGAATATCTCTGCTTGAACTTGAAGCTAAATACAGACACACCATGAAGTCAGATGGGAGTGATCAGGGACTGTGGAGGCAGTGTGTCTCTGTGTCTGACCTTAACGTGTTGAGCAGGTCCTCTCTGGCCGTCAGCGTCTTGGCAGAGCCGATCAGCTGCTGCAGTGCGTGTGTGTGGGACTCCTGAACATCAGGCAGTGATGTTTCCTCCTGTCGCTGTGGTGTCATACAGCTGCTGCCGCCGCTGTCACTCTGGATGTAGTGATCCACGGCCGCTTTGTATTCACTGGCGGGTCGCTCTAAATGGGACGGGGCCGTCGTCACAACTGAACTGGGAAGATCCAGAACCTGAAAGGAGGATGGAGGACACATTCAATAATACATTCAACTGTGATTTTTATGTAAAAAAAAAAAAATATTCAGACATGAGAAGACATGTGAAACTGTCTTATCTTGAACATTTAAAAAATAAAATATTTGTAGAAAAAAAAGAGAAACAAACAATAAAATGACCAGACTTCAATGAGAAACATAAATTAAGATTTGAAAAAGAGCAGGAAGAAGCAACATGCTTGTCTAGACTTACCCCTAATCTATACTAATCCATCAATAATCAATCTTTTACATAAACCCACTCTCCTCCCCATTGATCAGCCACACAATTACCTAATTACCCCCCTCCCCCAAAAAAAGAAAAAAGAGAAAACCAATAGCAACAGTATCACCCACAGCATGCTTTACCTTCCTTTTAATTATTTATGTACATCTCAAAAATAATTTCTCCCTACATCTTTTTAAACCGTCTGATATTTTTACGGTGTGGGCTGATTTTGTGGAATGCACTTGGCAAAGAAATGAAACAAATTGATCTGCACATGCTTTTAAGAGTGGTGCGAAAACAACCTGACAGCTTCTTTCAAATTTAATTTACCTTAAGTTATAGCCTCCCTCTGTCTAAAGATATGTTTTGTATGCTG
Source organism: Lutjanus erythropterus (assembly GCF_056507025.1). Classification (NCBI taxonomy): domain Eukaryota; kingdom Metazoa; phylum Chordata; class Actinopteri; order Lutjaniformes; family Lutjanidae; genus Lutjanus; species Lutjanus erythropterus. Next base: position 34,874,784 of record NC_139330.1, read on the forward strand.
CCAGGAATTAAGTTATTTGTTGCTTTGTACATAACTTTAAAGCAGGTTTAAATTCCACCAGTTCTGTAAATTGCATGCAACTTTGTTCCTGATATCCGACATGTTGAAGTTGGAAAGTGCATGTTTGAAAGGTATAGAAGCCCATTTACACTAATGAATGACTGAATGAATGAATGTAAAATAATCGCTGTCTGGTGTTGATGTTAGACACATCACCATGTCTGGTTAACATTACAGCAGCATTCACTCTGCATGTTTCTGGCAGCAGGTAGCCTTCAGTTAGCAAGTAGCTTCCTTAAACACAGCTAAAATGCTGAAGTGAACAGTCTTTATTTGGCTGCATTTCAAACAGCGTGCAGGACGGGCAACAAATGTTTAAAAACATTGCGTGTAAAGGGGGTAAGAATCTGGTGATGCACAGGGACACACCTTCAAGCAAAACACAAGATAAGACACATCATGAAGTCCTCACATTTATACTTATGGTGACGAGACCATTAATGATGATGTTGATGACATCAGCCTTCTCAGTCTTCTTCAGGTTAGAAGATATGATCAGATTTCTGCAGAAGTATTGCTCAAGTATGACGCTTATTCAAAACTGATTTTTCCGTTGCTGTGTTAAGTGTTTAGTTGTTGTAGCTGGGTCAAGTTTTATTTATTAATGTAAATTTGCTTTGCAGATTTTGTTAAGTGTATTGTATTTCATTATATTTATATATCTAAGTAAACTTTAAACTGCTGGCAGTTAATATATTGTTCAGTTTCATGTTCAAATTTGCATTAGTAATGAAAAATAAGCTGTTCTTTAATGTTGTTAACCATCATCTTAGGATATTTTTCTTCTTAAAGTATCGGTTCAGACACCGTTTTTTTTTTAAGTAATTTTGGCATCAGTATCGGAAAAAATCCTCCTCAAAATTCAGGCTGCAACTGATGATTATTTTCATCATCAATTAATCTGTCGATTATTTTCTCGATTTTCAGTTTGCTGTCAAAGAGGAGTGAAGAAACCAGAAAATACTCACATCTAACAAGCTGGAATCAGAAAATTTAGAAGGAAATTTCTTCTTTAAAAATCTGCTCAAACTGATTAATTGACTATCAAGTTGACGATTAATTTAATAATCAATCAATAATCGATTATTTGATTAATCGTTGCAGCTCTGTTCAAAATAATGAGAAAATAATAAGATAATATCTCAAAATAACGAAAAACATTTCCAAACTATCCTGCTGCGATGAGCTGTTTTGTAATATTGTATTTTAGTGCCTCAAAATAATGAAAAACTTTCTCATTATTTTGTGATTAAGCCAGTAGTTTTTAAATACTAAGTCATTATTTTGTAGGGTGGAACAACACACTGAATATTGTGAGAAAAAATGTCTCAATGCCGTATTGGACTGTGACAATATCCATGGTGACATTACATGGTTAATGATTTGATTTGATTTTATAAGGGCTGTTACTTTCTGCTGCATTGGTTTGGTTTTGCCGTTGTACAAACATCATTCAAACATGCAGTGGCAGTGAAGGTGACTGATGGTTGGCTGCTTCTATATTTGTTAGAAGAAGTACTTTAAGTTAAAAGGAAAAACAAACCTTATATTTATTTTTTAATAAAAAACATTTATTCAAGTCGATAATATATGATAAATATCTCATCACAGACTTGTTATTGTGATATTATTGTATCTTGATTTTTTTGTATTGTTACATCTCATTCTCATGTTTCTCATTACAATCACTGACAGGATCTTTGTTTTCATCACATTAGCAGAAATGGGTGTCTAACTCACCCTGCATGTCATTTTAAAGTGATTTAACAGACTGCTGAGGACGAGTAGACCCTCCTGCGTCCACACTGACCTGTTCCAGAGGCACCATGTGAAAGGGGAAACCGGTGGCTTTGAATGCAGCCTGCAGCTCAGCCACCGTCCTCCGTCTCTCCTCCACAGACAGACCCACAGCACCACCCTCTGGAAACAAAGACACATGAAATGTTCTGTCACGTGGAATGTTTTGGCCAGAATCTTTTCAGAAATGACAAAGTTCCTCAAGACAGACACAAAAATGACGCAACACTCTCTTTTCATTTACCATCAATGAAGACAATTCCAGGTAAGAATCTCAACTTCTTGTGAGCGTTCTGACTCAAACCCTGAGAGGAAGAAAAGGTTTGCAGTTGCATTAATAATATTAAAACAAAAAGAAGGAAACAGGTTTATATTGTATCTACAGATTTATACTGAATCTTCATAGATTAAGAACACATCATTTAATGTTTTTGTGGTTTGGTTTATGATACTCTCCAGCTGACACATGACCCATTGATCTTTTAGACTTTACAGCTTGAGGATTTTTCACCTCTCACACCTCACTGTGGCTGCACTGGAAATACAGCAGCCTTAACAGAGCCTGGCCTACTGTTGAACACGTATCTGTTAACTAAACAAAAAACACACTAAACCAACAGCACACCATTCTTACAGCTTATACCTGAGTACAAATTTATCTTGTTAGATAATTATGAGTAACCTAGGAGATGAATTATGATATAGTTTGTGTATAAAATTGTTATATTTGGCAACCTGAGGGAGGAATTGTTTGAGGCAACTAAGAACATCAGCGCTCATATTCTAGTGAGACATGGGATATGAATTTAACATTTAAGAGGAATCAAACATTTTGGAGATACCACAGACCAAAGAGTTGGCCACGGAGGAAGGAGCCTGGTGTAGTATGGAGCCTGTCAGTGGCCAAAAAAGTTAGTAGACAAACATTAACACTCGTTTCTCAGCTGCTGACTACGGTGGTCTCCTGGGCCAATTCTAAAACTGTGTGTGCCTACTGTAAATGTAAATGAGGCAATTTAGATAGCAAAATGTGTAAAACTAGGGCACAGGTTTTAAAATACCAGAATTACCCTTTAAAACCTAAAACAACTAGCACAACATATACTTAAGTATTTGCATGGACAGTGTTCATTCAACAGATATCTACCAGAGACTCATGGATTATTGTGGTTTCCATGTTGCTGCACTCTGTTACAAGAAGTGTTCATAGTGACTATAGAGACAGATGGACTGAGGGACAGACCTCTTGGACTTGGCTGAGCATTGAGCAGGAAGAGGGACCTCCAGACACAGCCAGCAGCACCTGCAACCAGAGGACACACACACACACACACACACACACACACACACACACACACACACACACACACACACACACACACACAGACACACACACACACATGTATATGGAGCTGTTGCTAACATGCATCACATCTTTTAAGTTCATGTAAATTATTCCGTGTATTTAAAAAAAATCACAAAATGAATATCAGTAAAGTGAGTTTTGTGATGATGTGTCACAAAAGGACAATTGTGTAATCATACGTACAAATAAAGTCGACAGCTTACCTTCTCTCCAGGGAAGATGATCCTGTTTTTGCCCAGCATGGCTCTGAACTTATGAATGAAGTATTCTTTGAAACAGATCCTGACACAGACAGAGGAATCATTTGGACAAAGGCAATAAAAACACAGCTAACATCTTTGACAACCATGTAAATATTTTAACATAATCTCCTCCAGCTCTATCAGCGCAGATTGAGAAATTCTCACTTTACATTTGAACAAGACCTTTGAGTTCAGAATGATGCTCCCACACAGCCTTACACAGACCTTTTCTAACATGACATCAGATAAAAGACACATTCAATACATGCACTGGTTAACTACAGTAACAGGCTTATATTTGAGACAGGCCACTATTCCTTATTTTTTTATAATTATGTCAGATGATATTTTTGTAAGACGCCTGTCTGTTTTATGATCTGCTCCTGGTTTAATCTGCTGTTGAGTTTTTACTCTCTTACAGAAATACAGTTTTTATTAACTAGTTATTTCCTGTCACAGAATTTTTAGCAGAGCGGCAAAGATAAATCAACTATTAAATTAATTGGCAACTATTTTGAATCCATGTTCCATGTTTTTTTTAAGAAAAAATGTCCAAATTCTCTGATTTTAGCTTCTTTTAGCTGTGATTTTTTCTGGTTTCTTTACTCCTCTCTGACAGTAAACTGAATATTTTTGGTTTGCGGACAAACAGGACATTTGAGAACATCATCTGGGACTTCGGGAAACACTAATTGACATTTTCTGACAATTTATGGACCAAACAATTTATTGATTAGTGGAAAATATTGATGGAAAATGCTCAACAGATTGACTGGTAAAAAAAAAACAAAAAAATATTACATTTAAGACTTTTTTTAAAGACTCTATTGTTCTTATTTTCAGGAAAGACTAAGATTAATTAATCTTAGTCATTTGTCTCTATACAGATTGTTTTATTTATTAGCGGTTATCAAATTAAGGGTTCAACGTTAGTTTTTTTTTGTTTTGTTTTGTTTTGTTTTGTTGCTAGATTTACTAGCCCAGCATTTTACTTGCCCTGGAAAATCAGAAAATTCTCATAGTTGTCCTTGCTTTGATTTGAGATAACTTAAATTACCAGGCTTTTGAGAATCTACAGCTATGCAGTGTGCATTTCAAGCTGGATTACATACAAAATCACATTATTACATGCGTTCAAAAAACAAGATTCATTTAATGTGGACCATTTAAACCATTGTTGTTCTCTTAGACAGACATTGTGGTCAAATCAGTATAACCAAAGAGTGATCAACTGTTGCAACCATCCCAGTTGAAATTTTCCCTATCCATCTTTTTATTTGTTTTCTTTTCTTTATGAATTCTTCCATCACACTGAAAATGGAGTTTCAGTAAAACTGCATCCAATGACATTTTTCAATTTGAATGGTGATAATCACAAGAATCTACACAGAGCTTGATGCTCAGTGCTTTGGGTTGCCTCACAGCCTCCAAAGCTCATTGTGCTCAGTCACCACTGGTTAATTTTCAGTCAGTGCTCTTACATTATCTAGCAGTTGTACAGTAGATGTTATAATAAAACAGTGCTAAATGTTGCATGTCTTACCTGCAGTATGTGTCTCCAGCTCTGATGACCACAGCTGCAGTCCCCTCTTTGCATTTGACACATTTCTTGGAAACACTAAGAAAGTAAGTTTTAGGACACTGTCATTTATACTGCAAAAATATTTAAATACACTATGAAGATTAAAATTACAGTTCAACCCAAAAACAAAAATCCATATTTTCCCCCTGACCTGTAGTGCTATTTATCCATCTTGATCATTTTGCAGAGTTTAGGAGATATCAGTCATAGAGATGTCTGCCTTCACTCCAATATAATGGAACTAAATTGCACTCAGTTTGTGGTGCTCGAAGCACCATATAAACAGTGTCTCGTTCCAAAAATCATGACCTCGTTACTAAAGATAATCCACAGACTCTGTTGTGAGCAGTTTCATGTAGGAACTACTTTCTTTCTGCAGTAGAATCTACTGGAACTACTTTAGAATCTATTGTAACATATTTCTTTTCTACAAGCTTAATAGCACTACAGACCAAGGTTAAGATACGTATTTAGATTTTGGGGTGAACTGTACATTTAAATGTCTGCTAGCATGTCACAATAGCTATACTATAACAATAATGAAGTTAATATTTCATCTCATGGTATGAAATACATGATTTTATGGACCTATTAGATCATGCAGTATGCAAGTGGTGTGAACTTACTATCTAAAATATTAGCAATTAATTAAATGACAACAACCAAGTGACATGCCCTGAACTTTTGGGGCCCCTGGGGGTCTTTGTTGCTGGAGCAGCTGCCTCGCCTTGTAGACTCCAGATAGCGACCACACATCCATCAATAGCTCAATACCACAAATAATAACTTTGCCTAAAGACTTTTTCACAGCAGCCATTTTGACATGTAATAATAGAGTAAACGCAGCTGTTACCAATGACATTAATTAAGGTTTATTTCCGTTCAGGTCAAACAGGGTCAAAGTGCTGTTATTGTACATGTTGCTCACTGGAAAGACTCTGCCACACTAAATGGAACGTGACCTTAACTAGTCTCATTGGTAACACCTGTGTTTACTATTTCATTTCACTACGGCTGCTGTGAAAAAGTCTATAGCACAGAATACACTGTCATGGAGTTTTGGCAATGAAATGTGATTACATTTGATGATAACATGTGACTGATAGGCCCACAGCTGTCAGTGGCTTTTGCTTTATTCGTCTCAAATATGAAGATGATAATAAGAGATGCACAAACTGGGACTGACTGAGCCTAAATATAATAAAGCAGGTGCAGCCTGTCCGCACATTTTAAACAGAGCTAGCTTAATAGACACATGTAATAACCTACCTGGGCACGTCCGCGTGCTCCAGCTGGTCCTGGTAGTCTTCGTCCACCTGGCACATCTGGACAACGGCTAACAAGCTAACACAGCGGTCTGATACTGACTCTAAACCCCGGGAACAATTTACCGTTAAAAAGGACTGAAAAACAGATACCAACAAGACTTCTTCTCAACTTTAAAGTTACAGAACACTGAAATCTTCAACACTCAGGCTGTTTTCACTGACAGCAGGACCTGATAATTGATTACAAGCAGCGTTGAGTTACACTTACAGCCTCCCTGTTATGTCACCCACTAATATATGTTAACCTTATAGTATATAGTACCGTTAAATATTAACTTCATTAACTTTAAGATAGGCTGTCTCGTGTCCAAACAGGTCTTGTCTCTTTTTGATGACGTAAGAGAATCTTGTTGATATTTATGGCGACTGAGAAACAACACAAGAGTCTTACCGCCACCTACAGGTGTGGAGGGAAGGGTCGGGATTAAAAATCAAAGCCTGTCATTAAAGTAAGAGATACTAAATAAAAAGATAAAATAATGACAATTACAGAGATAACTATGCAACAATAATGACATAAGAGTGTTCGTATCCAGCAAATCAAATTACGTGAAACAGAAATCAATAGCACATATCCTGAACCTCTCCTTAAAATTGAAGAAGATTGATTGTTTGATGATGTATGAACCTTTTATGTTCACTTTCACTTTATGTTTTATTTATATGTATGCTTACAAATTATTATTATTTCCCCCCACTATATATTATAACAAACCAATATGAATTACATGACTTTATTGTAATTTGTTTGTGATACTTTTCTGTCTGACTTTGCCACCTACTGACAATATGGCAACAAATGCCATCACAAGGACTTCTAAATAAATCGCCTATCTTTTGAAATTTATTGAATTGAATTGAATTGATAGATTTTGACAATAAAAAATGTAGCACATGAAAAATTCATGCATTCAAACATGCTATGGTGACAACCGCAATAAGAAGGTGGTTCAAGAACTTCATTCTTATGTTGCACGTACAAAAAAATTGCAAAAATTAAAAGGCATATGAGGCAATAAAAATAAGACATATATACATACAATTGTTAAATAACATCTTATTGTTAAATAACATCTAATAATAAAAAGGAAAACAGGAATATTAGAGGCACAATTCCATGTTTACATATGTACATACTTAACCTGCAACTTTGCCTACATGTCCTTACAGTTTTTATGGCCTTTTAATTGTTAAGATTTAATAGTTTTTGTATTGTTCAAAATCTTTGTAAACAACAGTAAAAGGGGGCATTTGACTTGTAAATTTAAATTTATGTATATAGAATCTGGCCAGAAATAATCAATAGATTTATATGGCTTTTTTCTCAATTTTTTGTTATAAAACTAATTTTTACAGCAGTTATTGCCACCAGACCACAGCTGAGAAAAAGACAAATGGACTGATATCACTTTATAACCTGAAAAGTTTATTTTTTATACCAAAATGTTTGTCACTTTGTAACAAGATATACTTACAAACTTATCGACATTTTAACAAAAAGCTTTTCTTATTATAACATATAGTACTCATCTTGTTCTGATGTGAAACATTCCACATATAACACAAACTTCTCTTTATAATGTCATGTAATAACAATTTAAGTGATCACATTATAAAGTGAAAGATTCTGTTACAACAATAAGATTCACGTTACACAAGATAAATAATATACTGTTTTAACAAGAAAGGTTTCTTCCAAAAGAAAGAAATGGTAACAAAATTGAAGTCCTCAAGTCAAGCAGGACAAAATACTCACGTCACTTATTTATTTGGCTCAAATCATAATAGAAAAACACTTATGCGTTTCAGCACAGAGCCTTAATTAGAGCCTTTCTTGTCATAACAATAAGTTATTGCGCTATGTGAAAAGTCACACAAAAATGATTTATAATATATGTGGAAACAAGAAGAGTGTTATATTATAACAATATATGACCACGTTATAATGTCAGTCATTTTATGTTACAACAATAAGTCATTACGTTATAACATATTGTAATAAAGTTTGGTTGTTGCTGCTCTTCTAGGAGATTCTTGACAGCGAACCCAACCAGCACTGAAGTGGGTCTCTGAACCTGATATGAGCCTCCCTCTGATGGCACTATGTTGTACAACATTTCTGTCGCTCTTTGTACTACTCTAAATAGCTCCTTAAACTTTCTCTGCAGTTTGGACATACTCTTTTTTTCCTAGTTTAAAAACAAAGCCACACTAACTCACCCTCGGAGTAAAACTGACAGTTGGCCCTGAAATCAAAACCTGCCTTCTAGTGTCCCGATGCCTTTTTGATGTCCTTTAACTGCCTCTACCACTGTGGAGAGATGGTCAAGTAACCTGGTCACATACTTGTTAATGGAAGAGACTTATGAATGTTCAAAAGTTGACACAGCTCTCTGAAGAAAGTGGGTTCAAAGTTTCAACCCTGATCAGTAAGACTTTAGCAACGGTTTTGGGAGCGGGAAGGTCACTGTCCACTTGGAAAAATAATCCCTTACCACGAAGATGTACTTATTCAGGCTGGAGGTCTCAGACAGGGCCCCCAAAATATCAAGTGCCACCGTTCATATGTTCTCGAAAATGCACACTGATCTCACTCTTCATGAGATCCACACTCCCTGCATCACTGTTGTACATCACTGAACCACCCTGGCCAGTAAAGGGTCTTTTACATTAGCCTGAAACTTTTGCACCAGCAAATGACCACCTGTAGGGGAATTATGCAACTGGGGCACCAAGGAGTGCGGGAGAACTACCTGTACTTGTGAGGCTGCATCTGATTGAGGTGGGGGTCCTCACTAATCTTGAACCCTGAACCTGCAGCTGAGCCCACGTTAATGGAGTCCACACTAATTAGGAAACATGAGCATTTTTTCTGAACACATTTCTTCCTTGAAGATGATGGTTCACCACTATCCTTCCAGGTTTTAATAATGTGTTGGACAGTTTTTAACCCAGTTTTAGTAGTTTCAACAATCTCTTTGCTTGATGCAGGTCAATAATTTGACTCTTCTGAAACAGAGTAACATCTTTTCCTCGACCTCAGGATATGTCTTCTGACATGGTCGTTTAAGAAATGAGAAGCTCCTCACTGCATCAGTTAGAGTACAATACCTTGTTACCAGCTGAAACATATTAATCACTGCAGTCACTATCCAATGGAAGGATCTGACCTATCTGCTTAGTTAAAGCCAGGTGGTGACTTTTTTTTTTTTTTTTTTTTTGGTCAGACAGTATAAATTGCTTATCATAATCATAAGAAATGATAACGCGACGGTCCTGTCTCTCAGGACTTTTGGCCCGGTGCACTTACTGTACACGTCAGGAGTGGCCCCTGGGATTGTAGTTACAGACAAATATTTTGTACAGTCAGTAAATGAAAGGCAGGACTTCAACTCCCAGAAAGCAGAGCGCGTGGAGGGCTTTTGTTGTAGCCGCTCTTGCTGTTCGCGAGCGTTCACTGGCGCGTGCGGAGCATCGCAGATCTGACAGGCAGCTGGACGCACAGTTACCTGCTCTGTGTGAGTTTATAGATCCGCGCTTTTATCCAGGTCATCGTCACAGCACCGCGCTCACACCCGCCAACGAGCCTCAATCCCAATGTTTACTTCTCCGGCATGTCTCCTCCAGCAGCCCCGGAAAAGTAATGTTTGGCTTTATAGAGGCTGATTTAACGATAAGTAGACTGAAAAGCCACCATGTTTGCGCGGCGTGTCTTCAAACTGCTGTACGGATGATGCACTGTTAGCTAACCGCAGTTACAACACTTGGACAGCTTCCTCTCGGGCTGTTGTCGACAATTGCAGTCAGATCGTCTCCTGTTCGGCTCCATGATGGCGATGTTTCGGAGCTTTGTCTCGGCGAGCACACAGCTCCGCCAGCAGCAGCAGCAGCCCGGCAGCGGCTCCGGCTCGCTGGCAACACAGGCGGAGGGAATCGAGAGCCAGTTCTCCTGTCCCATCTGCCTGGAGGTCTACCATAAACCCGTCAGCATCGCCAGCTGTGCTCACACGTAAAGTAGCTACTTCTTGTTCAGATGTGTGCTATTGTGTGTGGACAGACAGAAAGTTGCGGTGACATCAGGCTTTTAAATGTCCAGCTGCTTCGTTTAATATGTTAATAACAGCTGATCTGGCTGAGGTCTTTTGGTTTCTGCTCTGTTTTCACAAGTATTCAACATTTAAAACATTTGTCTCAGGAGGCAATGATTTTAATATGCTTTTATTTCAAAATAAAGGTCCCACTGACAGACAGTAAGTCTTCTGACATTGAGTCCTGGTGAGGATGGTCAGCAAAAAATAACATAAAAAGGTTTCACATGAAAGAACTGGCGACAGACAACATGCAGATACAAAGCATACATCACAAAACAGACCAACACACAGCAAACAGATACATACAGGGATCAGCAATGACACTTAATACAAGTAATAACATTGTTCTGATTTCAAAGTGTTTTGAACAAGAGTAGGTTGAAATTCCAAGTGAAGTGTGCCTTGTTGGGCTGCAACTAACCATTATTTACATTGTCAATCGATCTGTCAATCATTTTCCCGATTATTTGTTTGTGGATAAGGTACGATAAATTACCGGCTGATATTGTCTTCATTGGTATCAGTTAGGGCTGCACATGTATTTGCAAATGTGATAAATTTGCAGTCTAGTCAAGTGCAATATCCAAATCACAGAACCAAATTGCAGTTTTTTGAAAAAGTAAAAATGTATGATAAAACAGCAGTGCTGCAGAGATGACCTGACCTTAAAATCTTGTCCTCCATATGAAAGAAAACATGTTTCGTACAGACCTCAATAAATATCACGTCATCACGATTGTGTAGGTTTTTTGATCATGAAAATTGCAATGCAAAACTGATAATTTCTACTAATGACATTGCAAATGAAATTTCAGTCAAAGTAATCGCAATATAACCAAATCGTGCAGCCCTGGTGTTGGTGTATATTAATCAAGTTATTAGTCTTTTTGAAATACAAATTGTGAAATTATTGGCTATCTTATAAATATTGGCTGGGAGAAGCAGGTAATTATCAATGAGCATATTGGCTGAAAAATGTATTCTGAGTTGTTTGGTGTATAAAATGTCAGAAAATGGTGAAAAATGTTCGTTTCTCCCAAAGCTCAAAATGACGTCCTCAAATGTTTAGTTTTGTCCACAGTCTAAAGATATTTAGTCACAGAGGAGTAAAGAAAGCAGAAAATATTCACATTTAAGAAGCTGGAATTTTAAGAGAATTTTTAGAGAATTTTAAGTCTTTCTTGAAAATTGCTCAAACAATCGGTTAGCAGAGTAGTTCCTGATTAATTTAATAGGTGACAACTAATCGATCAGTCATTTCAGCTCTAATTCCTTGTGTATTGTCACGTACCTTTGACTGATGTTCAGTCCATCACTGCAGTTTTGATACTCAGGCTATGAAAAGGGCTAGTAAAGTTTCAGAAATACCAAGAGGCTCTTGTATAGGTTTGTACCCTTAATAAAGATCCTGGATCCACTCAAGGATTCTGCCTCTTTTAATGAAGTTTTTCCTCGCCACAGGTGCCTCAGTGCTTCCTCTTGGTGGAAACAGTTGGGTTTGTAAAGAGCACGGTCTAGACTCTAGACTTGCAAGACTTGCTTTGAGATAACTTTGTTTTTTGATTTGGGACTATACAAATAAAACTGAATTAAATTGAGTTTATTTGTCAAAAATCCTCTAATAAGCAATTAGAACCTTATAGTTGAAAAAACACACATCAGAGAGCGCTGACATGTTGATTTGGACACTGTGAAATGTCTGAAATGTCATATTAATGGTTTAAATTTATGTATATTTTATGTTAAAACAAAACAAACAAATATATTGGCTGATACCAATACACATTTTTAACACAATATTTTATTAAATTGGTAGGACAGACTGAAACATAAAATGTTTTGAATCTTTCAGTTATCAGTCCAACTCATCTCATACTGTGAGCCTTACAGTTCAACATTGTATGAAGTCAGTGAACCATGCTTGTCGCTGGCTAGCTGGCAGTATGTCGGGATTATTGAAGTCTGGGTTTACTAAGTCTCAAACTCAAACTGCTAAGGTGATCCTTTCAGAAGAACCAGAAACACAAAATGTGGACTTTCAAAAAACAAAACAGCAACAAAAATGCTGTAGTAAATTGAAGCAGGAAGTTAAGTATCTAGAATCTGACACATCTAAGGATGTGATGTAATATGTGTGTGTCAACAGTTTCCTCAACCAGCTGAGAAGTCAAGCTCACGTTTCATCACAAACACCACATCACAGTTCAGTGTTACAGTTAAGGAGCGCTGTGTTGAGTTCAGTTATATTGCCTTTTCTGTCACATAAGCTTATATTTGGCATATTTTGTCCACCAAATTTAGGGACTTGTACTTAAAAATATTTGCTTGCTAGTTCACTGAGAGGGTCAGAAAGACACATCAGTCCTTATATTGCTTGGATAGTTCAGAAAACACTATTTTCTATAGTAAGATTCAAAAATACACAGTCCACTTTTACATAAGTTAATGTTTTGGTAATTTATTACCAGTTATCAAATAACAAAAAAGACTAAATTAAGTTTTCATCTGTATTCAATGCAATGCAGTGTTTATAAAAGTAAGAAAATAGAGAAAAATGTCCATCCTAGATTCTTAGACTCCAAGGAGATGTCTTTAAATGTCTTGTTTTGTCAGTTTATAGTCAAATATATTTATTTTAATATGATAAAGAGAGAAAAGAGGAAATCTTTATATTTGAGAGGCTGAAAGCAGCAGTTTTTGCCATTTTTTCAGGAAACTTTAATGATTAATCACCGATCAAAATAGTTATTTTTTACCACATGCTTAGTCAGGCAGGTTGGTTGTTAAATTTACTAGCCTGACATGCCATTTTACTTGCCCCAGACACGTGGGTCATCCTTATTGTTGACCCCTGATATTGCTTTAATGAAACTCTTGTGTGCAGCAGGAGTGTTATTGAGTTAGAGTTAGTTATTGTATGGCATATTATTTAATAAGTTATTTCATTCATAGAGGGAGAATATACTACAACCAGTGTGATATTAAATTATTTTATTACAACCACCTCAAAAAAAGACACTTCTCACAATGTAGTGTCATGTACAGGGTATGAGAGAGACACCTAAAGTGTAGGGCTGCAAGGACTGGTTATTGTCTTTGTTGATTAATCTGCCAATTGTTCCTCAAATAATTGATTAATTGATCCTGTCACAATCTTGTCAGTTGAAAAATAAATCCAAACATGTGGACATACATCTGTGGGCTGCACGTGTTTGGATCTTTTTTTTTTTTACAAGGAATTCCTGTAACAATTATTTTCATTATTACCTTTTTTTTCATTAATTGATTTATTATTTTGTCCAAAAAATGTCAGAATATTATTAAAAATGCTGATCAGTGTTTCCAAAAGTCCTAGATGACGTCCTCAAATGTCTTGTTTTGTCTGCAACCTAAAGATGATGAGTTTACTGTCAGAGAGGAGTAAAGATATCAGAAAATATTCACATCTAAGATGCTGAAATGAGAGAATTTGTACATTTTTTATTTAAAAAGTTACTCAAAACAATTAATCAATCATTAAAATAGTTTGCAGTTAATTTATAATATATTAATAATTGATTAATAGATGAATTGTTGCAGTTCTACTGAAATGTATTTGTTTGCGTTTGCTTTTTGACAGACACAGATCTGTTGTGCAGGAGTTAAGTTGCCACCCACCTTCACAGACACTGACAGTGACAGTGACATCCTGTGACATGGAGGGAGCACCTGTCTGTCTGTCTGTCTGTCTGTCTGTCTGCAGCCCTCCACATGTCTCCCCAGTCGACTGCAGTTCTCAGGGAGAAAACAAGGCTGGCGTTCTGCAAAACTGAATACAATAAAATAAAAGCTGTCAGTCATCAGACAGATTAAAAGTGAATTCTCTCCCTCTGCATGTCAGCAGAGTCAAGTGTAAGAAAGCTAAGAAGAGTTCTGATGACAGGATCAGACTACAATAGCAAAAACATCTTTAACAGAAAACTGGAGGCTTTGATTGGAGCTGAGTCTGAGAGCTCCACTTTGTGTATTTCTTATTTCTAACTCACTCATGTAATGATTTCTACCTGACTGAGATTAGAGGTATCTGTGGGGAAACGGGCACCGGTGATCTGAGGCCATTTGCACTCAATTAAGCGTTGACGTGTGACTGACGGGATAATGACATCATCAGCTCGCACCATCACATGAATCTGACTTGATATCAGATTACATTTGAGTGCAGTTAGCCAGAGGGGTGTGTTTGTGATCTGTCCCAGTCTGGAGCTGAAAGGAACAACAAAGAGCAGAGCAGACCTCAGGTAGCCTCAGTTCTATTTTCAGTTAAAGGGAAAATGCAGCTATTTTTAATCCTCTGCTGCTGATGGGGACGGATGAATCGTCAGGGAACACTAATGCTCACTTTTCACTGGACCGTAGAATACACACACAACTGTACAGGGAAACAGCTGGCCATTAACTGACTCACCTCTCTACTGTGTGTTAAATACGTCACAGTTCAATCAGTCTCCCAGGGTCTCCAGTTAAAGGGACAGTTCACTCCAAAAATACATATTTCCCCCTGGGCTGTAGTGCTTTTTATCCATTTCGATTTTTCTGGTGTGAGTTTTGGGCAGTTTCATGTAGAAACTATTTTCTTTCTAGTAGAAAGAAAGTAGATCTGATAGATTCCACTGCAGAAAGAAAATAGTTCTTACATGAAACTGCATTTTGAAGCAAATTTGGATGAATAGTAGCCATTGTCTTGTTTCTGATTTCTACAATGAAGAATCCTGAAAATGGAAGAATTTTAATTTCACCACTTAGGCTCATGGGTACTGTGGTTTTTAATGGGCAACATGTAGGAGAGTGATGTGGCAAGAACAAAGTTCATACCTTCATAGCTGTAGCATAACCCTTTATCATTTATGGCCAAAATGTTAATTTAATTAAATGAGTAGGCAACTGTAAGAAAGTCAGTGAGAATTTTGATTCTGATTGTTGAAGGAACAGTTCAGCAGAAAATCAAAAATAGATATTTTCCTCTGCCCTGTAGTGCTGTGTATCCATCTAGAGCTTTTTCGTTGTGAGTTGCAGAGTTTTGGAGATATCAGCCGTAGAGATGTTTGCCTCTTCTCCAGTATAATGGGACTATAATGGCTTGTGGTGCTCAAAGCACCAAAAAATACATTTTGAAAAATTCAAAACCAGCTTGTCTTTCCAGAAATCATGACCTGGTTATTCACGATAATCCACAGACCTTGTTGTGAGCAGTTTAATGTAGGCGTTACTTTCTTTCTAAATTAGAATCTACCAGAACTACTTTTGTTCTGCTGCAAAGAAAGTAGTTCCTGTATGAAACTCACAGCAAGGTCTGTGGATTATCTTGAGTAACTAGGTAATCATTTTTGGATTGAGAAATTGCTGTTGAATTTTTCAAATTTGTTTTTTGGTGCTTTGAACGCCACAGGACTTGTGCCATTTAGTCCCATTATACTGGAGAGAAGGCAGACATCTCTACAGCTGCAAAACTATGCAACTCACACCAAAACTATCTAGATGGATAAACAGCACTACAGGTAAAAGGAAATAACTGTATTTTTAATTTTGGGGTCAATTGTTTAAGTGCTTAAAAAAGGGCAGCCCATAAAAGATTTGCTAGTAACAGCTTTTCAAATGTTATATGAGCACATGGACGTACACTGACATATTTTTACAACTGTCAATATTATGGCAAGGTTAATTAATTGATTTTTTTAGAATAAAAAATATCAAAATTCTCTGATTTCAGCTTCTTAAATGTGAATATTTTCTGGTTTCTTTCCTCCTCTCTGACAGTAAACTGAATGTCTTTGAGTTGTGGACAAAACAAGACATTTGAGGACGTCAGCTGGGACTTTGATCAACATTTTTCACCATTTTCTGACATTAATGGACCAAACAGTTAATTGATTCATTGAGTCATTAGCCACAGCCCTAAAACAATATATTAGGCTGAACAATTGTGCTTTAGTAACATGTGAAATGTCACATTAAAAAGCCTATTCAGTTGACTCAGGTTGGAGGATAAATGTGTTCGAGGAAACAGAGCTGCAGTGCTTCTCTCTCCTTCATTATCATCACTGTGGTGGTTCCCTTGAGAACGATCTTAACCTTTCCCCCTCAGCTGATGCTCGTTCTCTGCTCCTCCAGGTTCTGTGGGGAGTGTCTGCAGCCATGTCTTCAGGTGACCTCGCCCCTCTGCCCCCTCTGTCGCGTCCCCTTTGACCCCAAGAAGGTGGAGCGGTCCTCCAGCGTGGAGAAGCAGCTGGCCTCGTACAAAGCTCCCTGCAGGGGCTGTAGCAAGAAGGTACATACTGAACATTTATTAACCATGTCAGAAAATCAGAGGTGCAACTTTGATTATAGGTGAATGTTTGGTACACAAGTGAATAATCATATTGTGACTGCATAGCAAACACTGATGTTTATGTATTTATTTATGTATTTAAAAGGATACCCATGGCACCAGCTAGTCTTCCTAGGGTCTGAAACCAGTTCATCATATTCATCATATATAGAAAATACCACATCTGTGTTAGTTCATCATGTGTGCACCTCTAATTGTGTTAAATTAAGAAAGTGATCCTTCAACTTTTCTTTGTTCATTCATACAGTGGAAGTACATGGAGTGAAAATACAATGCACATTACATTTTACTTTGGTAGCATATGCAGTAAATAATTTATTTTACAGCTGCTGTGAGAAATTTATGGTGCCCTGAGGTGGAAAAGAAAAAAATGAACAACAGAAGAAATAAACTTATAATAACATAAAATAGCAAGAAACAAATCATTGACAAAACAAATCCACAAAATGCAAACACATATTGTTGATTGACATAAAGTCAGCTGTTTCATTTCATATGGATACTTATGATAAGAGAGACTTTGCCAATCCAGACCAATCAAAAGACAACACAACTTATGCATTTTCAAAGACCAGATGGAATAAGGAGCAATTTCTAGTTTTATGTTGTGAGAAACAACTGTTGGCTGTCAGGTTGTTGTCAGGCTTCTGCAGAGGCTTGATGATGAGCTGATCATGTGAATCAGGGGTGTTTGAGCAGGGAAACATGTAAAACATGCAGGGCAGTGAGCTCTGAGGACCAGGCTTTTTTTTTTTTCTAATAAAAGAAGCAGAATCTTTTGGAGCTCAAGCTCAGTCAAAACAGATAAAATTATAAAAGTGCACAGAGCATTGATAAATGTCAGCAACAATGACAAATGTGTTCTTGTCAGTACGTGAGACAAAACAAAAGATGAATTAAAAAAAGTGGCGAATACAGAACAAAACATTGAGTCGGCTCATTGAGATGAGCACACAATGTTTATGTTGGGGACTGCAGTGATTGGTCAAATGATTGATCAAATTTGCAAAAAATTGCAAGGTTGCACAGAATTCAGGGGATTGGTTGAATTTGCTGAACTTCCTGGAGGGACTGTAATTTCTGTTTTTACACGTATCTGTTTAGCTTGCAGGTTAACCAGATCTAACAAGTTATGATTGAAATATAAATGATGTTGGAGGTGTGGATGAAGTATGAACAGCTGATGAGTCTGACTCAGTTAGATCCTCTGTGACGATGACACCAAATAAAACTAATGAGGCTGTTGTGACAAAATGGAACGTTTATTATCGTGTTCTTGTATTCTTGTGTGTTCTCAGGTGGCTCTGGTAAAGATGAGGTCCCACATTGCTTCCTGTTCTAAAGTCCAGGAGCAGATAGCCAACTGTCCTAAGTTTGTCCCCGTGGTCCCCACCTCCCAACCTATACCAAGGTACACACGCTCTGAACGCCGCTGTGCTCAGCTGACTGAAAAACAACATATGTTCCCGTTAGCATTTTCACATTATGTTCATAACACTCTCCAGCCGCTCTGAAATGCCTCAGCAGTCGAGAACAGCCAAAATCCCTCCACAGCTCCTGTGAGGCCATCAGAGCCTCGCTGGAGCTGTGAGTTGTTGTATTTAAACTAAATGATCATGTTTTGTTGTTTATTCCTGGTTAAAATGACAGGATGCTCACATTTTGATGCCCAGCGCAGGAAAAGATGCTCATTTATTTTGTATGGACAGAAAAGCCCAGTTTCATGTTTCAGTTTAAAGAAACTCTCTGTGGGAAAACACAGACGGCAGTTTGAAAGCTGCACTGTGTCTCTATAACTCCGCAACCCAGAACAGACTCAATATATTTCATTCTTTATGTATTAGGGCAGAATGATTTAGAAAAAATATCTTGTTTTGATAATTTTGACTGATATTGCAACTGTGATAATAGAGGCAATGATCATTTTTACATCATTATTCTTATTGTGATTGAAAAACATGTTAAAATGACTGTGGTGTGATGTGTTTTGGAGGAATCTGAACCAAATGAACACATTCATTCATTTAAATGTTTTTTGACACATTTTGCCTTTAACAAACACTGTAGCAGAAAGACATATTGCGAAGTTGATACACTTCTGGGTTAATCGTGCAGCCCTAATATGTATGCTGACTCGCTTTATTACAGACACTTGCTAACTCACAAATGAAATATATGTATGTGTGTGTCTTTCTCCCGTATGTAGCAATATTCCTAACCGGTCAACATTCGTGTGTCCGTTCTGTGGAGCCAGAAACCTGGACCAGCAGGAACTGGTGAAGCACTGTATGGACAACCACCGCAATGACCCTAATAAAGTGGTAAGAGGATATTACAAGAAGAAGTTCCCAAACTTTTTCAGCTTGAGTGCCAAAACAGAAATTTGATGTCTCCTCTTGACCCAAACTTTCCACATTAGGGACAAGCCTGTGAGTTGAGGACAGAATGTCAATCGCAACTAGTAAGATCACATCAGCAATCACAACTAACACTGACAAGTAATGTTAGCTAGCTAACTAGCAGCACTCTAGTCACCAGCTAACGGACACATGAAACAAACAGTTCCAATGCTACACAAACAAACACATGACAGGCTGTCAAAACACCGTCTCTTCAAAGTCTCTTCTCTGCACAGGAAAAATTTGTTTCAGTTGCTCTGAAGTGAGAGTGCTTTTTCTGGAGATGTCTGTCCAATTAACATCATTTTTAAGTTCTCATTACTGAGCCCGTCCCCACATAAAACACACTGAGGCCTCTCATCTGCAGTTTGAATGGCTCTGATGAAGCCGATGTTGTATTTTCTTTTCGTTGTGTTTTCACTTTGACATCATGCATGTGATGAAGCATGAGGGAGTCACAGAAGTCACACTCGACGTTACCTCAGCCAGAGCGCATGGACATGTTTCCTGTCCAGGTTGGTGTGAAGACAGAGAGGGGTGGGGTGGGGTGGGGTGGGTGCCGGTTTACCATCTGTTTCCTCATTTTAACGAGGAAACTAAATTCACATATCAGAACATTGCTATGTCTTTTACTCTGTCAGTTGGTGACCCAATAAAAATGCATCCATGACCTATGTTTGGAAACTCATGATCATCAGTTAGCAGAAGTGCTTCCACTCTGTCTGAGAAACAGAACTTTTTATTGTGTGAACATTTTCACAAACCTGGAACAACATTTACCCTTTTTTCAATAAAGTTTTGTGGGGCAGGAGTGTCATCTGAACTCACACTGCACACAAAACTCAGATCCAACTGTCAAACTAGACAGTGCTGATCAAATATAGATCAAGATTCTGTTACCACATCACCTGTTTCTCATATAAAATGTTTTCAGAAACACATTTTATTGACTGTTTTGTTGTGAGACTACAAAGATTGTAACCAGGTCGTAGCCATTCTGGCTCTCTCTTAGAGAAGGGAACCCCAGACCTGTGAAAGATCTTGCGAGAGGGATCGTTTTAACCCAAACTATGATCTTTCCTCAACCATAACCAGCTGTTGTCTGTCTCTAAAACTTCCAGGATCTTAAACAAAGCATCGTCACATCCAGAGTTTACTCCTAGACATGACCATTTCCTGAAAGTCAGATCAAACTATCAGACTGATCAGTGCAGATCAGAAACAGATCAATATTCTGTTACTACATTGCTGACTGTTACGCAGGGAAGACCAGGAGCTGTATGCATGCCCATGCATGAGCATGCATACGTGGCTGCCCTAAATAATGATAAAGACCAAGGGAAGTGATGTCATTCTCTGCTCAGGAAGGCAATAATCCACTGTATCTTAACAACAGCTCTGTAGCTGACTTACCAGATCATCTAAAAAAAGCTGAAGGGAGTGTACGAATCCACAACAACCTCAGGTCGAGTTGTGCTAAGGACTTTTGTTGCATGGCCTGCCCCTCTGACTCTCCAGTTTTCCTGACTGTTTTTATTGCTATCCTCTTACTCATTTCACAGTGTGAGAGAAAGTGCATTTGAAGTAAATCAGCAGCATGTTTTACAAATACTACTTGAACTTTAAAGAACCAGATTTGTGTGGAACCATGTGGGGCAGGTTCAGATAAGGTCAGCAGAGTGAACACATCTGTGACGGTGTTTTTTATCCAGATCACAAAAGTAGTCAAAGCCTGCTGTTCAGTTCAGTTCACTGTTTGATTGACGTACACGTGTGTCTGCAGGTGTGTCCGGTGTGTTCAGCCATGCCATGGGGAGACCCCAGCTACAAGAGCTCCAACTTCCTCCAGCACCTCCTCCACAGACACAAGTTCTCTTATGACACCTTTGTTGTAAGTTTTTTTTTTTTTCTTTTTAAAACACTTATTCTTGAGAACTGGGACAAACCAAGGGAGTTTTGAGGGGGTTTTGATTTTTAATCTTCAATTCTGCTGGAAAATATATTTTAAAATATCAAACTTTTGGTTATTATGCCTCCGCCCGCCGAAGGTGCCGGGCCAGAGGCATACTGTTCTCTGTCTGTCCGTCCGTCCGTCACAGATTTTTGTTTGCGTGATAACTTTTGAACAGGTGGACAGATTTGCACCAAATCTTGTGTGTTAACACTCTATAACAGGTACATGAACTGATTAAATTTTGGAGACCAACGCTTTCGAGATGGCCGCAAAATGGCCGCCTGACAGACCTGTCTCTAAAAACACACTTATGCCAATAACTTGGTCAATTTTAAAGCGTTTTTATATTTGACTTTGATATATTTTTGAATAACTATGTTGGATACTATTAGGTAATAAAGGTAATAACTCTTTCCTTGCAATCTTTTCTCATTAACTGTATACTGTATCAATAGAGCCATAATTCTCAAACTCCTGGGACACTTGCAAATAGGATTTATAATGAATCAATGGTTTCAATCAGGTGTAGGAAACACAAAAAGTCACAGTTGTATGAAACTGTTGCAGGCGGAGGCATCAGAATCCACGCTGTAACGTCAACTTCTACCTGTTTTCATTAAACCTTGTAACAGACCAACCTCCCAGTGCAGCCATTCTCAAACTTGTGAATCTGCTGTGACCAAAACTTGATCACAACTATGATCAACATTCATAATTAATCATATCAGTGACAAGATTTAGGATATGTTCTGGCGTGAATGTGACGGGTCACCAAATACAGTGTAACACCTGTTAAACCAGGTCAAATAAATGAAGAATAACACAGAATTTTATCAGTTCTGATTACGTTTATAAAATGAATCATAAATATCTACTGCCATTTTCAAACTAAAAGTTGAATCTTAGAAAAGTTTTACTTATTTTTCATGACCTCTCACTGATCAAGGGAATCCGCATTATAGTGATTCATTTTTTATTAAATATAGACAGAGTTGACAGTGTTACTTTTTTCATTTCATATCACAGTCATAGTGAGTAACCATTTTATTTTTTTAAAATAAAAAAATCAAAATACACATTTTTAAACCATAATTCTTATTTATCTTTGATTTAGAAGAGCTACAGAGTCGACATGTTATGATTGAGACACATCTGATAGAAATATTGAATTCATTTGTCAAAAAATATAAAGTTTACCAATGTTTGCAGTATTCCTGCCTTTTCTAAACCAGGAAGTGAGACAGGGGTCCTGAGGGTATAGCTAACACTATTTATGCCTGATTAAATCATGTTTTTGTAAAAATCTGACAGAATTGATAGAAGAAAATAGATTTTAAAACAAAGATAATTATAATAGCACATTTTTACACCTATGTTATCAGTAGGTATTGTTAGTTTTAGATTTTCAAGGCTTTTAACACATTTTTAAATTGAAATAAATGTGTATTCTTGTCTGGGACGAGGCTGTTTTCTGGCACAGAGCAAGTTTAGAAATTAAAAAAAAAAACAAACAAACCAAAACATTTCATAAATTACATATATATCATACATATATAAATTGTTAAAGAACAAATTTTCACCAAAAAAATGTGTGAAATATTCTCTGTTTATAATCGTGTGTTATGCAGTGACTAGAAGAGGTTTATTTTTGTGTTTTGTTAGGACTACAGCATCGATGAAGAGGCAGCACTGCAGGCAGCTCTGGCACTGTCACTGGCTGAAAACTGACAACAGTCACACCACCATCATCATCATCATCCTCATCCACTCCACTGTCACTGCACTGCTGCTGCTCCTCCATGGCTCAGAAGGTGTCATCCAGCCAACAGACACACCTGACCCAGCCAGACTCACACTGTCTCACACTCCATTTTTCACGACAACGATGTTTTGTGTTGGTGCAGCAGTCAAGCTACAAAACAAAAGCAGTTTGGAGGTGTCTTCTCTGCTTCATTTTGATTCAGTGATTTGAAGAAAAAGTGGATCCAGATGAGCTACATTAAAAATGCGTCACACATTGACTTTAAAAATCCCAACCTACAGCATGGGAACAGTCCGTCCTCTCCATCTGGACCTCTGCAGCATGAAGGGCTACCTCGTCAGAAAAAAGCCTCATCTTTGAAGCCCGCTGACTCTGAAAACCCTCATCAGTGGTTCAGGTCACTTTGCTTGGAAATCCTCACTGTGAGCGACTTGGTCGACGTTCAGTCTGAGAAATAGTGAGCGGGGACACCGGCTCCAGTTTCCTCCACAGAGCGGTGATCAAGTTCGAACAGGCAAATTCATTTTTTTGAGAAGTTAACATACAGAAGCTAGTCCACAAGACCTAATTAGGAAACATTTTACAAAGGTAAGCTGATAACATTCTAATATAAAACACAATGAATCAGTCGCTCCTCTGCTCATCAGTTGATTCGTTGAGTTTTGCGCTCAGCAGATCGAACAAAATCTATCAGTTAGAAAAGCAGCACTGTCAGGCTTGTTGACTGTGTACACAGGTTTGTCCTGTTCTTCAGCTCTGTAGGACATGACAGGTCTTCAGGAGACTTGTTGACTGAGCTGCTCGTTGTGTGGTTTTACAGTAACACCTGCTACGATACAGTCCGTGTCATCTTCTAACAGTCACAGTCAAGAGGTTAGAGGTGAGGATCTCCCATAGGTGGCGTCAGAGCATCACACAGGGAAAGGCTACAATCATATGAATTTTCATGTTGCAAAAGAAATCTTGATAACACCTTCTAAGAGGGTCTATGTCTATAATACATTAGAAACATGATCATAGAACATTATAATATATCTATAAGGCTTTATAAAACAATTTGTAAACATTTGTAATCATGCATGACAACTTCTAAAAAGGTTTATAAAGTATTCTAAGTGGTGGACTTACAATATTACATGTTCACCATTCATAATGCTTTATAACTCCTCACATAGCACATTGTTAGTCTTACGACAACTTTAGCCAGTGATAAAGACACATAGAGAACTGCTCTAATGTTTCATAACAAATTAAAAATTTAAGTTTCTAAGATGGATTAATGTCTTATGAACATCAATAATACACCGTAGCATGACTTTCTCAGCTCTAAGTAGGGTGGCACCACTGTATAAGGTTATTAGCAATTGTGTGACCATTTTGGCAAGGAGCTATAAGGCATTATGAATGCTGAACTTATAATACGTTATGTACACCACCACTTATAATACTTAATAAACCTTCTTATAAGTGCTGAACCTATGATACTTGATGTCCGCCACCACTTATAAGAGGTTATAAGCCTTCTTATAAGTGTTAAACCTGTAATACATAATGTCCATCACCACTTGTGATATGTTATATAACTTGTTGTGAGTTAAGCACTTATAAGACAATATGTCCAGTACTTACAATACTTTGTAAACCTAGTATAAAAATGTAGTTTTATAAAGCCTTATACATGCATGTAGATGTCTCTTAAATGTGTTTATAATGCATTATAGACACACCCTTCATAGAAATCTCCTTGCTCCTCTATTATCTGTCCTCATAGTCTCACTGACTGAGCTAATCTGGCGGTCCACACTACTGCGTGGACGTGTTATGAATGTTCTGCCTGCACTGTTCATGTTTGACAGGGCTCTTGTGACAGACAGACGTTCAGACTCTGGAGAGGACACACAGACAGTTGTCTCTGTAATATTAGACTGAGAAGGCTGTCCTGTATTGAACATGTGTGACTATATGATAAAGTGAGGTATAAATACTATACACACAGATCACAGAAATATTTTAAAATATTACAATAAAAACAGTGACATTAATCAAAAGTAAGCTCACCTTTAAGTTGTATTGATTTTTATCTTGTTCTATTGTTGTTTTCTATGCACACAGAAATGGAATTTGTTAAATAAACCACTTAGGAAGTGAAGTACACGTTTTGAAGGTGATGGACTGAAATGATTCTCCTCAGATTTCTGTCAGCAGCTGGAGGAAAATACTGGTTTGTCTTGAGGCTGAAATGTTCTAGAAACTGTTTTTGATGAGATTGATGATATCTGATATGGCTGGTAAAGGGACATACCGCCCAGATCAGTCTCTTTAATGACCTCTACCTTCTCAGTCCTGTTACTGGCAGCTTTGTGCATACTGCTGCACCACAGCACTGTGGAACCACAGGCCTCAGTCTCTCCTGATGTGTGTCCCCAAAATAACCTGTGTTTTATGTTTGCCACTCGCTCATTCTTGAGAACTGGGACAAAACCATTTTACTCTTCAGTGGCTATTAAATCTTGTAACAGGCCAACCTCCTAGAGATTACATTTTTTTATTAAATGTAAACGTCAGCTTTGTCAGATAGAAAATCTACCAGGGTTGACGTCTTACAAAGTTGACAAAATGTTCCATTTTTGTCATTTCTCAGCATAGTCATAGTTTTTTTTAATTTAATCAAAATACACATTTTTAACCATAATTCTTATTTAGCTTTGATTTAGAAGGACTACATGTTGACATGTTATGGTCGAGACACATCTGATAGAAATATTGAATCAGTTTGTCTAAAAAATGAACAGTCTTCCTGCCTTTTTTAAACCAGTAAGTGAGACAAGGGTTCTTAGGGTATAGCTAACCATTTTATGTCTGATTAAATCATGTTTTTGTTAAAAAACTGAAAGGATTTTAACACATTTTTAAATTGTCTGAAGTTGTGAATTCCTGTTTGAGATGAGGCTGTTTTTGTTTAGAAATGACAAAAATGAAAGCAAAGCAAAACATTTCATAAACTACATATATTTCATATATATAAATGAGTGATAAAGAATAAATTCTAAACCAAAAATTTGTGTTAGTAAATATAGTTTTGAAAGTTTTTCTTGGTAGGACATAATTTGTCCCAGTTCTTAAGAATGTGTGTACAGCATGAAAAATAAGTCCAATATAAGTCCAAGTGAATACAAAAATCATCAGCATGTTATTCCCATAATCATCTCGGGGAGACTTAAGCCTAATTTATACTTTCCACATTCACCTGACAAAGTATAAATTCCATCTTGTGTCCATGTCTGTGAGAGTCTGTAAACTGTCTGCGCCAACAAACACATCTGTGTGTGCAGACACCCTCTGTCTGTGTCCACATCTGTTGTGGACTTCATAAACTGTAGACATGACAACTTCAGATCAGTGTGGACTGTTGTGGAAGCGTCCCCTGGGCGCCGTGATGGCAGTGTGACAGGACATGGTGAGTCTTGATGTCAGATGCTAACGGCAGGTTGTCAGACTCTGCAATATATCGTCCCCTCTGGAGGGAGCAGCATCGTCCTAATAATCAGGTTTTCATTACTGTTGTCGACATTCAGTGCACTTCGTTGTCTTCGTCAGTGGACTGCAGCAGTTTGTCAGAAGCTGAAAGCAGGCTGGGGTCCGTTGACCCGGCTGGACTTGGAAGTGTTGAAGCGGACAGAGCTGTCAGAGACAGACACACTGACAGGCTGACGTCCAAACCTGAGGGAAAAGCTGAGTGTGGGACTGATCATCCTGTTTACTGTGATGTTGAACTTGTTGAACTAAATATTTTTTGTCATCATTCTGACATGGCAACACCAACATCTGATAAAAATACTGGAAGCTCAGCTGTAGCTCATCATTACTGTCCATCCCAGCTTCACTGAAGACAGCAGCAGAGACTTAAAGAGACGACAGACGGTCTTTGAACAGATCAAACTGCACCTGTGAAGGAAGGATCATTTGTTTCGTCCATAACAGCCCAGAAAGCCAATAATACCATCCTGAACTCCATCATATGTTAACATTTACAATAAACCACACTCACCATCACCCTGAAAAAGCAAAGACTGACAGCTCCTATTTTTTATTCATGTGAATATTTGCACTTCTCAACATTTTTTTCTACCAGATCGATGTGTGGATATTAGTTGGAAAAACATCAGACAGGATGCGAGCGCTGGATCGAGGTCTGACCTCCGTCTTTGCTTGCCTGCTATCTGCTTCTTCAGCTCTCGCTACAAGGAATATTTTTATGATCCATCTGCCAAGATAGACGAGTATAAAAAGATATATTTTTGGAAAACGTCTTCGTTTCAAACCACTGGACTGATATCAGACATGGGTCGGGGACAATGAAGTCGTCACACTTGAATTGCTGTTAACACACATACGCACATACACACACACATGAAACTTATACAGGACTAGAGAGAGTAACTGGTTTAATACAAATGTTTTTCTATAGTGTAACCAATAGATGGCAGTCTTATTCCAGACATGCAGAGCCATACTGAGACACACACACACACACACACACACACACACACACACACACACACACACACACACACACACACACACACACACGGAGTCATGCTTTCTATGGAGGCAGTTTGTAGAGAAACAGAAGAATAATCTTGGGTAATGTTTCCACAGGAGGATACATTCATCATTTGCACTTTACTTCACTCAGTTTTTTAAGGATAGTTGGAAATCTATTTGTATAATCTCAACAATTGTTTAATGATTTTGCTATTAAATTTCATTGTGTTTTGTTAAAAAAGGGTCTTGTAAATTGTAAAAGGTGTCAGGGGTTTGGAGGTATTTGATAGGAGATGTACCATTAGTTCTGTTTGTGTGACAAAACATTCAAATATTTGTTGACTGAATACTTAATTTAAATGGGCAGCATGTGCCATTTTTTTTTCTTCCAATAGTGTTTTGTGGTCTGAATCATTTGGATTGACTGAGAATGTTCTTTATGCAACAGCAGAGCTGACAGGATGCAGCCACAGTAAACACAGAGGAGAGGGAGGGAAAACCAACAGTCATTGTGTGATCAGTGGTAAAGGAGGGAAAGATTCCCATGTTTATGATGTATGAACATTTCCATCAGCTGATGATTCAGTGCAGCTGTGTCATTACACGGGGTTACAAATATTTTGCATTGACAGTATAGATTTACATGCTTTAAAACTGAGTTTAGTTACCACAAACGATGGAAAATGTGTCACTTTTCATGTGGATGTCCAGTCAGAAGAGGTGAGAAGTTACTAAGTACAAATACTTTGCTATTGTACTTAAGTAGATTTTTCAGGTATCTGTACTTTACTGAGTATTTTACTTTTACTCCCTACATTTGAACACAAATATCTGTTCTTTCTACCCACACATTTTCAAAACAGGCTTGTTACTTTAGTTTTAATGCAATTTCAGAATATTTAGCATAATTATTTTCTGTGCTGCCTTCCCACAATCAAAAATTGATTTCAACCTAAATGGATGGGACAGTAACACTCAGAAAAGAGAATTTCTTGGTGTATCCATTGTTGTGTATCACGCATGACACATGTAATGAGATGAAAATGTTGTAGGACAAAGAAAAGAAGAAAAAAGACTAAAAACAATGTAAAAAGACAAACAAAACAAAACAAAGATATAACATTACAAAAAATAAGTAAAGCACGTAATAAGATGAAAAACAATGTAAAAGATGTAGTTAGACAAAAAAGATGTAACAAGATGAAAATGTAAAAAAAAACAAAAATTGACGTAAGGGCAAAAAATGCTACAAGATGAAAAACAACCTAAAAGATGTACCAAGACAGAAAAAAAGACAGAACAAGATGGAAAGCAGTATAAAAATGAAAAAAGATTTAGCAAGACAAAAAAATATGTAAATGCACAACGAGACATAACGATAACATAACATAACCACTATAAAAGTGTAACAGGATGAAACAGAGAGGCTCAACTAGAGAAAAGGTGTGAGGTTCAGTTAGGTAGTAGTCCTCAGTTCAGATGACTACTATATACTTTGTGTACTTTGAGAGTTTGTGAGTATTTGTGTCACTCAGTGCTACATTTTGTCCAACAAATTACAGCAACAGGGGTGTGGACATCAGAAGCTCAGCTGCAGTGCATCCAGGTACATGTAGTCACTCTACATGTTTTCTTGATCAATAGAGCAGCACTGAGGAATTTCTTGCTTCACCTGACCATCAACACTGACTGGACATCCACATGAAAAGTGTCAAATTTTACTTTGAAATAAAAGAAGAGTTTCCCAGTTGTATTTGGTAGTTGGTTTTTCTGTCAGAATTCAGAAGGAAGAAGAATTAAAAGGTGCATTTGGACTGAACATGATGCTGATTTTTCCTCACATTACTGTCTCAAATTGGACTGGAGTATTTTTTCAGTCCTTTATTTTCACCTAAACAGCTGATAACTGTGCAGACGTTGCGCTGTAGCAAGCTAGCATATTATGCATCACGGCACACTGTGGTTGTTAGTCTCTGTCTGATGTCAAAATTCACCTGGATTAAATTATTTTCCACCAGGCGACTCTTTATTTTTCTTGCGTCTGTACGGGATGAGCCTGAGTGGTTTCCTTCTTGGACAGATCTTTGCACTGACCCGATCAGATGCTCCACTTCAAATGAGCTTCAGGTCCAGTCTGAACAACGAACAGTATTGAGGAATACTTATGAAAAAGGTCACAGTTCTGTCCTAAATTTCAGGATTATTTCTTAATGGAAATCTTCAAATTGAAAAAAAAGTTGAACAGTGATAATATTCATCTCTAAACTATTTTTTGTTTTTAATTCTTGTCAGTGTTCCTCTTCAGTAAATTACGTATCTTTCTCAAAATATAAAAATGGAAATCTTTCACATAAATGAGAGCTCTTTTTATATTTGAGTAGATTTCAACCTCCTTGTCTCATCCACACAGTTATTTCTTCAGTTTGATGTTTTTTATATTCATGTTATAACAGCAATCTTTTATAAATGTTTATCTTCTTACCTCTGTAGCAGAATTCCTTGATTCTTACTTTGTTAAGCTTTGTTTACTCATGTTTATCTGCTTCTTTCTAAACTCTTAGTTGAAGACATATCCCCAAGAAATGTAAACGATTCTGTGTTTAATCCTTGTTTTTGTGAAACTGCTCATCACTGATGATCTTTAAAGGCAGCCGTACAGACTACAGTAGCTTTACAGTCACGTTCACGTGGACATCAGCAAAGACTGTAGAGGCTTTATAACTGGATAATAAAGACTTTCTCAATCACATTTGATGGTGCCATGCCATTGTTCTGACAGACCTTTGAAACCCTGACAGATAAATATCCCATTGGACCAAAAGCCTGTTTGTCTGACAGCCTGTTGTCCTGAAAGCAATCTCCCAATGTTCTGAAGGCCTGTTGATCCAAATGTCCTTATTTGAACACAAATCATGATCTTCACCTAAACCTAACTGAGTAAAATGTGACCATTTCACAAAGTTAACCACGGTTATTATTGTTACCATGACGACAGAGGTTACCCGATGTTTGCATGTATTAAGTGTAGAAAAGGGAGAGTCAGTGCAGTTTTGGAACAACTGTCCTTCAGAGCATCTGCAGTAATGGGTATTCTAGGATAACAGCCTGTCGGACAAATTGGCTTTCGGTCCAATGAGACACTTTTCGGACTATTGGGGTTTCAGAATAACTGGCCTTTTGGGACATTGGGCTGTCCCTGATTTGACGCAAATGTGGAGGTGCATGAAAACTGTCTAGTTTGTAAGGATTAAAGGATTGGTGTAGATTTTCTCAAGACCATCTCAGCACAATACCCACATGCCACATGTACGTTAAAGAGTTATAAAATGCTCTGATCATAACCTCCTCTCTATAGTAGCCTAGCAGCAAGTATTACAGTGCAAACGCAAATTTAGGTGAAGCTAATATGAGGCTCCAGCAGTGTGTTAGCCAAGAGCCAAGAGCTGATGTGAAACCAGAACTTCCAGATTCTATAAGAAAATGTCATACCAAATCTCTCCTGTTAGTAGCTAAGCTACAGTAATAATTAAAAACCCACAGTATGCTACGTGGCACACTTCCTGTGTTTAGATTAGGATGATAGTATTTATTTAGTTATTTAATATGATAGTATTTATATTTTTAGCAGCCTAGAACAAATGTCATTTTTCTGTCGTAGACATTGGCAGGCTAAGTGTCATGGTTCTGCAGAAGAGGCAAACCTATGAATGGCTCGCGGCTTGAACTTTGGGTAAAGAAAGATTTTGTTTCAGTTGCAAACCAAGTTTTCTGCCTCAGAATTAATTTATTTTTTGGTTGAAACACTCCAAATGAGGTGCATGATGGTGAAAAGGAAAGTTTAAAAAAACAAAAAAAAAAACAAAAAAAAAAACCTTAAACTTTGGAAGATCCCCACTCCATTTGGCTGACTCAGATTGCTCAAGCCTCATATCAGCTTCGAAGTACGTCTTTCGGTGTACATATGACATGTGAGTGTTGTACGATGATGTACAGGAAGGATCCAAACCTTCAAATGAAGTGACACACACACTGATAATTGGCCTGCTAAGAAGCCAGCAGGCTCATTTAGCACCAACATGCTAATGCTGCTTAATACCAGCACAGCTGTGTTTAGCCTGCTGTTACTTTACAAACCACTGTTGACTGATAGTTAAACCTCACTAGTAGAACTGTAGTCTGCTTGAACCAAGACACCAGCAGCTGGTTAACAGGGTGTCAGAGACTGATTGGACAGAACTGAGCTGAATGTGAGATGGTTTGACATGATAAAGTCTGCTTTTAAGAGCTGGAGTGATTTTCAGTCAGATATTTTTTTACATGAACCGTCTAAGCTGGTCTTTGACAGCCATATCTCCCCCTAAAGGGACACTCCGCAGATTTTACACATAAAATATAACCGTGATGATGTCATAGTGGTGTCGTCAGAGTCAGTTGGAAAACCTGTTTGACATACTTAGGATATGGAGTTTGAAGGTTTGGGGTATTAACCAGCCAGGGGAAATGTAGGACTTTTTTGGAGATTGACCCATATTAAAGAGTAAAAGTCAGAATATCTTAGCCATGTTGCTCACTTATACATATATATATATATATATATATATATATATATATATGTATATATATGTGTGTATATATACATATATATATATATATATATATATATATATATATATATATATATATATGTTAAATACTTTCTCTCACAATTTCTTCAACTTCATGGAAGTTCATGACTGCAGTGAGTCCTCAGAGTATCCCTGTAAAAGCAACTTTAAATTGGCCAACCTAAAAAAAAAAAAAAAACACCATAACACAACAGTCAGATGTTGTGTTAAGTTGATACTTGTACTGAAATGGTACAAAAACAAAGTAAAAGTGAAACCATGACCAAAACCTTAACACAATGCACAATTGCTGAATGCACAAAAATCTGGCATTACCTTACCAAAATATTCACTAAAGTACACAGTTTAAAGTGCATTCAGATCAGAACAGCTGATCGCTCAGTGGTGTTTGTGTGGAAAGACAAAGATAGTTTAAGACAAATGTGTAAAGTGCAGATATAGAATTTCAGAGTCTGGCTTCAGTGTTTTTAATATGCATTCTTTCTAAACATAGTAATAATACCAATAAGCTGCTGGAGAAGATGATGATGATGATGATGATGATGATGATGATGATGATGATGATGATGATGATGATGATGATGATGTTTGGGTTTTCCAGCTGTTACACTGCTTGGGGTTTTATCAAAACACTACTAGGATGTTTTGTAGCATTTTATTCTTTCCCCCTTAAATAAAATTAAAAATGTTGAATATATTGAAGTGGTCTTTTTTATTATTTTGTCTCAATAAATGTACAGAAACATGCGTTATTGATATCACCATGCTTAATATGGAAGCCAATAAATTACTGCTTTATCATCCTGTAGTTCAAGGTTGTATTTATGGTAAGATTTAAGTTTTATAGCTTTTTATTTGACCTTTTACAGAGCTAAACAGTTTACTTGAAGCATTCATGTCAGGTGGGTTTGTGAGAATTGTCCTTATGAAGTTAATGTGTCTCAAATCTTGAGAAGAACTGAGCCCAAAGGAAATCTGTCAAAGAGAAATGGTTATTACAGTTAAAATAGCAAACAGAGTTTTCAAAGTACAACCCTGATTCAAAAAAGTTGGGATGCTGTGCAAAACATAGATTAAAACAGAATGCAATGATTTATATCCAATTGAATACAGTACAAAGAAAAGATATTTAATGTTCAAACTGATAAACTTTATCATTTTTTGTAAATGTACACTCATTCTAAATTTGATGCCTGCAACATGTCCCAAAAAAGTTGTGACAAGAGCCTGTTTACCACTGTGTTACATCACCTTTTCTTTAAACAACACTCAGTCAGTGTTTGTGAACTGAGGACACTTATTTTGAAGTTTTAAAATGAAATTCTTTCTCATTCTTGTTTGATATACAACTTCAGGTGCTCAACAGTCCGGGGTCTCTGTTATCATATTTTGTGTTTCATAATGCTCCACACATTTTCAATAGGAGACAGGTCTGGACTGCAGGCAGGACAGTCTAGTACCTGAACTCTTTTACTATGAAGACATGCTGTTGGAACATGTGGACAATGTGTCTTGGCATCATCTGGCTGAAATAAGCAGGGACGTCTCTGAGAAAGACGTTGTCTGGATGGCAGCATTTGTCGCTCCAAAACCTGTATGAACCTGTAAGCATTAATGGGGCCTTCACAGATGTGACAGTTACCCATGATGCCATTGGGCACTAACACAACCCCATACCATCACAGCTGCTGTGTTTTGAAGTTAGCACTGGTAACAATTTGGATGGTCTTTTTCCTCTTTAGCCTGGAGGACACGATGTCCATGATTTGTGAAAACAATCTGAAATGTGGACTCATCAGACCACAGAAGACTTTTCCACTTTGCATCAGTCCATCTCAGATGAGCTCAGGTCCAGAGAAGTCTGCAGTGTTTCTGGATGTTGTTGATATATGTCTTTCTCTTTACATGGTAGAGTCTTAACTTGCATTTGTAGATGCAGCAACAAACTGTGTTTACTGACTGGTTTTCCAAAGTGTTCCTGAGCCCATGTAGTATCCTTTATACAGTGATGTGAGTTTTAATGCAGTTTTTAATGCAGTGCTGCATGAGGGGTCAAAGGTCACAGACATTCAATGTTGGTTTTCAGCCTTGTTCCTTACATGCAGAGATTTCTCTGGATTCTCTGAATTTTTTAATGATGTTATGGATTGTGGATGGTGAAATCTATAAATTCTTGCAGTTTATGTTGAGAAACTTTGTTTCTTAAACCGTTGGACTATTTGCAGTTTTTCACAAAGTGATGAACCTCACCCCATCCATACAACCTTTCGAGGATGTTCCTTTAATACCCAATCATGATACTGTCACCTGTTACTAATAAACCTGTTTACTTGTTAGAGTGAGTGTATATTTACAAAACAACGTTTATCAGTTTGAACATTAAATATCTTGTCTTTGCACTGTGTTCAATTGAATACAAGTTGAAAAGTATTCACAAATCATTTAATTCTGTTTTTATTTACGTCCCAACTTTTTTGGCGTTGGGACTGCGGAATTTCACTGTGACATTTTATTGCAAATTTTAGAAAATTAGGCATTTTGATAAAAAATTGATTGGCTCATGAACTTGAAATGGAATGACATAAAAATTTCTTCAATATTCCTTATTTCTAATCTGATGTTTGAAGGCTATTTTTTTAACCATCATTGTCAATATTTCTTAATTATTTTAATTTACTAGTATATTATA
The DNA here is from genome assembly GCF_056507025.1 of Lutjanus erythropterus. Lineage (NCBI taxonomy): Eukaryota > Metazoa > Chordata > Actinopteri > Lutjaniformes > Lutjanidae > Lutjanus > Lutjanus erythropterus. Next base: position 34,909,588 of record NC_139330.1, read on the forward strand.
TGAAAACAAAAACAAATACTGTACCAGATGTTTGCTATATGTCTTGATCTTTCAATAAAAAAGAAAATGAAAAAAAAAAAAATCTTCAATAACTTTAGATCAGCAAAGTCTGTAGATGATCCTGAGTCATTTCTCCATTCGTTGTTTTGGCCCAACAGGGATGAGTTAGGATTTTGAGAAAACAGAAAAGTTGACATTTTTAAAGCAGAAGACCAACCGAGAAAAGATGCAGAAGAACTGAACGATTAAAATGGTGAAAGAAGTTTGAGTGTGTCAAGCTGTTTTCAAGATAACTGTGTAAACTTTTTTGTTATATCACCACCTTGAGGTCAATTTCCATGAGTTTCAATGAGCCTTTTGCTGCATGAATGCTTTTAATGGAGAAGGCAAAAAAGAAGAAAAAGAAAGAATAATCAGAACAAAAACAATAAGCATCTGCAGCGAGATTTGCAGATCAAAGAAGAGTGGAGCAGAAATCTGCTCTGTCCAAGTTCTAGTTATTAATAATTTTATATTAATATACTGTGCAAGATTTTTACATTTGTCAGTGATTTTTATAAAGTGATCATATGTCTGAAGTTGTGTTTTCAGCTTGTGCAGCTTCCCCCAAGTGACAAAAAAAAAAAAATAAATAAAATCAGATAATGCAGCTTTAATGGGTTAATTTCACTCCCATACAGTCTTTTCTCTCTCTGTTGTTTGTCTTTTGAGACATCCGTGTGTGAGATTTCTTTCTGGGGTAGACTTAAACGGTACGAGGGGTTCACAATATGCACATGACTGCAAAGACACACACACATGCACACTCCTCCAGTTGCGGTGGAAAAAGAGGCGGGGGTGTAATAGCTCGGTTTGGCATAGTTGGAAATGTTATCACCTGACTGAGCTGCTTTTCCACAGTGAGTGCACAGATATATCCAGCTCCATCTCTCCTGTCTGTATGTCTGTATGTCTCTCCACCACCACAACACTGCCTCTCTTTCCCTCTCCAGGAAAAAAAAAATCACTCACTTCACCTATATCACCATGACCTCACACACTCATGATGTCATTGTTGAGAGCGCAATTAGTTTAGCATTTTGAGCTCCAACATGTGGAACTCAATAGGATGCCTTAGGCCTGTGATGTGCTGTTTTTACCACATGTAGACAACAGCAGCCAGACTTTGTGTGTTCACAGCTATAACCATATTAAACACTATATACCTATAGAAGCACAATGGTATTTTTTTTCGTTTATATTAGGCGTTTCCTGGCAAACCAGTTCTTGGCAAGTTTGTATGGAACTTCTAAACAATACCACCTGGTGGCATTTTTCATTAACATAAGTTTTCAACGCACATCTCTGAGTTGAGTTGCAAAATGTTCATATTGAACATATCAGGACTGACTTTGTATTTAATTAGTTTTAGAGAAGTAAATGATAAACATTCTTGTGGTTGTAGTTCAGGCCTGAGATTCTCAAACTGTGGTACATGTACCACTGGTGATCCTTCTAGTGATGCATGGAGGAATTTCAGAAATATTTTTTAAGAACCTGGTTTGTTTATTCGCCATGGGAAGTACCCCTCAGCCTGTGAAAGCAGTTGTATAATGATTATATAGGGAATATATCCAATGATGTCATCATGGTCATCTGAGAAGCAAGAGTTACCAGCAAGAGAAAGTCTATCAAAAACATGTTTTTGGTTCCATTATGGGGAATGTAGGATCCAAACAGTAAATGTGGATTAATCCGCCGGTGAAAATAGTCCCCAATAAATGCACTATTTCCTCCTGTTTGAGCAACACTTGACAAAAACTACAGTGACCATGTATACTGCTTGGACCTGAGAACTACGGACTGTGTTGTCAGAAAGAACTGAGAGAGGAGAAACACATTTGTTGGTTTGGGTTTGGTTTTTCTTTTGTCTTATTGTGGCAGGCCTAAGAGTGTAAAAGTGTCAAGTGGAGCTTTAGAGTTGAGACTTGTATTACTTAATGATAATAATAGTAATACTTGACTTAATAAAGACTTGACTTAAGACCTAGAAACAAAAACAAGTCCCAAGTTTTGAGCAGGTAAAAATCACAGAAAACAAACAAATAAGTGCAACAAACAATAAATAAGTGCCAGGCTGACATTCTGTGGCCACAGATCTTGAATATTTTATTATTTTAATTCTACACCTATACACTGACAGCAAATGTTGAAGTGTTAAAATGGTCAGCATTCATGTCACTTTGACTCATAACGCCTGAAACAACCTTAAGACTGGGTTGCACCAACAAAGACAAAGATTAGTACTAATCAGAGTTTAGTAAAACTAGCTTTAAAATGAGTTATTCCAGATTTATAATTAAGCAGAGTTTTGTTGTACAATTTAAAAAATAATGTCCACTTAGTAAAGCCAAGTTTATTTTTGTAAATCAAAATAAGACAGAGTTTAATCAATACGGTGATGCTTGCTAACCCAAATTATAATAAATGAAAAAAATAAATAAATTTGAGTGTTGTTGATACCTAATATGTATAAAAGAGTGGTGAAAACTGACTCTTTATTATTAAGCAAAATGTTGCATTGTTTGCTAGCTAGCTGTAAAGTTGGAAATAAAGAAGTATTATTGTTTGCTAGCCAGCTAAAAAGTACAAAAAAAGAAGTAATATTGTTTGCTAGATACCTAAAATAAAAGTTTTGGTGCAACAGAAATGAAATCTTGGTTTAGAGTAAACTGAGGTTTGAAGAGAGGGTTAAATTCAATCTTTCTTGATTTAAAACCAGTTTGGTGCAACATCATTTAAAGTTAAACCATGATTTAATCAGGTTTAAAAATCAATCCTTGTTGCTGCAGCCGGACCTAAATGTTCCTTCTGCTTCCCCTCATCTGACTTTATCACAGCATCTGACCTTCTCCATCCTTCAACCCTAATTAGCACACACACATACAAACACACACACACTCGCACACACCCTGTTCCACACATTGACAGGTGTAACAGTGTCAACTGCAGAGCATGGAGGCCTGAGAGGTGAGCGACTGAATGGAAACACTCACACACTCACTGTGGAAAATACAACATAATCTGATTCCCATTGTGTCTATTTCTCCCCCCCACAATCACACACACATACACAAACACACAGACGTTTTTTTTACTGTATCCGCTGGCCTAATATCGTAGCCTAATAATAGTCCTCATGTCTTGACAGCAGCTAAATCCGGCAGCGCTGTCTTGTATTACTGACACACTGTGAGATGGAGAGCTGCCCTCATGCCTAATATAACAGCGTTCCATGTATTTATAGGCCTGCAGGGAGTCAGAATAGCATCTGTGTGTATTGAAAATGAACCTGGCTGACTGGTTGGGAATATTTAGACCTTGTTCCACAGACAGTTCCTATTCATAGCATTCCATTACATCACATCAGAGCCATTTTGCTGGGCAAACAACAGGTGCTCAGACTCACACTACAGGTGTAGGGCAGGGCAAGTGTTTGCACCATTGTGACAGCAAGACTAGTGTGTTTTGCTGCTGGTGGAAAAACCTGCATCACCTTTTATTAAACTGCATGTTGTTGTGGTGCTTTGGAAGCTCAGACTGAGTCCTCTGCAGCGGCCATGACTCCAGCCTGCGGCCCATGTTTTGTTGTTTTCATATTCTTACGTCTTTTACATCATTTTTGTCAAGCTAGATTTGATGTCACTTGGCTTGTTATCACCTTGTTACATTGTTTTTGTTTGGTTACATCGTTGCATCATTTTCATCTTGTTACATCATATTTGTCTTGTTACACTTATACACTTCTTTCATTCACTCTCCAGTTCTGATGTAACTGATGCTTTCACAGTGTCCATGCTAACCTCTTCAGGAGCTGCCCGTACCTGTTAGTAGGCCCTCCTAGGATGTTGATTGGCTGCACCACTTTTGGTGCAGACACACACGGATAATTTGAAGCCTGGCAAGATGAAGTCTCATGTGATCTCACAAATCCTTTATTTCACTAAAATGTAACTTTTTATCAGTAGCCTCTCCAATTCCTGTTAATGATATATTGGTATTTAGTAACTGTTGGGTGGGTGTGGTGTGAATTGTTAGGGGGGGGCCATGCCAGAAAAAGTTTGGGAACACATGCACATCATGAGCAATGAAAAGAGAGACAAAATGAATTTTAGTTAGATTTCATGTGAAACTATATTTGTTTACAATGAAATAAAGTTTGGATTTATCACCTCCAGGTTAGGTTAAAGATGATTTCCTCTCTGTGACCTCACTAACACCAGCATTTCATTTGTTTCCTCAAGCTGTCACACACTTAAACAAGTACAAAAAAAGGTTTATAAATGTTTTATTTTTATCAAGTTGGCAAGTATTTTAATACAAAAACATACATAATACTGCAGAGTTTTAACAGAACATACAACAGGGTTTTTTTCAGAGAAGTTTTATACAGATCATTTCAAACAAAATTCAGTTTCATACAGAAACAAAACAACTGAATGAGAGTCATCTTGAGGTGACTCAATACTAATGTAATGTAACTGAATACTCAGTCTGCCACTTACTTCAGCTGATGAGACAGAAGCCTGACATATTCTTGATAAACATGTCTACCACTTGAGCGTGGTGTTCAGTTTTTTTTCTAAAAAACACTGTATCTTTGGCACTGTAAACATCCCCTCAGCAGTTTGTTCTCCAGCGTGACTTTCCCCAGAGCTGTCAAACACACTGCTGCACCAGTAGGGGAAACTCTGCTATAAATCAAGACACTTGTTATTGGCACCTGTCTGTCATCATCTTGCTTCTGAAAGCAAGAAATATGGTCTCCTGTGAGCTGAAAGAAAAGAGCCTGTACAATAGCAGTATGTTCTGGACAGGCAAGCTCTTTATTTCCATTTTTTTTCTTGTGGTCAAGTAGACCATTTTTTTTCTTCAGTCCAGTTGTTGGAAACACACCTAATTCAATTCATAGTGTATTTTTGTGAGACTTAAAAATTAAGTCACCAAGAGGGAGCTAATAAACGGAGAATAAAATAGGACTCAGAATTGAACCTTGGGGGACACCATAGTCTATGTTTGAGGAGGATAAACTGAGCCAGTCACACTCATGGAGAAACATCTATTAGATACCTGACCAAACCTGAACCAGTTTAAAGGGACAGTTCAATTTTTTAAGTGGGGTTGTATGAGGTACATAGTCAGCATATTACTGTCAGTAGATAGGCACTGGAGCTCAGCATTGCACTGTTGCAGACAGGGTCAGCAGATTTTTTTAAGCCACATAAATAAAGGCCCACTTAAAAAAAATCAATACCTGTTCAAGTGTACAAAGTGTGGCAGAAGCATATACATTGTATATATGAAAGGACCGCAGGATGACTGAGAAAATGTAGCGTCAAAATAAAAGGCTGTCTGGTAGCAAAGTAAAGCAGTGAAACATTTCTATAGTTAGCATATACTTGAACAGATACTGATTTTACAGGTAAGCCTTATTTATGTGGCCAAAAAACATTTTTCTACCAATCCTATCTACAACAGCTCTCCCCTTCTACTAACTGGGACCACAATGACCACCATTACTGAAGGTAACACACTGACTATGCATAAGTACCTCACACAAACCCATGTCAACAAAACTGAACTCTCTCTTTAAGGCCAAATCAGTGATTTCTGTTCACTTTTCTATTCTGTGAATGAGCATATTATGATCAACTATGTGTATCATTTCTAACTTAGCCAGGTTTTCATCTCATGTAGCACAAAAAAAAAAATTAAAACTTTACATTAGGTCTCCATAAAAAATGCATAATTAATGCATGTTTCCATGCACTACTCATGCAAATATTAGAAATGAAGATTATTAAGATAAAAAAAATGTTGGCGCTCCAGTCAGGTGCCATTAAATCACTGCAGAAGAGGAAGGCACAGTGAGATGAGTTAATTAAAACAGCACCAGTCAAACCTCAAATGGTGCAAAACAATGTGGAAAATGTCATGGAAATATAGCATTTATTTCTGTGTTATGTGCTTGGCTTAAAATTCCCTTGAATGCGGAATCTAATGATTGTGCAAAATAATTGTGGTCAGCTCAATAATCACAGTCATGTGATCATGTGATGACTGAGACAGATCTAGTCAGGAGCATCCAATCACAGAGTGGAGAGACAAGACTCCATAAAAACTGAGACAGTCAGCGAGTGTTTGGCCTGACTGAAAATACGAATGCTGGTCAATCTATTCAGTCTTAACTCACATCACACTTTACAGGCAATGGGAGCAAAAAGAACATTAACATACATTTATGGCTGCTTCTCACTCAGTTGTGGGGTTTTCAATCTGCATTGTAAACACTTAGAAGTTAGTTTGTACATATACATACTTGGGTAATAAAGCACAAAGTTATAGATGTTAATACATCATTTTGTCAAGCTTCCTCTATAAAATCATTGGCATTGAAGTGTCATTACATGACAGCTTTTTCCAGTGTTCTGGCATGTAGTTTTGTGATCCACGGACCAAGTTATGCAAAGAGCAGGTCTTTGGTGACTGTACCATAGATGGTGTTCAGTCAGTAGTGAGACTCTACAGAGAGGATTTTGTAGCAGGTTGAAGTTTCCAGGCTGTCAGGAGGACAGCGGGCAGCCTGCCTCTTGGTGCTTGGCTAACAGTGAGATCCTGGAGAAGGTCTTGAAGCAGCTTGCACACTGATACTTTTTCACTTCAGAGTGTGTTTGGAGGTGAGCTCGCAGGTTGGATCGGTCAGCAAAAGCTCGGCTACAGTGGAGGCACGAGAATGGTTTCTCTCCTGGAGAAAGAACACACACATTTATGTCAGTCATAATGACAGGGGGTTATACTGTAATCTTCTAGAATTTCTATAAATCCCTGAACCATCTAACCAGTCACAGCCACATTTCAATTAAAGAATAATAACCTGATTGGGATTATGTTTGGCATGTTTAATTTGATAGTAGAATTCAATCAAAGATTACATCAGATTATATTCTATATCATAAAACATTAACCAGGTGTATGTATGGCATATTATTCACCAATCACCATAAGTATACTGAATGATTAACCAGTCGATACCATTGTGGCATAAGCCATTTTCTACTGGCATATACAATGATGACAATATTTGTATTGGTTACACCTGATAATAGTTTTACTGTGAATTCCAGGACTGTCGTGAATCTACAGAGGCAGGTCCCTGTGTGCCAGAAGGGGGCACTTAGACATATCATTTATATTTATATAAAAAGAATACATACATTGTTATTTCATACTCTCTGAATACAGTGAGAGAATACCTTGACATTTATACCAATCATGTATACCGTCATCCACTTTTTGATCTCAGTGTAACATGTTACTTCTGAAAAGTAATAATGAATTCACTGTTGATATTGGTGTCAACAAAATCCCCATAAAGACACCCATCCCTATTTAAGGCACCCGTTAAAATAGGCATGTGTGTGTTTCACTGACCTGTGTGTGTTCGTATGTGTCCCTGAAGCAGCCAGGGTCTGGAGAATGCCTTGCCACAGAGTTTACACACACAGGGCAGTGTGTGTGTCCTGATGTGCATCTTGAGTGCTCCCAGGCTGACGTACTCCTTCTCACAATACTTACAGCTGAAGTACTTCTTACTGCTCCACTCACACTGGAGCTGCTTGTGTTTGGCCAGTCCCGCGAAGCTCAAGTGCTCTTTATGACAGTCCAAACACTCGAAGCTCCCCTGGCTGCTGCCGCCGCTGGGAGGGATGGCTGGAAAGAGGGCCAGGAGAGGGATGGATGGGGGGAGGAGGCTCTCTCTCCTCCTTTGGTCTCCTGTCACACACTGGACTTCCAGGTTCACTTTGGTACAAGATTCAGCTGGTTTATAGGCTTCTGCAGGGCTTCTACTGTAGGCCTCTGAACAGTGGGATAAATAGGAGAGAGGGGAGGAGTTTGGAGATGATAGAAGATGCAGTCGGTCCCGTCTGAGAGAAAGAGGACAGGAGGAGGAGGAGGTGGAGGAGAGAGACTGGGCTCTCTGCTGTAGTCTTGGGCTTTGGGCTGGACAATGATGGTGAAGGGGGATCTCATTGTGCTGCAGAGAATCTTCATGGGTGCTGCAGGGGGCCTCTGTGGAATACACACACACACAAATTACAGCAACTCTTTGTTTACACATATGGAATGTGAGTTTTGTATTCTGTACCATTTTTTGCATCCAGATACCAATTCCAATACTCAAACTTTGCCTATCAGCCGCTACCAAGTGCCAATCTGATAGCAGTGTCATAAGAAAGAAGAAAATAATATTTTTTTATTTAACAGCTGTACTAACCCTGTATGGATGTGATTTAATTGTTATCATTGTTGTATGGCCTGGCTCAGGTTAAAAAACTTTGGTGCACATCTATGACAATGACAGTGGTGAATGATATCACTGGGATCATTGTCAGAGTGATTCAATAAATCCATAAAACACTGTAGTATAAAACTTGCGCATATGTGTGTATATATATATATATATATATATATATATATATATATATATATATATATATATATACACATATATACACATATACATATACATATACACACACACAGAAAAATTAGGCTGCAAATTACACAGAAAACATCATTCGATAGATGCCTTTATTTGTCATTACACAAGTGCAACGAAAATGTATGAAAGTATGAATACAACTTTTTTTGCTGCTGCTGGTCTCCATCAGGTTGCAAGCTCTATCCTTCCTCCACCCTGTTGATGACGCCATCACTGTCTTTTTAATTGTTTTTTGTTTCATTTTCCATGGTAATGGGGGTCTACAAAGGTGCACTGTGGAGTAGTTGTTGCACAGTCATTGGCATATTTGGCATCCAGCTTAACCAACATCCGTGACCTCAGGTGTACATCACTTTCTGAGGAGCCGGAATAAGGTGACTGCTGTAAGGAAATCAAGGTCTTGCCATGTCACAGATTGATGACTTTCTGTCATCAGCCTGCACCCATCGAACAGCCAGGCTCTTCAATAATCTAATCAATTATCTGTTGTTTGGAACCTCAGTGAATACAGCAGCCCTGCACATTGAAATATAACCGAAAATAACCCCTTCATCATAATGTTGATAAAACCTAACCTAAAACCTTGTGATGGATGCGTTTAGGACCCAAATGCAGCACTCTGAAATCTGACAGTTGGTAATGACCTTTATTAATAAATAGGCAAAATGGGAACTTGGCCAGATGAAGAAGCACAGGTAATGGTTCGTTCTTCGGGCTCAGAGCCCACACACAATCTCTGGGTTTCAGGCTTAGGGAATGGGTTGAGCCAAACCTGGGAGTAGGACTGAGTGAAGACATGAGCCCCCGGACCCACTGCCCACTTGCTGGCAGAAATAACAGAAGGGCTTACAGGAGGCGAGGTCGACAAGGCGAGGAGTCCAGAACCAGAAGAGCAGGCAGATGATGCAGCAGAGCAGACTAGGGACAAGCAGCAGGACCAGTTGAGCAGACAGAAATCAGAGACGCTGAGGCAGACGTCATGGTCGGGGACAGAAGGCTGGTGAGTTTACCAGGAGACAGGTGATGCAGTCAGGTCAGAGGTAGGCAGGGTCAGCAACAGGAGATCAGACAGGTAAGAAGTGCTGGAAAGTCTCGCATGTGTGCTGAAGAACAATCTGGCCAGGAGTGAGTGTGCTGGAGAGGCTTATATGCAGGGCTGACTGGGAATGAGCTGCAGCTGTGACTGCAGGTGAGTGGAGTTGGAATGACGAGGTGGGAGTGGCTGGCAGGTAGAGTGGAGCAGACGCAGGGGATAGTGGAAAATTACTGAGGCAGAGGGACAGGAGGGAACTGGAAGAATAGAGCTGTGACAAACCTAAAAATAAGACCTAGAATCAAGCATACAATAATGCTATAGAATTATTAATTAGTAATTTAACCTCGAGGCAAGCATGTAAGATATATTTATGAACTAATAATTAGAAGTGTAGTCTTATTAACCTAAGCATAGGACAGGTGTAGAGTTTGGACTGAATATTGACAAGCCAAGAGTACTGTTATAAGACTATGTCCTGGTATTCCCAATTGTTGCTGCTTCTTTTGGAGCTCTCTCTTTCTGGGCCAGCTGTGGGAGGAGGCGGTGCACTTGCGATGACAAGGTTAAGACTGTGCCCAAAATAATTGAGCCATGGCCATTTCAAGTTTTGCATCTGTCATGTTGGCTGTGTTATCAGTGGTCATTTCCAACAGTTTAGGCTATTCTCATCTGAAAGCCCAATCTTGGAGCGAATTGTGGACAGCTTCACTTATGTGCTGTGCTGTTTGGTTTTCTGGAAAAAAAACAGGTCTGAAGACATTCTGATTGAAGTTCCCAGTCACAGGTGATGAAGTGTGCTCTCAAAGACATGTAGGGGGGTCACGTCCTTTACTGACCACATGTCGGTTGTTAAAGCTTAGTTGCTTGCCTTCAGCACAAGAACTTTAATGTCCTCCCAAACTTTACTGTACAGGCCGTTTATGGATTCTTGAGAGAATTATTTTCCTGCAGGCAGCTCATATTGAAGGTCCAACATTTTGACCACCAGGACTGCTGAAAAGCCTTTTTCTCTATGGTGTGAAAGGATACCATCTCTTACAATGTCTTTTGCTACTGCCTCCATGCACATTTTCCATTTTTGGCCATTCTTTTTGTACTTTTGTATGGTTGATTGATGTAGGGTCAGCATGGATTTGATGGCTGTGCCTGGAGAGATTGTGGCTGGGATAGTCTTTGACAATGACTTCACTTGTACAACAGCTAGCCTTTGAGGTGTGAATGGACACTTGACACTTTAGCCATAACTTTGTCTGCCTTCTAAGAACCAGTGTGAGCTGCTGCTCAGACACACACCTGCACAAATGTATTGTCAATCGCCGGTTGTTGGGCTGATGGCTGGATTCTAAAGTTTGAAAAATTGGCCAAGCCTACAATACACCACCTCCAATACAACATATCCATTTCAGTTTGATACAAAGAGGAGCATGTGCATTTTTGATGGTATTAAGAAATCACACCTTCAGGATTTATAAATAGTCAGGTATATTGTAATCCCTTGATGCTAGGGTTGGGTGATGTCTACTAAACAGGTATACGACAATGTCCACAGTAAAACATCACAGTGGATGGTGATGTTGTTGTTGGGCAAAAGATATTGTGCCAGATTTAAAGCATCCTTGGTCTCTGCACCACTTGTCAGTAACTTAGTTGTAGGGGTGAAGTTCCATGTCAGAAACAGAACTTCACCAACAACTTTTGCAATACTGCAAATCTGAGGGGACACACAACCTCAAATATAGAAGGCTTTTAAATCATGATGTTATGATTTTAGAGGGCTCAGTGATCAATAACTGTCAACCATCGACGATGGACTATGGCATCATCCGCTGGCCCAACCCTACTTGATAGCACCCAGACCTACTTTCAACCACATCTTACAGTCATGGAATATACTGTATGTATATACAGTGTGTGGATTACATACATATATACAAACCTTTTCACTCAGGATAATTCAGAATCAACATTCCTCCCATATCTTTCTTTTGAACTTGATTTTGTCCAGTTTCATTCAAATAATTTCTTAGGCTAAAAAGGTAAAATTATTTTCACGAGAAAAAAAATGCAGAGTATGAAACTGTACTAAGCTGGTATATATTTGTTGTTGTATCTGTTTTGTGATGTTATATTTTCTATACTGATTGTGAGATATTCTTTGATATTTTTAGGACCTATCTCCTAATACAATTGTTTTATAAATGTATTTTTTCTCCAATTGTTCTTTATAAATGGCCAAGATCTGATTCTATTTTCTTTCATTTTAGTCAACATTTTGGGGGTTCTCGCTGTGTTGCCTTTCTTATTCTTTGATTACTCTCAAGTTTATTTCGCTTTCTTGATTGCTGTAATGATATTAATTGATTCCTGTCAACTGACTTTAAGTGTCAAATACTATATCCGGGGTTCACTCCACTGCTGTCATTAAGGTTGAGGAAAGTCTTAATGTCAGATTTGAATAGTAAGTAAGTAATAGTAAGTAATGTAAAAGAGAAAAACTTTAGATATAAAACCAAGTTTTCTGTGTAATAGTAAAATTTGTGGGATACAATCTTTTAAAGAATGTGCAGACTATCACCATCTGGGGTCCTATCAAAGCAGACCTTAAACCAAGTTGACAATGTTTGTATAATTTACACAACTGTATATTTTCCTTTAACCTGAATATGATTTCAGACTTATCAGCAGCGCTTCTTTCTTGGGCCTATTCTGATGGTAATGGAAGTTCATCAATACAGTGGGATGGGGGGGGGAGGGGGGTGGCTCAAGCTCGCTTTAAGGGCTGTATTGGAACAAATACAAAGGTTGAAGGAGGGATTTGTCAGGAGGAGCCTGGAAGGCCGCTACATAGGCTCTTGAGGCTGCTTAATGGGGCCCTTCTGGTCTCTCAAGGACCTGGGGACAATGCTGTAACTCTTTGGGGACGGATTTTGCACCTGCTAAACACAAAACTACATTTTGGTTTGTGGCCAGACAAATCTTGTTCTCTCTCTCTGCAGCATTATTTTCTTGTAGGGAGCTACAGACTAAAATTTATGTGTTTAACTCTGAAAGACTGTGCTTTAAAACATTTAGTAGAGTAAACTTAAACCTCTAACCTGTAATAGTTTGGAGAAAAAGTAAGATGTTTTCTTGGCCAGTCAGCATTCTCTAATGATTGTGAGGAGAGTTGCAATCATTAAAGGATTGTTAATCGACTATTACATGAATCGCCAACTATTTTGATAATTGATTAATCGGTTTAAGTGTGAGTTTTTCAAGGAAAAAGGCAAAAACTTTTGATTCCAGCCTCTTAAATGTTAATATTTTCTGGTTTCTTCACTCCACTGACAATAAAGTGAATATCTTTGAGCTGTGAGTAAAACAAGACATTTGAGGACATCCCCTTTGGCTCTGATCAACATTTTTTACCATTTCCTGACATGTTATAACACTAATTGAATAATCGAAAAAATAATTAGCAGAACAATCAACTATGAAAATAATCATTACTTGCAGCCCTTATTGCAAGCCACTGAACATCTAAGACAGTAGACTTACAATAAAAGTACTTACATATTAGGTAAAAAGTATGCACTCAAGCAGTAAAATGTAAGTACTTAAAGAAATAAATAACTCAATCTGAATCAGTTAAGATGTAAATGGAAGCCTATTTTTTATGCAGCAGGTGTAGGCCTACTAGCTGTGTGCAGCAATGAGTCAGTTTTTATATATAAAATCTATGAAACAGTAATTTCCCTATGAAAAAATGCAGTAAGTACTTTAGGCTATTTGAATATTTCTCTTTTGTCATAATAGTCAAAAAAATAAATACTTAAGTGAAGTCTGTACCTCAAACCTATACTTATACTTAAGTATGGTACATTGTTACTCTTCGTCCTCTGACCGTTACTTTTTGAAGTAAAGTAAACTGAGGCTCGCGCCTGATGTGGCCAATAGGAAGAGTCTTACCCTCCGTCTCTGAGTTCAGTCTTCCATAGTTTGGTTTCTTGCTGCTGTGATGTTTCTTCACCAGGAAGGACCGCGGCATCTTGTCGCCCTCTTCCCGGGTCTCGGTGTGGGGTCGGTGGGTGTCTGTGGTGTGCAGCTGTCGCTGATGGTGTGAGACAGACCGGCCGTGTGGACTCACCGCGGCGGGTGAGCTGAGAGAGTGTGTGTGTCCGCCTGCGGCCTCGCGCTGCATTCTCCTACTGACTCGCGACGGTCAGGTGTGAGCCAAGGGTCGCGCGGGGGAATTTCCATAGACACCAGTGTCGAACCAATTAGAATAAAAGGACAAGTGCAAGGGGCGGGCTCTGTGTGTCAATCAGCATACCCCAACAAAACAGGTGTATGAATGGTGATAGGCCTCACTATAGAGGCGCGGAAGCACTTGAGGCAGCTCTGCACTGCAGAGGCTGCACCCACACACACACACACACACACACACACACACACACACACACACACACACACACACACACACAGAGGACAGCTCTGTAACACTGAGAGACTTTCTTTATATTTACCCAAAAACATAACAGTCTTAATATGAAAAAAAAAACAGCACAGACATGCCTACTAATCAAATGTACGTGAAACGTGTGTCCAGAGATGTAAATATAAGCTATAAGGTGCAGTCACTGTGGTTTTAGTGGGGCCTATGGGGGTGGGGGGGGCAATAGAAGGACGGGCCCTCCAACAATGTGCTGGATGGAGGGTGCAAGTGAATTCAGATTGCCACCTGGTAAATATGCCTGTGTTCAAAGAAAAAAACTGTTGATTCCCATTTACACCTTATACATTTGATACTACTTTTATATTTTGTATTTCACTTATATTTGATACTCTATTGTTGTTATTCTTATTTTACTGAAAATTTTGGAGCAATCTGGCACAAGAATTTCCTTTGGGATTAATACAAATTCTACTTTATCTAATCTAATCTGATTTTATTTTATTTTACAGTATCTTATCTTTTTTAGTTGCAATATCAAATAAAACAGTGTAGGAATGACAGTGATCAGTGTAACAGGGCTTTTACAAACTATAAATATCAATTGATTTCCTCTAATATTTCTACAATAATGATTAAAAAAATAAGGGATAAAAAAAATCAAACAATCCGACCGTCATCTGTGATTCCTATCTGTTGAAGTGATCTATTTTCTGCCACCTGCTGGTACGAACATCAACATCCTAGACTTGCGTGTGTGTGTGTGTGGCTTGCCGTTTGCTGGTTGTATTTCTCAACGGTAAATGTGAAATAAACAGCAAATCATAAAGATCATCTTACATTTCTGTCTTTAATATGAGTGGCACAAAGATGAATTTGGTTATATATGTAGACCAGGTTGACATTGTGTGATTTGTTTCATGGACAGATGTAAGTTCAGAGAGAAAGGGTTTCAAAAGTGAGACGACACATTCACAGAGAGAATCACACTGTTATATTTCACCTGTTTATTTGATCATATTTTAATACGTAGACACCCTGTTTTCTGATCTGTTCCTGTTTGAATTTGCTTTTAAGGCAAACTCAGCACTTCCTCAATGTTACCTTTTGTGTTGATAAATTAAGCATAATATAAAATTCCATAGCACCATTTCCATCTGCCGGTATGACCATTCAGTTGTTTTCTTGTAAACAAAAGCACTTCAGGGAATGTTATATAGATGTTTCTGTATTTGTATGAGTGGTGAGGATGACATGACTGATGGAATGAGTGCTGTGGAAATTGATATTATACTGAATGTAACATGTGAGGTGCTATCATTACTTAAGTACCATATTTAAGTAGATTGTTGAGGTACTCACTGGTGAATTTGTATACAGTATCAATGTTAATACAATATTTTCATGTGTTTCATTAGATGACGAACAAGATGAAATCACAACATCCTCTCTGATCCATTTTGATAACCTGAAAGTAACTAAGTACATTGACTGAGGTAAAGTTTCAGATGCTTGTACTTTACTTGAGTATTTACTGTATACAGTATATTCATTTTATACTTCTACTGCATCATATTTATCTGATAGATACAGTTGCTACTTACCTTTTACACTAAGAATTTACATAAAAAACAAAAAGCTTATAAGTTTATAAAATGCAAGGCATTGTTTTAAGGGTCAGTTCAGCCATCCATCTAGATTTTTTGGGTGTGAGTTGCAGCATTCTGGAGAAATCAGCCATAGAGATGTCTGCCCTCTCTCCAGTATAATGGGATTAAATCATGGCACTCAAAGCACAACAAATACATTAGAAAAATTCAAAGCCAGTGTCTCTTTCCAGAAATCATGACCCGGTTACTCAAGATAATCCACAGATCTTGTTGTGAGCAGTTTCATGCAGGAACTAGTTTCTTTCTAATAGAAAGAAAGTAGGGTAGTTCTAATCTGCTGTTAGCATTAGCTACACTAGCCAAAGGCCGCCTATTTTCACAGTAAACCAAAAAACCTAGAGAGATTATCCTAGCAAAACCTATTTTTTCTTCTGTTGTGAAGTCATAAACACAGGAGAAAAAAATATGTAGACTTGGTACCTAATTTTGAAAAAATGTTCTTGGTTTTGTACTTGAACTAAGTCTTAAGTTAGTTTCCAATGGTGTGCTTGATTTCAATTCATCAAAAATACTGAGACGAAAAATTTTGCTTAAGCAGGTCCCGAGAAGAAAATGCATAACTTCAGCACCTGTGATCTATAAATCTCAAATTTAATTATTGACAGCGGCTGCCTTACAATCAGTGATTTCCCCTTATTTAATGAAGTACAAAGGAGAGTTCCATGAGGAACACTGTAAAAAGGAAAGTTGAGAATTTCAAGGCAACTGTCACTAAATTTTTAAGTTTTGTATCAAACTCAAACTAATTTTGAACTATACTTTTAAAAAAAAAATTTCAAACCATAATCTTTTGTTGATACAATTTACTTTTGTTCTTAGATAGACATGAATCTTTTGAGTTTTGGAAACAAAACATTTTGTATTTCAAAAATTGTTGAGTAAACTCATTAAAGTGAAAATGAATAATGGTTAATAATGTAATATTTTCAGTTGCAACCATTTAATGATAAATTTGGGGAACAATTTTTGAAATACAGAATTCTTTGTGTTCCTATAACCCGAAGACTCAAGTCCACAGAAGAAAACCAAATTATTAAATCAATAACTGATTACAGATTGGCAAAACCTTTTTGAGCTAATTTCAAAACTTAAGAATTTGAGTTTGACTTAAAATTTAGACATTTGCCTTGAGTTTTCTCAAGTTTCTTTCTTTTTCTTTTTTTTTATGGTGAACAGCTATGAACTAAAAGAGAAAAGCTATTTATTCCTCATAACTTTAATTGATAATTCCTATCACATTGCTCATAAAGCTGATGCAATGGTCGACACAAACTTGAGCACAGAACCAGCACATAACTCACTGTCTAGACTTGTTAAAGGAAAGTTTTAAAAATAACTACTTTTCTAATTGAGACATACTTAAGATGAAAATTGATTTTATAAAAGAGGCCTCAGACAGAAAATGAATCAGCAGCATTGTTTTCTCACTTGCCTCTCAGGGTGTCTGTAGCCTCCTCTAGCCTGATATTATTTCGTTTAGTATTTCATGGCAGCAGGGAGAAGATGTTCAGATTCTGTATATCAGACCAAAAGTTTTATTCATAAATAATATTCAGAACTGTTGGTTAAAATTTTGTTACATTATCAAGAAATAAATGTCATATATACAGAGAGATGTTAAGTCCAGTTCACTGCTGCCTGCATGGTGTACGTTCAGCTGAAAGAAAAAAAGCCCCACACACTCTCAGGTCACTGGTGTTGAGTGTCAACATGCCTGGCTCTTCCTCTCCCAGCCTGCTCTGGGCACGGCGTTCACCTTGTACTTGGCTGGTTGGAGGACCACGCCGAACTTTCCCTCCAGACTGGGCAGAGAGTGGCCGGGTGGGACGGAGAGGGTGAAGCGCTGCAGGATCCAGGACAGGAAGAGGAAGAGCTCCATCTTGGCCAAGGCCTCGCCCAGACACACCCGTACTCCGGCGCCGAACGGCAGGTAGCTGGGGGACGGGATGATCAGACCTGTGCCCTCGCTGTTCAAGAAACGACCTGCAGAGGAGGAGCACAGGAATCAGAGTCAACACACAAGCAAAACTACAAGAATCACAGTCATGAAACCAGCATCAGTGCTCATGTCCACAGAGCTGCTTCAGCACTAGCTCATATTTTGTCTGCATGTGAAAAATAGTTAAATTTTAAATTTTTTGTTTATTATTTTTTTTAATTGATGAGTTAGATGTTAAAGAGCAGCACAAGGGAGGTCATCAGAGAAGCAGTGAGGACAAACTGCATGTGAGAATATTTTCACATCTAACACAATGAATTAAGAGTTTATTTAAACTAAACCACAACTGGTGACTGTTGGAACAGTGGAAAGACGAACCAAGACAGTTTTGGTGAGTTTTATTTTGTTTCTGTTGAGTTTAAATTAGTTATGTTTTGCAATGATAAAATTACTGTTTCTGTAAATGGAGTTTGGTGGCAGAGCCAGGTCGACATCCTGTTTAATATATGATTTATGGATGAAGTGACTTTTTCCCCCCTACCCGTCTTCTCAAGACTTGAGGAAAGCTATGCAGGACGAGTCCTCCACTATAAGCTGATCAGCTGTTTGATCAGCCCACTGCTCTGAAACACACACTGGACTTTTAGTTCAGTTGCTGCCTGTCTCACTTCCTGCCAAACTCCAATAACAATTTTCTCAATTTAACACTTATAAACATCTACGCATTCTACGAGATTATTAATGATTTCATACGCCTCATAAACAGGCATGTACTCGTTCATCATACATTCTGCATTAATTTGAACTCTAATTAATTTGAAACGGGCAAACAAAAACACAAGTTACAGACTGGAATAGGAATTTCAAAGGACGCTACAGCTGCAGCATGGATGTCAGAGAAGTATTTCAACTTAACATGTTTGTCTCTAGCACTTTTAGTGGATGTACTTTGACAGTCGGTTATTTCCCATAATGATTACATTAAAACCTGTTTTGCAGCTAACGGTTGCAGCAGTCTCTCTCAATACTTTACCAATTTCAGAAATTGTTGTCCCTATTCGTCACAGAGACACAAAAACATGAGGAAATAGAATCCAGGTTGAAAAATGCCATTTAACAATAAAGGTACCCTTTAACAAAGACACTTGAGTGCATCTTTTCCAGGATAGAATATGGCACATCAGAGAAAAGTCTCCTCTCACCAGGGTCAAAGAGCTCTGGGTTTTTCCATTCCTTCTCATCATGGTGCAGAGACCACAGGTTGATGATGACTCGAGTTCCTTTCCTCACTGTGAAATCCCCGATGCTGCAGAGAAGCATAAAGACAGAGACGAAATGGTACAGGAACACGGTTCTCTCAGATTTAATGTCTGCAGGTCTGAAATTCTTTTCTGTGCATGAAACAAATATTCTAAATTTTCCATCATGTCAGAGGTGAGGGATTGCCCTGAGTGTACCTGGTGTCGCTGAGGGCCACATGGGGGATGAAGAGGGGAGCCACGGGGCGGATCCTTAACACCTCCCTGATGGTAGCCTCCAGGTAGGGCAGGCTGCCTCTGTCACTGAGCTGGGGAGACCTGTCCACCCCCACCTTGCTGTCCAGCTCCTCCTGGATACGCTTCTGAATCTAAACACACAAAAAAAACAATGTATGAGGGAGAATAAAACTTTTCGTTGGCTATATGAGCACACAAGGCAAATGCCCAACCTCTCATGCACACCACTGCACCCCCACCCTTACCTGTGGGTGGTGGATGAGGTAGCTGACGGCCCATTTGAGCACGGTGGTGGTTGTCTCCACGCCGGCTCCGAAGATGTCTCCCACAGTCATGAGGAGGTGGTCGTCAGTGAGGCCCACAGACTCTGCACTGATCTCTGCTGTGTTGTTGTTCTCAGCGCTGCGCTTGGCTCTGAGCAGAGCGTCCAGCAGGTCCCTCTGCACGTGATCGCTGTAGTCTGCCTGTACGGCACACACACACACACACACACACACACACACACATATAGTAAACAGCATACTGTATTTCATGGACTTTGTATTTAGCAGACAGAGCAACTTAAAATGACTACCACTGTGAAGTATGTCAGTGTCTGTGTATGACAATAATCATCATTTCAAAGCAGAGGAATGTGTTTGTTCAGACAGGTTGACTCGGTTGTTGAATATTACCCAATATTGTCCTTGTATTTAATATCACATATTTCCCATGCAATGTCTACTCATGAGTGCTGGATATAATGTTGTTTGATAGTTGAGAAGAGATGAACAGAGCTCCAAGATTAGAGTTGGACTGGCTCTCACCCCGCTGTCCTTCTATATATCTGATGGTCTGTTTCCATATTACTGCCTCAAACTGTTTTTCATGAATTTGTACAAATGTGTGCGATGTAACGAAGATTCAATATTAACATTTAGTTTTTGGTTTTAGGTCTCAGGTCTCAAAACCTTTATATAATGTGTAGGAAGATTTTTGGTAGCACTTTAATGTTTATGACTGTGGTCATTAAGTGTCATTCAACCAATTACAACATTTTTTTATGCTAAGTTATGCCCCCAAACAATGTCAACTTTGTATTGAAAATTACATCATTGATGAATGACACTGGTCATGGTTATGACAGTGTCATGTCAGTCTTGTGCACACTAGTTCTATCTTAATTGCATATATCCCCTGGGAGCACCCCTCTCTTCTTCATACATGATGTTATGCACAGCCCTTCAAATAAACTTCTTGGAAGTTGTTCTGATACAGTATCCTGTCATTTATTTCAGTTTATTTAAAAAGGAACCAGGTAGGAACATAGAACAGCAGTTACATAGCTGTTGAGTTCCAGAGAAATTCCCTTGAAAAACTGCTGAAACCTTAAATGGGTCTTTGACAGAGACCCATTTAAACCCAACCTTATCCTGTATATTTGTTGAATTGTATGCCTGCCTGTAAGTTACACAGCACAGGTAGACAAGTTTGTAACTTATGTATGTTCAGCTAACCTGTTGTGCACTGACTGAAGCTTTGCTCACATTGCTCGAACTTTTGTTGGCATCTGAAAGGGGGGCATGTCAGAGAAAGTTTTAACCTAGTGCTCTAACCCTGTCCCCGACATATAATAATGTAAAGTACAAAATTATTATAATTAATAGTTTCTTTTCATTTAAGCATTATTTAATGTTTAGGAGTAGGATTAGTGTATGATAATATACAATAATCTTTGCAAAAATTGGTAGTGGGTGACAATTATGAAATATTATTATACTTGACCTTATTTGTTATTATAAAATACTTCATACGGTGTTATGATTCATTATTAAGCACTATGAATATTTATGAGCCCACCTATTCTACCTATATTTATACAGTGCATTAAGCAGATTATAATGCATTATAAGTTTGTTTATAATGCTTCTAGACTTGGGAGTCATAGAAAGTGTTACCAACAGTTTTCCATTTTCCTTATATTTTTGCATTTTTTTTTAAGCTTTAAGAGATAATTGTTACAGATTGTGGATAAATGTCACCCTTAAATCTTTACCATCTTTACCTCATTAGTGACATCATAGTCACACACACACACACACACACACACACACACACACACACACACACACACACACACACACACACAGTTATTAGCAACTGTACCTTGTGTTTATCATATTGATTCTGTAGAAGTTCATCTCTGACTGCAACACACTGCTTTAGGAGACGCAGGTCTGCATTGGGAAAAATCTGTGACAAACAGACAGATGTAAGTTTACATATATATATATATATATATATATATATATATATATATATACAGTGTGATATATAAAATAATCACGCTATTATATTATCTATACACATTTTATGACTAACATAATCTCTATAATCAGTTTGTTGTCATTCTCATTCTCTTCTTTCATTCCCCCATGGTCCCTCTTATTTGAATCCAGAGTTGAGGATGATCATAGTAGGATTAAATATCCCATTTTACCAAAGCATTAGAGGGACAGTTCACCCCCTAACCAAAAACACATTTTTTCCCCTCTGGCCTGTAGTGCTGTTTATTATCTAGATAGTTTTGGTGTGAGCTGCAGAGTTTTGGAGGTATCAGCTGTAGAGATGTCTGCCTTTGCTTCAATATAATGGGACTAAACGGCACTCGGCTTGTGGTGCTAAAAGTACCAAAAAATCCATTTTAAAAAAACAAAACAAAACTAGTGTCCCTTTCTTCCTCTCTGCAGTAGAATGTACCAGAACTACTTTTTAAATAGTTCCTACATAAAACTGCTCACAAGGTCTGTGGCTTATCTTCACCAATCAGGTCATGATTTTCAGAAAGAGAGACTGGTTTTGAATTTTTCAAATGTATTTTTTAGTGCTTTGAGCACCACGAACTGAGTGCCATTCAGTCCTATTATATTGGCTAGAAGCAACTCACACCAAAACTATCTTGATGGAACAGCACTGAAGGCCAGGGGACAAATATGTTTTTTTTTATTTTGACTGTCCCTTTAACTAACAAGTCCATATAAATTAGTATAACTGCATTTTATACTACAAAATGTACAGCGCACAGTACATACTTGACATACATATCTTATAGGATTAATGAAGTATTAATAACATTGATTATATACTCATGATGCACCTTTAAATGTGTTCCTGTATATCTGCTCTATGTCCTGTGTGTCCCTAAGTGTTGATGTAGTCTACCTGTAACCATGGGAAGATGTCCACCAGGCTGTCCTTTGCCACCGTGTCCACGATGCCCTGGCTGTACTGCAGCATGGACTCAAACTCAGGGTCTCCTCTGCGGTAGGACGAGTTGAAGCAGAGTGAACAGATGACGTTGGTGACGGCTCGCGTCAGCTCAGGAGACAGATCCAGGGCCAGTCCAACGGCCGCTGCTTCAGACAGGACGGAGCACAGAGACTGAGCCTCTGCACAGACTGAGCAGGACACAGGAGACAGAGCAGCTTCACCTACTGACATGTTTACAGTCCCTACACTCTGAAGCATTCACGTATTTTTACTCTATATTGTGTGTGTATCAAAGACTCATACATCATATAATCTCACACACAGTGCCCTGCTGCCTAAATACACAACAGACCACCAAATGTGGATTAATCCGACAATGAAAATAATCCACAACAAATGCACTACTCCACTTTGTTAAAAAAAACCCACAGTGTTATTTAGGAAATGTCTAAGCCTTTTAAAAGGAACAGTTCATCCCAAAATCAAAAATACATATTTTCTACATATTTTACCAGAGAGATTCTACTAGAAAAAAAGTAGTTCTGGTAGATTCCACTGTAGTAAGAAAGTAGTTCCTATATGAAACTGCTCATAACAACCATGTCATGATTTTTGGAAAGAGACATTGCTGCTGAGTTTTTTCAGATAGATTCTTTGGTGCTTTGAGCTCCACAGGACCAGTGCAATGTAGTTCCATTATATTAGACAGAAGACAGACATCTTTGCAGCTGATATCTCCAAAACTCTGCAGCTCACATCGAAACAGTATAGATGGATAACAGCACCACAGGCCAGAGGAAAAATTCTGTACTTTTTAATTTTGGGTGAACTGTCCCTTTAAAATAAATAAACTAAGTATGTTAGTTGTTTTGAACTTTAAATTTAACTTATAGCAACTTTATAAAGTATTATAAGTGGTGGACATAATGCAGTCATAATTATTTATACCTCTGTGGCAAAGTGACAACAGCATTTAAGAGTCCTGGGTTACACAGCACATTATAATGACCATAACTTCAGCCAGTTATAGAGACACATAGAGAACTGTCCCTACGCATCATAACAGATTTTATGTTTCTGAAATGGCATAATGTCTTATAAACATCACACAATCACCAATTATCTTACTCACAGATATCATTTACATACTTAAATCTCACAAAGTCATGGTATAGGATATTATTGATGTTGTTAAGACATTATTCCATTTCACAAATTTAGAATTTATAATCTGTTGTGATATATTATAAATGCTAAACTTATCATATATAATGTCCACCACTTAAAATAATTTAGAAACTCTGTTATAAGTTGTCATGCATAATTAGACTTAAAAAGAGTTTTATAAAGCCTTATACATTATAAAGTATTACAAATGAGCTTATAATGCTTTATAGACATTACAGACATGACATGACCTTCATAGAGAGTGTTATCCTTTACTCCCTCTGATTAGTTTTTGTTTACATTACTCCCAAAGATATGTGCCACTGTGACAATATGAATAAGTAGAACAGAAATAATTCAGTCAGTGTACAATTTGAAAATGCAAATGAAATGTCAAAAGTTAAAGGGCTAGTACACCCAAATTACAATCACATCTCAACAGTTTTTACTAGATGTTTTTTCTTTTGGCTGAAAGTCATTTTAATATAAAGGGTTTACAGTGAAGTCCAGAGTATCAGGGGCACTGTGTCTGGAAAGTATGGAAGAGTATTAGTGCCAGGCATAAGATTTAAAAAAAATGAGAAGAGGAAGAATGTTTTAATTTTGTACTTCAAGACGAAAGTTGAAATATCGGAGGTGGGAACAAGTCATTGTTTTGTGAGTCCAAAGACCTAAACTTTAGTCCAAGTCAATTTGCAAGTCTTTTTGTGGATTTTGTCAAATGCAGGTGGGGGTGATTGCCTCTCTAGTAGCCCCATGTTAAAAAAAATGCTGTAAAAGTACCCTCTTTGTTGCCCCTAAGGTAGATACAACATGTTAAATGCCCCCTACAGCCCTTCTAGTTGACAAAATGCAGTAAAGTGCCTTCTAAGGTGGCCATGTAGGGGACAAAGTGAAGCACATCACGACTTTCAGTGAGCTGGGGCCCTCATTTTTTTGCCCATGACCCTTGGACAGCCTGAGCCTGCCACTGGAAAGACATATAACTATTGAGACAGTGGCATAAATCTCAGAGACAGATATCTCAGAAAATGGACAATTCAACACCACTATAGTGAAGGGAGGCAGCAAACTGTGGTACAAAATATCAGGGCTGCAATTTAAAAAGTACATACAGATTATAAGCCTCATGTTAAGTGAGAGGAGGCATACTGGAGGAGTATAGAGGGAACTGTACTTACTGATCTTCTCTATGGAGGCTGAGCCCTCTCCAAACATGCACAGAGCTCCATGGACTATTTTCCTGTGGAACCTCCAGGTAGGACTGTAGTCTCCAAATGCGATGTCTTTTCCATCTCTGGTCAGGACGTCTGTGGTCACCTTCATCACACACAGGACAGGGTGGAGAAGGAAAAAATACTGAAGATGACAGCTGCTATAGAGAAGAAGACAGTGAATTAGAAGTATACCCACAGTTCTGGGTCTTCCTGCAAATATCTTGCCCTTCTTCAGCAGGACTTCTTTGGCGTGTGTGTGCTGGTTGACGATGATGGCACAGTGGGGGCCCATCATCAGAGAGTACGTCGGTCCATATTTCTCCTGCAGCTGTTTGAACAACACATGAGGAGGGTGGGGGCTCCGCAGGCTCAGCAGGCTGCCGATCAGGGGCAGTGCCAGCAGGCTGGGGGGCTCCTGAGGGCCCCGTGCAGACGTCCTGAGCTTCAGCTGCAGCGCTAACAAAGCCAGGCCCACAGACAGGAACACACAGAGACACAGAAACCAGGCCATATCCCTGACGGAGGGGTGTGGGTCAGCGGAGGCCGAGCATCACAGAGAGGAGCTGAGCAGGAGGCTGTGAGCTGCTGCAGGGCTGCGCTTTTATATCCACCTCCTTCAATGTCACAGCCTTGACTCAGGCTGAGCCAATCCAAACAAGATAAGATGACACCTGATTCATTGAATCCTTGCAGAAAACCATGAGAGAACATATTCACATCACATGAACACTGTGAAAGTGTAGTCAGTGGTACTGTGCTGAAGTACACTTTTAGGGTCTTTGGACTTGAGTCTTACATTTTCTGCTGCAAATCCTGACAGCTGTAGTTAGTGCTTTCTTTACAGAGGAACATTTTGCACACAAAACTTATCATCAGTTCGATACACTGGTAGACATAAAACTACCCAAGAGTAAATAAAGTAGTTCAGATCAGCTGGATCCCAAATAGCTGACTAAAATAAAACAATAATATGGTAAACAATAATTTAACCAGTGGTGGAATGGAACTAAGTGCCTTTACTCAAGTACTGTACTTAAAGGGATAGTTCTCCCAAAAATTTAAATTCAGTCATTTTCTACTCACCCTCATGCCAATTTTAGTTTTTTAGTCCACAAAACACTGCTGGAGTTTCACTGGCAAACAGTGTTGCAGAATGTCCCAAACAGTGGAAGTGAATTTTGACAAGTTTTCAAAAAAAAAAAAAAAAAAGCCTTCATACTGCAGCCATACTACAGCCAGTTAGACGGCATGTTAAGTGAAGATTCAGGCTCAGAAAATGGCGTAAATGACATCTTTCAATTCAACTTGGCATGCTGGGGCTTTAGGTGATTTGGATTACACCAGACGAGCAGTATGGAGGCATTTTATGCTTTTTCTTGTCTTTCCTGTTTGAAAACTGGTCACCATTCACTTCCATTGTTTGGGACATTCTGCAACACTGTTTGCCAGTGAAAAAAACTAAACCTGAACTTCAGTCGGCATGAGGGCAAGTAGATAATGACTGAATTTTCATTTTTGGGTGAACTATCCCTTTTAGTACAAATTCAAGGTATTTGTACTTTACTGAATTATTTCCATTGTATGTAACTTTATATTCTACTCTACTACATTTCAGAGGCAGATATTTTACTTTTTACTCCACTACATTTGTCTGACAGCTTTAGTTACTAGTGACTTTTCAGATTACATTTTTTTTTAATCCCCTTCCTGTCTATTTAAAAACCAAATATCTCCAGATGTATTGATTTTGAATGTTTATGATAAACTGAAGGATGAAGAGTTTCTTTATAAATTGAGAAAATTCTTATGTTTCTCCAACTAAATGAACTCTTTAAAAGCCCTCTTGGATTAGCTGGAAAATAGACAACACCACAAAGCTGACACTTTTTAGATATATGCGGTTCTCACAGGACAGCCATGCAACAAACATAATTATGTTACAGACTATGACCATGATGACCATGATGCACTACTGTGTATCTAACAGTATGCTATATAAAGTAGTAAAATGAGCTCTACCTTAAACATCAGCAGTAAAATGCAACACACACAAATGCAGCAGTAATATATAGTAGCAAAACACTGACAGGAACCATTTTACTACAATAAGAACTTATGACTATTCATACTCTAAGTACATTGTGATGATGAAACTTACGCAGGCTACTATTACTTACACAAGGCTTTAAATGCAGGATTTTTTCATGTAGTGGAGTATTTTCATAGTGAAGTATTGGTACTATGGCCTATTTTACTTAAGGGTCTAAAGTATTTCCTCCACCACTGAATATAACATCATAGCAATGTGAATTTTGCATGACTGTTTTAACTTTGAAAGCTAATTGCATTTCACAAATTATACTTCAGAACTTTCACTACAGCATCAAGTAAAATATTGAATATAGGACTGTTACTCATAGTGAAGTGTTTGTTACATTGTGGTAGTTATGAATACGTCTTTCACCAGTGATAGTAACTTTACTGGTTAATTAACTTATTTTGTTCTCCTTTGATATGCTGTTTATTTTTATTACTGTACATAATTTACATAGACCTAGTTAATATTTAAATAGCATCACACATTTAAATTGCATCAGCAAAGCAGATAATGCTGTAAATTAAAAGCTACAAAAATAAAATGACCTATCCAATTTATTAACTGCATATAACAATGTATTTTGAACTATCATAAATTGTGAAATGAGGCATGCGTAGTCTCAGTCTGGTGGACGCGTTGCTGTGTGTTTTGTCCCTGCCCGCGCACCGTCATTAGCCAAAACAGAAAATGGCGTCAGCTGAGTCCCAGCCGCGGTTCGGCCAGTCTGTTAAAGGTTTATTGTCCGATAAAGTGGGCTCGTGCAGCGGGGACGTCATCGCTCTGACCCGCCAGGTGCTGAAGGGATCCCGCAGTCAGGAGGTAAAACCAAACGAGTCTCTTCATGAGGAAATGACAGCTGCTGCTAACTGCTTCATCAGTAACCGGAACTACCGGAAACAGCCAGAACAGTCATTTTGTCTTCAAAATAAAAGCCTGTCTCGGACAGCCGGCAGTATTGTTATTGACTCCATCAGTAGGGATTTAATTTTGAAATTCGAGCTTTAGGTTTTATTTTCGTTAACTTGATACTATTAGCTACTATATTGCAGGTCAACATTAGCATGATTCAGTTAATATTTTTCTTTTTCTTTGTAGCTAACGCTTAGTTGCGTTATTAAAATGCAACTGAACTTTAATAATGTTGACATATTGTTTTTAGTGTCAGACAACAATCATGAATTCAGTGTTGAAGATGAAGTAACATCCTCTTAGCTTTACTTTCCCCAGACACTGGTGGAGGAAGTATTCAGATCTTACACTTATGGAAATACTCGTTTACTAGTAAAAGTCCTGCGTTTTAAATTTTACTTAAGTACAAAAGTAGTGTTTATCAAAACATACTTAAAAGTACTCATGATCCAGAATGGCTAATTTCAGAATAATATATTTTATTAATTAATTATGATTACTGACGCATTAATGCATCAGCCATTTTTATTTATGTATATTCTATATAAATCATTATGTACTGCTGGGTAGCTTGTAAACCTCCAAAGGATTAATAAACTTTTGAATGATACAATAACATCATAATTCGTCTGAATAATTTCTTAATTTGTTGATTATATTTTGCACAAGCAGTTTGAATCTGAGAAGTAGTAACTTAATGATGAACTCAAATGAAATGTAGTGTAGTACAAGTATAAAGTAAAGTAAATGTACTGAGTTTCCACCACTTTTCATAAACATAAACTGTCCAGTTTAACTGTTAAAATAAAGTCTATATAATTAAAAAGATCATTGTACAGTAAAATGAACCTGCAACTGTTTTTGTAATGGAGTCATTGTTTGAGTCATTTTTCCATCAAACCTCTCAACTGTAAGAATTTACTGCTGTTCTTTTGTATTTGATTATTTTTTAGCTTGGAACATTTTGTCTGATAAAAACAGGAAATTGGAAGACAGCACCTCGAGCACTAGGAAATATTTTATTATTATTATTATTTATTTATTTATTTATTTATTTGTACTGTTTTTCTGTTTTTGTTTTTTTGTTTTTTTAAATAACCAGTTTTGGCCTAACCTAAACTAAAGGCCTTATTCTTGCTAATGTCTCCTCCAGCTTCTTGGTCAAGCAGCAAGAAACATGGTGATTCAGGAGGACGCCATCCTGCACTCTGAGGATGTGAGTATGAGAGCTGTGGAGGACAACTACACACTACAACCTCAAAAATAACATGCATCTTGTCTCAACATAAACTGACCAGTTTTACAGAGATGTCTAATATGTGATAACTAAATGAATAAATAAAATTATTGTGTGTTCGGTTCACAAAATGACACAGTTCAGCATCATTATAATCTGTCTTCCAGAGTTTGAGAAAAATGTCCATCATCACTACACATTTACAGTACCAGTGAGTATCAGTCAGCTGTTTATGAGGACAAATATGTGAAAGTTTTGTTTAAACTGGAAGTGAATATTGAACGAGTCTCTCTCTCTCTCTCTGTGTGTGTGTGTGTTTGTGTGTGTCACAAAGGCAAGAGGCCATCCAGAAGAAGTGAGTCTAAACTCTATATTGTGTTGAACCAGCTGACATCAGTGTCTCAGCAGTAAGTCATAACACACACTGATGACGTTCACTGACTCTCTGTTTGCTTGTGTCTGTCCTCCAGTGTGGAGCACTCTAAAAACCTGCAGGACCAGCTGAGACACCTGCTCAAGTGACCTCGCAGCCCGACCTCAGGAGGGTCTGACCCGTGTTCAGCGCTGTCTCAGCAGGATTTGAAGCAGTTTAATGTTGCACCACATGGATAATCTGCCATTATTTGTTTGTGACACACTGCTGGCTGGTACAGTTGGACTGTTTTGGCAGTGACGTGCTGCAGTACACAAACACAGTACCTGTGTTTAAGGACTGTGGGAAGTTTTTGTTTTCTTGAGTTATGTCAAATGTTTTGATCATTTGTATTACATTAATTTATTAAATACCTCGTCTGCATCACCATGACTCATCATTATGTGTATCAAATCAAACAGCACATAACTGTGTGAGTGGAAAAATGATATAAGAATCACAATCTGCTTTAGTGGCAAAATATGTGTGCACATACAAGGAATCTGACTTTAGTTTTGCTTAAACAGTAATAGACATACAGCTGAGAATGAGGATAACAAAGCTGAACAAGTTGGAAAGTAACTTAGTTACTTGTTTATGTATGTGTATGTGTAATTGCTGGCCTCAAAGGATCAGTGCGTAGGATTTAGTGACATCTCGTGCTGACCTTGCAAATTGCAAACACCTCATCTCACCCTCCCCTTCCAGACTCCATCCATGGGTGAGGAGCTGCTCCCTCTGTTTTTAAGGCAACAGAAACACAAGGATTCTTATTTTCAGGTGATTATACATTAAACGGACAGTTTGCCTCAAAATCAAATATGCACATTTCTCCCAGTCTGTAGTGCTGTTTATTCATCTAGATAGTTTTGGTGTGAGTTGTGGACATATTGGCTGTAAAGATGTCTGCCTTTTCTCCAATATGATGGAACTAAATGACACTTTGTAGTGCCCAAAGCGCCAAAAGAATGACATGACCCAGCTACTAAAGATAATTCACAGGCCTTGTAGTCAGCAGTTTCATGTAGGAACTGCTTTCTTTCTGCAGTAGAATCTACCAGAACTACTCTTGAATCCTTTCTACCAGAAAGAAAGTAGTTCCTCCATGAAACTGCTCACATCTTGACTAACCATGTCATGATTTTGCCGAGTGCAATTTAGTCCTGTTATACTGGAGAGAAGACAGACATCTCTA
This sequence comes from Lutjanus erythropterus, assembly GCF_056507025.1. Classification (NCBI taxonomy): domain Eukaryota; kingdom Metazoa; phylum Chordata; class Actinopteri; order Lutjaniformes; family Lutjanidae; genus Lutjanus; species Lutjanus erythropterus. Next base: position 34,940,187 of record NC_139330.1, read on the forward strand.
CAGCTGATATCTCCAAAACTCTGCAACTCACACCAAAAAATGGTAGCTGTAGAAACAACACTACAGGACAGGGACTGAACATGTATCTTTGATTTTAGAGTGAACTGTCCCTTTGACGCAATCATTCTTATGAATACTATATTCCAATTCTGACAGTAAAGCCCCCTAAATCTTCCACACTGGACCTTTAACTACCACTCTGTGGTACTTTTACTGGAGTATTTTATTTTTTTCCCACTTTATATATCTACGTCACTACATTTCAGAAGTTAAGATGATGATAAATATATTAATGCATCAATAATTATAACCCACAATATACATCATTCTGAAATGGGTATTTCTGCATAATTCCTACTTTTACCTTTGATACTTTTAAGTATATTTTGATGCTAATACTTTTTGTGTGTAGTTACCATGGTAACATTTTCAATGCAGGACTTTTACTTGTGTAAGAGTATTTTTAGAGTGTGGTATTATTACTTGAGACTCAACAGTCAACTATTTTTCTCAAGAATCATCTGCAGCAGCTTTAGGTAAGCTTTCCTTCACATCTGGATTCCAGTGTGTGTATATTCATCTTTGTCATTTAGGTATTAAGAGAACTAAGACAAAAAGAAACATGAGCACTGATGAACACTGATGAACTGGGACATGTTCTGGCAGGGACACAGAGTCCACAGGCCTTGTATTTCAAGGATGGAGCAGAACCTGACGGTGTGCGCTGACCAAACACACTAACACGTGTTTAAACTACCTGCTGAAGATCTATCTGGTGATCTTGGTGCTGTGGGTCACACTAGGGTACATCTGACCCAAATATATCTCTTACAGGTTTGCTTAAATCAGTATTTAAGGGCACAGTCCACAGTCTCACAGCCGCCAGTGAACAGGAAATGAAATGTCCATATTTAAAAAATATTTCTCCACAAAGGTGAGAAATTGCAGCCTGGAGTCTTTGTGCATCATCAGCTCCAACTCTTGATAAGGAGCAAAGAGGCAAACTTATCAGCAGGCTGAAGGACAAACAGCTGCTTGACCCTGATGGCGTCCCTGAGGACCTGCTGCTGAGTCTTGTTACCTAACGCTGCACGTGTTCCACAGCAGCACATGTACAGTGCACTGCTGCTGAGCTGATGAGGAGGATCCAGGACTGGACACATGAACAGAGGACATACTGGCCTTCAGAGAGAAAACAGAGCTGTATATGAAACTGCAGATCTGAGAGAAACCCTTGAAACGGCTGAATAATGGACCAGTTATCATAAGCTTAAAGGACCATTCCAGTTTTTTTTTTTAAATATTTAATCCAATGTATTACAGACAGCACACATATACTTTAACAGTATGGGAAATAGTCATATTGTATCCTCTCTGAACAGGATTTTGTATAATGTCCATTTCACACCCTTCGATAAAATTTTCTATTGAAGTGCTTGTAATAAGTTAACAGGTTATTAGGCCCTCATAAGTTGATTATTAACATTTTATATGTTAGTAAGACTGTATAAGTGTTAACTGTAGCACAATAAAATATCTTATTATTAGATTATAGCAATAGGGTTTGAATCCAGCTCAGAACATATTCCCTACTCTCTCCCCTCCCCTCCCCTCTCTCTCTGCAGGTGTCACTGTCCAATACAGACAAAAAACCTGAAAATAATAATACATTTGGAACATCTAACTGAGGGTCAAAACCAGATGTTTGAATAGAAATAAATCATGTTTCTTTTGTTCTGGTCAGTCAGACTGGTGCACAGTCTGCTGGACATTTTGAATGCCTTCATTTGCTTTTTACTGCATTAGTTAGTTAGTGAGTTTAATTTTACACTTCTACTTGGCTTTAGAAGCAAAAAGATCCCACACAATGTCTTCTGCAAATTCAAGACTTTATCAACAATGTAATTTGACAAAACACGAGGAGAGACCATTTAAATAGACAGAGTAATCCACATGGATCAATCAGGTCATACTACATTTATTTATTTATTTATTTATTTATTTCTCAGGGACAGTGCATATTAATGAACATTGCTATAAATATACTAGAATTAGCCAGAGGGCTAGTTTTAATCTGTAGTCCTGGCCAGATGTAAAGTTGACAACCTAAAATCAAGATAAATATTTACAACATATAGTTTGAACAGTTCTCTAAAAATATCCAGAAGGCAGACAGGAGTCCTGCTGTTTTTTTATAGTTTACAGATTTATTTTTGCACAATTAAAAGTAATAAAAAGCAAAGATCACAAATGAAATGCAGTGCAGGGAAAGGCAAAAAAAACCCAGAGGGCCTATTTGAAGCCTACACTTAAATATCATTTTCACAGTTATTAAGTTATCAAAGTTATTAAGAACTCAAAAATACAGAACAATACAAAAAATATTACAAGTGACAGCAGAAAACAGTGATAAGTGTCCATTTAAAAGCAGAAAATGTGATGTGTACAGGAGTGTGTGTTATTATGCCGTTTCCTCTCTGATGTAAATGTGGACCTACAGGTGAGCTCTTTCACAGTTCAAACTGGATAAAAGCAGTTTAGTCCCAGACCCCGTCAGCAGGTTTAAAGTCACTTTCAGCTCTTCTCTTAAACCTTGAGTCTAAATAACGTTCTCCCCCTGTGACAGCTCGTCATCTTATCACATCCCCGAGGTCTGCCAGGATCCACGTCCAGGGACAGGAAACACCTCACAGCCTCCGCCTCTCAGGACTCCAAGACTAAACACTGTGTGTGCTGATGGCTCAGGATCATAATTATCATCCAAACATGCAAGTTGTATTTCATATATATACACACACACACACACACACACACCATGACTATTAGAAGAGCAAACTTTTCCTGTACAAGCTCATATGTTTGCTGAGGCTTTCAGCACTCTTTCATTTCACTCTCTGAATTAAAACTGTCATCTAGAGACAGGTGGGAAATGAAACAAACAAACAAAAAAAAAAAAAAAAAAAAAAATACCATTCAGTGTGTTACTCAGGTGTTCCACCACCACCAGCCTCCAGATGTGTTGAGATCATTTTCATGTTCATTAAACCAGCCGTCTTGTATAAAAGCTCCTACATTAGTTATGCTCCAACGCTCATTTAGGTTTTGATTTTAATTTGTCATTTGTCATTGTTGTTTTCTTTTGAAGAAATAGTCCCAGTTCAAACTGTCCACAGTGACTCTCTGTGATGATCCAGAGACACTGGACATTGTTTAGAGCAGTGGTTCCCAAAAGTTGAATTTTAGTGAAATAAATGTTGGCAGGATAGGATCACCAAACTCTTATTTGTTTATTTCCTCTACATAGATCATATTCATTCAACTTTGTGTCACTCTTTATTTCATCCTTGGTTTTCCACGACCCTCTGCAGTGTCTACAGGCCCACCAGGACGGCTCACCCTTCAGTGTGGGAACAACTGGTTTAAGGAGAGAGTCATTACTATTGAATGTTTCAAATGCCATTTTTCACTGCTTTGTGTGGCACAGAGGAAAATCCAGGCACCTCCACTGTACTGAGTGGAAACAGAAAGTTCAGAGATCCAGATCCAGGTCCAGGACTGGACGAACAAAACCAAAAGGATCATGGACAGAACTACCGAAGCCCTGAGAGAACAAGCTGTGTCTGATCTAAACCGTTTTCTCTGCTGTGTTTATGGGTGAAGAACAGAAAATATATTATTATAATTATTGTTATATATTTGTCACAGCAGTTTAGTTAACACATTCAGCTCCCTCTGCTGGGAGCTTCCTGTAAATGAGTACCATCAATATATTCCACTGTATATTTGGTTGAAGTGCTGTGAACTCGTCCAGGTTAGAACAGCTCTCCTACACCCAGGAGGAGAGATGGTGACAGTCATCAAGTTTAGAAAGCTGATATAATTCTTCTTGCAGGGCCAAAACTTCACCACGCTGCTTTGTTTTTAAAGCAGAAACACTCGGGATTATCATTACTGATTCAGCAGGGAGATGCTGCAGACTCATGTGCCAATCACAGGTTTTCGAACAGACAAGAAAAGCTTTGATCAGGTTTTGGAGAAGAGATCCAAGTCATGGAAACAACTGAGCTGAGTTTGGTTTGATGGATGATAAAAAACAGATCACCTGACAGTATAAAGCTCCTCCGGTTGATGTGAGTGAACACAACAATAGAACAATCGGCAATGAAAAGATGTGGAAGTGGGTGACAGAGCACAGAGCGAACAACAAACCTCCAGTTATCAACTAGAGCCTGATTGATATATTAGTCGACTGATAGTGGCTTATCACAGCTGTTTGTATTGATACCTGCCAAAATACTGTACAAACTCCACTGATATTAGGGCTGCATATCTTTCAAAAATGACAGTACCAGTACGCTCACAATGATACTGATATTACTGATATTTTACACTGTGTACCACCTCACTCACACTTTTAAGTAGCCACTAGCAGTTGTGCTCAGTTCACTGTCATTCACTCCTTTTTCAACACAGCTGCTTGAATATTCTGCTGACCTGCACTTTTCTTCATCATCATCATCCACAGTTGCAGTGTGTCTTCATTTGACCTCCTCACTATCTTAATGGCATGATTATGACAATGTAGTTGACTGATACTAAAACAAAAATACAGAAATGAAACATTTAACATTTTTTCACATTCATCCAAATACAACTAGAGGGACTCTCTGTACTACCAGTGGTACAGTGTGAGGATCTAGGCAATAGAGAGCTTCACTGATTTTTTTCAAACTTCATTTGATGTCCATCGTGACTGAAAACCTTCCTGAAATGATTCTTCATCATTTTACGCATTTATTTTTATAAGAAACCACAGGTGTGCAGTATAGCTGTACTATTAAATATTTTGGTGGCATTTCGGCACACTGAAATGTCAAAATTGTCAAATGCATCACACCTGACTTCACCATAACAGTGTTGTCTGTGTTATAGCTCCTGCTGTAGCAAGCCAATCACATGTTGCATTAAACTGAAGAATGCTTGTGGTGATTGTTTTTTCTTGATCGAGAGAGGAATAAAATGAAAATGTGTAGTTTGACTGGAGAAGTTATACTTCTACTACTAATACTACTTGGTACTTTGTTATTTCAGTCGATAGCTTACAAGTATCTAGTAGTTAAGATATCCAGCTCTATCTGATCTTAACTCTGTTTTTGAAAGACAATAATACAGTTCTTTCTCTTTTTAAATTCTTATTTGATGCTTCAGTTTTAAAGGCAGCATTTCATGTATATTTGATGATTTTCCTTGTAGATGAGGTCAGACTCTGTGATCAACAGCTGGTGGCAGCTTTATGCAAGAAGGGAATCCAGTCAGCAGTGACGCATGACAACAAGATTCACCAATAAATTAAATGATAAACAGAATACTGGAATTTTATCAGCTCTGTTTAAGGAAAAAAAATAAAATAAATAAAAACTCTACGAAAAGATCAGATCAGAAAATTTATTAGAAACATCAGCCATAACTCAAACCGTCTCAACTGCTGCTTTTCAACATTCTTCAAAACAAAGGCAACATTTTGAAATTAAACAGAAAAAAATGCAACTTCAACACATGCATTAACTGTCAAAATAAAAAAAACATTCATTTGGTTCAATTTACATTTGACTACAGTATATCTGATGATCAGCCTCAGCTGACAGTGATCACTGTCATTAAAACAAGCATGCTCCATTGTTTGACTGAGATATTTAAATCATTGTGTCTGCTCGCTGTGGGGGCGTCTGAGGACAGTCTACTATTGCTCCCATACTCAAAAAAGATAAAACATCCCAAGGTGGAATGGGGCTGATAAATGGTCAAAAAAATCAGAAGTCCATCTGAGCACACGTCCAACTTACAGCAGGATGTTTAAATGAGCTGTGAGCCACAGACAGGACAGCATTAAATATCTCTTCAGGCTAAAGAAAAAGAGGCAGTTTCAACTTATTGAATCATAACATCTTGTGTGAGGTTACAACACACAAATGATCACACATTCAGTGAAAAAAGGCTGGATTAGCCTTCAAAGGGCCAGAGTTCACCTCATCTGGATCAATACTGTGTGATCGATCACTTCAGCAGATCAAACAGGTCCCCCTCACAGGTCCTTTAAAATCAAGGCAGGAATTTAAAATCAGGTTAAAAATCAGTCAAACACACTACTGCATCCTCAGCACGTGGACAGTGTGTGTGGTGACATTAGTGCATGAGGAGACACACCCACAGTGGGACAGTCCACATTACAGCAACATTACAGTAACAGCATGTTTACATGTTTCCAGCAGACAGCAGCACTGGAGACACTCCTGATTGATCAGGATCAAAGTACAGTCAAAGATCAGCAGCAGGGACACGTCTCTGTGACCATTTCTGCCAGGAGACACACACACACACACACAAAGCTGTCTTAATGACTACAATACAAACACTCATGATATGCCTTCATTCTGAGACAGTTTGTCAAAATTTTACTTTTTTTTTAAGTCAAATGTATGAGCTAGTTCATCAAACCTGAGAAACTAACCTCATTTCAGCTTGGCTGAAACTTCGATACTGAGTCATCATAGTTTTAAATTCCACAAATAATTAAAAATTATGACAACAGGTTGGATTTAAATCAAAATTATTTTAACTTGATTCTAACTTGACATCTTGACTTAATTTTGACCTTTTTCTCAACTTTTTTTTTTAACATTTTTTCATCATTATAACTTAACTTTTTCTTGACAATTTCACTTGTTTCTCCACATTCTGACATTTTTTCCTCAATATTATGACTTCATTTTTGACATCCTGACTAAATTTAAACTCTTCTATTAACGTTTTGACTTTATTCTCGACATTTGAACTTCATTCTCAATATCATGTCTTTATTCTCAAAATCACAGAGAATAAATACATAAATCTTCCCCTCTACTTCTACTCTTCCTTAAGTGTTAACTATGAAATTTAAAAATGTTAGGCATTTCAAAGTTTTGACTTTGACACCGTCTTTTATCATTTTAACATACCTGCCAAAGTATTGTTATTGTAATCAATCTGAACTAATCATTTTTTTCTGGGCAGAAATGGGCTTCCAGACATTTCAGCTGTCATCCATCAGATGAAAACAATTCAACACTCAAGTTCAAAATATACTTTTAACAATCATTTTCATTCACACTCACTGCTATCAACTCAAATCGAGATGAAAAAGGCAGCAACTGTTTCCAGTCCACTGTGCACGGAGTACAGTAATATCTAATTACTGTTTCAGTCATTTTCAATGCACATAATCATAATAGAGTTCGACTATGTAACAGTAAAGACTTCAGGGCGCTAACCTCAACCCCAGAGACGTTTTGATTCTGTGGGATATCATGGGAAATGTGGTCCTGTTTTACAAACACAGAGAGGAAATGACTCAGTAAGAAATAAAAAGGTGAAGTTTCTCTAAGCTGTGATATGGTTTGAGCAGTTTCCTGTTGACTTCACCTCACCTGACCACAGCAGACAGAACAAACTCTCTGCTTCACAGAAATACTCCCCAGGAGCTGTTTTATGACTAGAGTCTAGTTTCAGCAGCTGGTTTTAATCCTGTACACAAACCACAGTCAAATGTGCTGTTATTTAGTCCCCAAATTACCCAAAATTCCTTTCAAAAAACCCTAAGAAAGGATGCAACACAGTTGCTTTTAAACACTGAGGCAGGTCGATGATAACACAAGATGATCTAAAAATATTGTCTCTTTGCTGTGCTGCATTCTGCTCTGTCAAGGTAAATAACTAACCATTTCTTCTGTTGAATTATTATATAATCATCACATCTCTACATTTGGCCATTATTCTTCAGAAGTGGAAAAAATGTCACCTCGAAAAAACACTATGGTCCCAAAAATGCCAAGTATGTGACTAATGCAGCTGTCTCAGATGTTTTAGGGTGGATTAATCCTTTAAGATATGTTAAGCTAGATAACTTTTGAAGTGTGCTTGCATCAGGAACTTATAATCATACTGTGACTCCATGCAGTGCATGGAGGTCGAAACACCCCCAGCAGTACCAGAGTAAGAAGCTAAACAGAGTACTGCTGTGGACAGGGTCAGCAGCAACTTGTAATTTAGACACTTCAAAAAAAAAACCAAAAAAAAAAAAACCTCCAGTATTCTGTGAGATTAAACTACTAATTTTGCCAATGGAGTCTGTTTGCTTTGGAGAGAATGATACTTTGCTCATATAACAGTGATTTCCAATCAAAAAAGTCTGACAGCAAAGTCAAGCAATGAAAATATTTTGACTATAACTCATATGACCACACTTCAAAACATCCAGACTATCCCTTTTAATTTCACCTCTTCACTGAAATTTTATGCATGATTGAGTGTAAGAGGTGCTGTAGTAAGCAGCAAGGCTGTGAGCTGTTTACAGTACAAATTAATAAATGCATTTTGGACTGACTGATCCCAAAATAGAAACAGAAAATATGTCCTCGAAGAAATCCAGCAGAACCACGAGGATCCAACAACCAGCAGCTGCTCTACCTCAGGGAGGTAGCTACCCTTGTTCAATTCTTCACTTGCTTTCATTTTCGATCTCACCAACTTATTCCACTTACAGACATGAATCTAAACTTACTTTATAATTCTCTTGGACACATACAGTTACGAGACTGTTTGGATCTACAGTCGTCCACATCAGGACCGGCTCAGCCTGACTCAGCTGCTGCAGCCCTGCAGTTATCAATCAAACAAAAGATCATCTTAACACATGAAATCAGGATGGGAGATCTGCACATTCCTCTGCTCTTATCTCCCAATTTCTGTCTACTCTTCCTCTTCCTCTTCCTCCTCCTCCTCCTCCTCCTCCTCCTCCTCCTCCTCCTCCTCCTCCTCCTCCTCGTCATCGTCCTCGTCGTGGCAGTGGGTGATCTCCTGTGGAGCCTGAGGGAAGAAGTGGGGCGGCTGGATCTCGCTGATGGAGCGGGTCAGCTGGTGCCGTTTGCACTCCATGTCCTTGAAGTCGATGTCGTGGCGGTTTCTGGTGGCCAGTGGCGACTCTGTGTCGATGATGCTGACATGGGTGTGTTCCACCGTGGACTCATGAGGCATCTGGGAGGGAGGATTTATAATGTAAAGCCATAAATCATATAGAAGTGCGGCTGACGCAAACATCAGGGGCTGTACGAAGTCTCACCAGTACGTGTGCGGCTCTGAACAGGTAGCTGAAGGGGTAGTAGAGCAGGTTGATGAAGGAGGCGGCGTACAGGTCAGCGTAGCGCATCACCTGGGAGGCAAACAGCGTCTGTCGGGATCCACTGCGAAACAGACTTCCCATCATGCCATAACACATGTCCATGTCATGGGTCACTTTCTGGAAAACACACAAAGACACACATGATAACAGTTAATCTGTTGACTTTTTGTCTCTGTCCTGATGATTCTGGCAGCCATGATTTGTGTTTTTGGCAGCAGACAGAACATTCAGACAGCGAATGTTAAAAGTTCCTCAATGTGCAGAGAAAACAACAGCAGTGACACTGAAGGCTCTTCTGTAGACAGAGACATCTGTCCCACACTGTACAAAATGTTGAACAGTAGCAGTAATAATGGACCTATTGTCAGCAACTTATCCTTCAACATCTCTTTTTGAAAGTGAAAGACAGATGGACGAGGTTGTACCTTAATCCGTCTCTGCAGTGAGCTGATGTCTGGCCTCTCATTGCTGCTGCTGTCCAGATGCCTGAGGACGAAACACAAGTGGACAGTAATCTGTGAGCCCTACTCTACTTTAAATACAGTTTCCACATCAGCTGGAGGCTATATAGACCCTGCAAGACACGATTAATTAAGACACAGGACATCATACAGCCTGGGTCAGTTTCATACACCAAAGTCAAATTGGACACTTATTTACTTCTCATGAATATTTTAAGGTCTAGATATTTTCAAGACTGGTCTAAGACTGGTGTAATTGAAAAGATCAGTGCACAGGTGGGAATTTCAATCAAGTGAGGCAGTAGACATATATATATATATGATATATGGTATCAAGTGTGATGTCACAGTCGATTCTTGAAATTGAAAGCTCATTTTCATTGATTTTCAATTTAATATTAAAATTATGACACCCCTTACTGATAAACACCTGCTAGCCAGTTAAAAAAGATACGTTTCTGTAGCTATGGGAAAAATGCATGAGTACTAACTTCTATAAAACTTCATTTTTCCCCTTGAAAATGCAGCCTGTATGTATGTACTACATGAATTCCACTACAGCGGATGACTTATTAACTTGTCGTCGACAAAACTTGCAAGTCATCACCAGAATCAGATGTGAATTGAGACACAACAACCAGCTTCCTCAACAAAGAGGAACTCACTTGTAGAGCTCTGCAAGGAAGCAGTCCAGGGACTGAAGCTCCTCAAATATGGCTGAAAAACAACACATCACATTTACAGTGTTAACTTATTAATAACCAGATAGCCCTAAAATATGACAACACTTTTTACTGTTTTACTAATGGTCCCAGCACTGATCTGAGCTTCAGAAAATTATTTCATTTTCACATTATTACATTTGGTTACACATTATCAAATACATAGACCATTAAGAGTCATCCAAAATCTTATGTTCAGTTACATTTGTTGCCATGTGTGGGTATTTTTTTTACCTCAACCACTAATAATACCTGTTTATAGATACTTTATGAAGTAACAGTGAACTACTGCTGCTGCGGAAAGTTGAAGCCAGATCACAACAGCTGTGTAGATCTGCTACTGTTAAATTTCATTAACATAGTGAATTTATAAAGCAGTATGTATTTGTGTGTCTACATGTCCACACTCACAGCTCTTGTCCGTCCACACGTGCAGCTCCTGGGCCAGCTCAGGGATCACCAGGAACGTCCTCCAGCCCTGACGCTTCTTGGATTTGAGAATGTCACCGAAAATGTGGTCTCCAATGTAGACGATGTCCTTCCCTTTGGCACCCAGCAGGTCACACACGATGTCTGAAGAACCTGGGAAAAGAAAGGTGACATGCACTATAAAAACACTTTGATGCAATAACTATGGGTTTTTTTTATATGAAGTTATAACTCTCTCTGGCAATGAGTGAATGTTCTAAGTTCAGTTTGTTTGTCAGCAGGATCAGAGCAAAACTACGGCCTGATTTTCATGACATTTGAAGGAAGAGTGCAGCATGGGCAAAGGAAGGACCCATGCAATTTTTGAGAGGAGCAGATTCATGAGGTGGATACTCCAATTATAGTTTAAGTAAATGGTGTATTAGTAATATGTCTACATATGTCTAAATTATCTTTACTGTTTTTTTCCAAGTCTATAATGCACACACAATGCCTGATTATTTTTATTTACAAGGTAACTACAAAAAATCTCATTTTATAACCCTGTTGTAAATTATAAATAAATCCCCTTCTACCTCTTTACCTTTGAACATTAGCTATTACAAGCATGTATTCTGACTTAGTTGTTGATGAAACATTCATTCAGGTTATCTTGATGGTTCAGTCAAAAGTGTTTGGTTTAGATTTTTTGTCTGAATTGTATAGATATTAACCTTCTTACTGTATTTATATAAGACATAAGAATTAAACACAATCTGCAGAATTTATAAAAAAATATTCAGAATTTGTCATGGACAGTTTCACAAAAAGTATTAAATTTCTCCTCACTCTACAACTCTCAAAATTTAACACTATTTTAAGGGAGTCTAGCTCAATGGTGAAAACAGTTGAAACAGTGTGCTCACTAACATCTGTCAATCTGTTTTATCTGACCAATCATTTGTCCTCTGTTATTTCTCTCCAAGTTGACTGCTTCTTATTTGTTGTTAAGTCCGTCTGCTCAGCAGTCAGTGTTTTCTTGTGCTTGCTGTTCAGCTCAAGTACTTTTCTTAACTCAATGCACTTGAAGGATTCCACAAATTAGGAATTATTAGTGACAAATCATAAAAAAAAGTGTGCAAGACAGCAAAACATTGCTACGACCAGACACAGATAAGACGAAGCTTAAGTGCTGGTTGGTGCAGCTGATGCAAAGTCCATTCCAAAGTCTGGTCTTAACTAAAAACAACTTAGCAGTCAGGCCCAGGCTTAGTAAAGACCAGCTTGTGCAGCCTACTGCAGGCGTCTGCTTGTTTATTCTTGAGGGAGTCTTGTGGTGAAAAGGGAGTGACAAGTTTCCAGCAGTACAAATGTGTTTGGGTAAAGACCTGGATAATAAACATGAGCATCACCACCTGCTGTAACTAAAAAGATTACAGGTTAGATTGCAGTACAGAACGCCTCAGGCTCAGAGCTCTGTGTGACAACTGATATGACTGTAGCATTCTCCATGTACAAGCTGCAGTAAATGTTTTAGGAGCATAATATGTGTCTGAGTACACATGGTGTTACGTTACAGGTCAGTGGTACTAACACTGTCCACACTCCAGTTTAATGACTCAGCACAAACTAGCCTTTCATGGAATGTTAACTTTTAGTTTCTTCACGCTCAGATACACATACATTACTGCCACGTTAAAGACCAGGTTACATTAAGATTAGAACATTAGAAAACGTACAGATACATTCATATAGGGACACTTTTGTTTTATATTCCGGATGTAAACTAACCTACATCAGCATCAGAAAAAAACAACTTTGACTTACTTCTTGCATTAGTTCTGGCATTAGTCTGTGTACAGCTTCTGAAGTTGGGCTTAAAACCTTGTAATGTAATCATCAGTATAACAAGGTACAGCTCACTATCTGCCACATTACTGTGAAGTGAGAAATTCATGACAAAACATCACGTCCAGCTAAAAAAAAACAAAAAAACAGCACGCACCTACAAAACTGGTACTGGGTACTGGACAGAAATGCAATTACAAAAGTAGAAAATTAAGTCAAGGTGATGTTTCAGGCCCCAGCCCTTCATCAGACATCATGTCCAGACATACATAGGTAGGTGTGTGTGTGAATATTTAAACTTTTAAACCTAATTAATTCATAAAAACTAAACAAGCTGTGTTAAGAGAGTTCCTTATTTACCTCCAGAGTAAACAATGCCATGCTGCAGAGGTCCGGTGTATGTGCCGATCTTCAGCCGACCCGTGGTCTGAAACAAAGTATGAGTCACACACTCCTATACAGCACCAAACATTTTCTAAACTAGAACTTAGACATTGATAAACTGTGTTCAAATATGAGCAGAGTATGATATTTTGTCCCTGCAGGCTCCTGTAGTGCACACTCACAGTGTCAACCTGTCGCAGCACCGTTCCCTCTCCAAAGAACACAGGCTTGCGAGCGTCGACCAGGATCAGATCAAAGTAGGACTGCCAGGGCCGGTGGGGTGTTCCCGGCTGCAACACACCAAAATCATCTGTGACTTTTATGTCTTTGAAGTAAATCCTGGCTGTACACTACCATGTCAACTGATACCTCATGTATTTGTATTACTTTTTGTATACTATCATCATAGAGCATCTGTTCCAGAAATCTAAGCAGGGTGGCTCGATTCAAATTAATTTAGTTTCCTGACAATACAAATGTTAGTAAATGGTTCTTGTTACCTTTGGGCCATGAGGAAAGTCAAACAGGTAGGTCATAATTTTCTGGAAAAAGAAAGGAGAATTTTTTTTAACATCCTGGCTCAGTACAACACAGAAAAAAAGGAACTATATTTGATCATCAACATCACCGGGCATTACTACTTCAATAGGGAACTTAAAGCCCCAACATTCATCCAACTGTGAAAATTAATTAATAAATTACAGGTTTTTCTGCAGAAATAACAGCCGTGTTTCCATCCAATTGTATCTCAAATTTTAGGGTTCAGGTAAATTGGGCAAAAGAGCATGTTAATGACTGTTTCCATCCACTACTGTTTTGTGGTTATTAGGTGTTGGTTCCTTGAGGTAAGTTGGAAATGGTGCCTTTTGTCTACTTCTGTTGTATACCACTGGAGAAGAAGAGGGTGCAACAAGGTGACGCCATTAAAAGGGCACTAGTTAGACTTCAAACGGTGAAAAACAATTTAGAAAACAGGAAGGAAATCAGACATTTCTGTTAGTTTCATGTCTTATGTGAGGAAGGTTCCTTTCAAATGTGTGTGGAACTATTATGGATGTATGGGAACCATGAGGAGACCGTTGGAGCATAAACAGCTCATCAGTCACATGCAGTTAAATGTTCACTATGTCACAATTTGCAGAGAAAAGGTGTTTCCATCTCCTATTAAGGGGATTTACTTTTTCCGAAAAAGGCAAAAACCACCCCAAGCCAACATAAAAACTTCTTTGTGAAAATTTTCAATCAACCTTTTCTGATGCGATAATTAAAATTTGGATAAAATTATGATGATGGCTAATAAAAAATAAATTTGACAGTAGGTTCTGGTTTGTAATCATCATCAACACATCTGATCGTTAACTTTCACCTCACCTCTGTGTATTTGTAGTCACTGTTGGTGGCCAGAAATACTTTGGCTACTTCGTTCATGCGACTGAGGAGGAGAGGAAGCTTCGGCTTGGAGAAGAAATACACAACAAACATCAAAAACACAGAAAAAACAGACAGTAATGCACAGTAATGCAGTATTTGTCATGCCAACTACAGTGTAAAGTAAAAGTCCAGGTTGGTATATAGTTGGAGTACGAAACATTGTAATGCTGGTTTACTTACATCCTTCACCACATACTTCTCCAAGTTCTCAACCGTTTTTTCTTTTAAGGAGCCCTGTGTGAAGGAGTCAAACAGTGGAGTGTGAATGAAGTGGCTGCAGGAGACGACCTACAGCTGCAGGTTTCATATGGATGAGGAAAAGATTCTACCTTGAAATGAACCCAGTCCACTCCATCTCGGACGTCCTGGAACATGCTCTTGTAGGACATGAAGAGGTCACCATCCTTGAAGCCAGTCTCACAACTACAGAGAGAATGGAAGTCATGTTAACACTGGAGTCCACATAAGATGGAGGGAACTGTGTTATTCTCAACACTGATGAGGTACTGACAGACCATTTAGACCACTGTGGGACACTGAAACTCCACTGAACATGATCAGTGTCTTAAACAGGCTCTTATTAAACTATAACCAGCTTCAGGATGCAGTACCTTGTGTATCTGGGGCAGTTACTGAAGAAATCAACCAGACAAGCAAAGAGGTATGTTTCTGAGGAAGAAGAAACAAAACCAGAATCAGAAACTAAACATCGACATGATTCAACACAACAAATCAACAATGCAAAGAAAACTGTGGAATCATAATCAAAGCCTTGGCAGGAAAGTCCAGTTTAAGCACTATTACTTTTACTTTTGCAGGTGCAACAACAAACTAAAAAATTATTTAATTATTAATAAATAAAACTTGGTGAAATTATTTCAATCAGTGTATCAGAATTTCAGAACATTTTCAGCACATTTTAACAATACTGATATAATACAGATAACCATGATAACTTTGGTCACTATAATTGTAATATGATTTTGTGATATCATTTAAGTTCCTCTCACTTTTTATGTAAGAAAAATAAATTATCATACTATGATCCCACAGCTATTGTGCATATTATGTTTTTTTTTCATTTTGATCATATTAACGCAGAGCTGTCTACATGTGGAGCATCTGAGTGAAATGTGAGAGCCAGCATTACTAGGAGATTCACTGTCAACAGTTATATTTGTCCTTTTTTCATAAGTTCACAACAAAGTTAACTCTAACCACCCACCATTAGTGATTTCTGCTGTCTGTAATTGAACAATATTTGCTGAAGTGAGAAATCCATATTTGTTTTGGTTTAAAGTCAGAAGCTTGTAATTAAGAAAGATCTGTTATCCTGTATACATGGCATAAGCATGTTACCTGTTTGTTGGTTCAAACCTGCACAGTAATGAGCTCAAACCTGCCTGTGCTGCTGTTTGGATTTGTTTTCTTACCAGGCAGGTTGAAGAGTGTGTTGAGGATGTAGAAGCGGTCTGTGTCTCCACGCTGAATAAATTTGTTGGGGTACATCTCTCTGATATCAGGTCTGTGCACAGTGAGTACAGATATAAACAACAAGTGATGAAGAACGTCAAACCAGAAAACATGAGTTTTAATTTATGTAGACTTAATTATTTGCATTAGTTTGCAGTTCTATTAGCTCCCTTTGCTGTGATCAGAATGTCTTTCCTGCCACCTCTGAGCCTGTTACATCCATGTGCTGTTAAAACATGTGATACTAACAACACAGGAGTCTGCTCCTGAAGACAGTGAAATTCAAAGCCTCTGAAAGTTATTGACTGTCTCTCTAGAATCACCAGCAGATGAGGATTTTCACATGTTCTGTGAAATATCTCAACATCTACTGGACAGACTGAAAAAAAAAACTGCTGCAGTAATTCATGGTTTCCAGGTGACTTTCCTCTGACTGGATCCTCTGACTTTCTTCTACCACCAGTGTGATGTTGACATTTGTGGTTTTTAGTGATTTAAAGTATTAGATGGATTGCCATTAAATTTGCTGCACACATTCACATCCCTCTCAGGATGAATTATAATAACTCTGGCTTTTCATCCAGTGGTAGCATCAATTTCCATTTGTATAATAGTTTGGTTTATGACCAAATAGAGCCTGACAGTGCTGCTACATGGCTGCAGATTCATTTAAAGAACACTATTGTAGGTGGGGCGGAGGAAGGATCGAACTATGTGAATAATTTAAACTGTCTGTTTTCAAAGATATGGTGGTCTATGATGACAGCTCAGTGTAAGCAGTGGACCTCACCCTCTCAAGAAGTTGAATCCGTGCACACACACCAGGATGTTGCCATAGGCATCCACTTTGAGCAGGTTGCCATACATTGTGTCAAACACCAGACCTCTGAGAAGAATAAAGACAATGAATTAAGATGACAGACCAGACAAGAAACAGACTTGACAGTGAGAATGTGCTGCACTGATATTCAGATTCTATTATATATAAAAAGGGCAGGGCTTTGTGAACCAGCCTGGTGGGGAAGGAGGGGTCGTAGACAAAGTTGAGCAGCTCTTGTGGATATCCAATAGACACCAGGCGCTCCACTGTCAAGTCGAATCCCAGCGACTCGTACTCAGGAGATTTATACACTAGACAGACAGAGAGGGCGCATAACACACAAATTAAAATGAAATCAAACAACACTGATCCAACAAGAACACTACACAGAGTTTATCTAACATGATGTGCAACAAATGAATTGTTTAAAACGTTCAGGACTGTTTAAAGATGATGAATACATATTGGTATCAGCCCTTGAAAACTCCATATTCCTCTAACCCCTGATCACACCCGAGCTCCCTCCTCCTGCTGTGGCGTGTGGAATTACTGTCTTGACTGACTCCAGGCCAGGAATATCCCTACACACAGCTGGAGCTTGAGTTACAGTGGTATGTTGTATAGACTGTAAAGCCCCTTTGGACCAAACATGATTTGTGATTCCTGTCTATATACGAGTTGCTGTTTCTCACTTCTTGATGGGGCAACCAAGATCAATATCATAGGCTGTTTTTGACCGAGGGAGGGAGCAGATATGGGGTTTGTCTGTCAAATGATTGGCTGTTTGCGTGTCATTCATAACTTGCTCCGTTATCAAGGGATATGACAGGCTGTTTATGAGCCAAGGTGTATTTGTTTCAGGCTTCATGGTTAATGCTTTGAAGTGAAACTAACATTCAAACATTGTATCAATTATTTATTTATTTTTATTAGTCATTTTGACAGCAAAATATGTAAAAAAAAAATAAACAAACAAACAAAAAATCAATGTCCAGGTTTGAGCTGTATCAGTGAATGCGCAGGGCATTCAGAACAGATTTGAGCCTCTCACAGTGTGAACTTACCTGCCAGAGTGTAATCCATATCAAAACCAAAACACTTGATCTTCTCCATGGCCAAGCTTCGGTTGACAAACACTCTGGGAGGGGAGAACAGTGTATGGTCAAGTAATGCACAACAGCTGGCAGTTCAAATTAAATGCTGCACTGCTTAGACTTCTCACAGCACCAATTCACAGTGAAGAGCAGACAAATCAGACTAATTAAGCATGTTTTATTTTTGATGTTTAAAAGGATCAGAGCTACAGGAGAAAAAGTATACAGCAGCATTGACTGAAAAACACTTCTGGAGGTCAGGTTTTGATGCATGGTCATGTTTGAGGGAACTAAAACTTAACAAGCACAACACCAACATACATGCAGTCCTACTGGTTATTAATACTGTGATCAGTGCATCTGAAGTAAACCCTCTTAGCCCTGACAATCACCTGTTTCCCTTCTTAAGTCAAAGTCGAGAGCGCAAGAAATTTAAGAAGCTGAACTGAAAATGACATCAAGGTGTCCACTACACACAGGGATGTTCCATGTTTGAACTCAACATTTGTGCTACACCAGGGCCAGAATACCATCTCTGATGTGTAGACTGAACATTTAACATCATATTCATTAGTCTGTGTCTGTGTTTTCAGACGAGCACCACAATATTTCTCTTATGTTGCCACCAGAATAAGATGCAATATGCAGTATATAACCTTGAGGAGAATGATCATTTAGATTAGGAGATATGCCCTCACTTTATTAGGTATAGCAAGCTAAAACTAATGGATTCTAATACAACAGTCCTGCAACAAATCCAGCCTTCATTGATATGAATAGATTGGACTAAATATTAAAAGCACCCTAATGCAATATAATTCAACAACAGCTCAAACTACAGCCTCCAAAATGATGACATAGTTGAATTAACCCTCCGTCTAAACATTACTTGCAGCATTATAACCTAAATTACAGGGCTGTTGAATTAGACATCATTTTAGCTTGGTGGACATAATAAACTAGGTCATAATCAAACATCCAACATGGCTAAAAATCTGACAAAACATTTCATTTCAGACCACTGATATATAAAAACAGACAACATGACAGCTCCCAAAAAGTGAAGCTGACTGCAGTATAGCTCATAAACCCTGCAGCCTCCATGTTAGCAGGGGGAACATGGGCCAAATTGAAATGAAGTACACATAAAAAAAAACATCCTAAAGAAGGTTTCTGTTGTTTTAGGTAGTTTTTAATAACACTGATGTACACTGATCAGCCACAATGTTAAAACCACCTGCATAATACTGAAATATTGTGTAAGTCCCTCTTGTGCTGCCAAAACAGCTCAAACCTGTCGAAGCATGGATTCCACAGACCGTAGAGGGAGTCCTGTGGTATCTGACACCAATGCTTTAGCACCATGGATCAGACTTGTTCCAGCACATCAATGCTCAATCAGATTAATATCTGGAGAACCTGGAGGCTAAGTCAACACCTTGTCAACACCAGGCCAGCCTTCCTAGCCAGCCTTCACTTTTTCAGAAACTTCTGCTGCAGTAGCTCTTCTGTGAGATCAGAGCAGACAGGCTGGCCTTGGCTCCCCACCGGCATCAATGAGTCTTAGGTGCCCATCACCCTGTCGCTGGTTCACCAGTTGTCCTTCCTTGGACGTTTTTTGGTCTGTACTAACCGCTGCATAATGGGAACATCCCACAAGACCTGCCACTCATAACCTCAGGCTGTCCATTTTTCCTACTTCCAAGATATCAACTTCAAGAACTGACTGTTCAATTACTGTCAAACACCTTGACTGGTGCCACTGTAACAAGATGATCAATGTTGTTCACTTCACCTGTCAGTTGTTTTAATGTTGTGGCTGATCAGTGTTTGTTCAAATGATCACTTTGTGTTATTTAGATATTTGAGGCAAAAAAGGGGGCTTCATGTCTTGACTGACAGACGAGCCCTGATTATGATTGAGAGGGTAGGGTGTATGGGTGGGACCTTGATATTGCAGCTTTAACCCCACTCACTACTTCATAGACTCTGGGTCCACTAGCACAAGATGACAGCACCCATATGCAGGATATTTTTGCTTCATTTTTGTATAGTCTATGTACCTGAAAATTATTTTATATTTTTCAGATTCTTTTCTCAATTATTAATCAACTGGTCTTTTGTGTCCAAACAACAGTCCAAAACACAAAGATATTTGGTTGATACTGATATAAAACAGAAAATCTTCACAATGGAGAGGCTGGAATCAAATAATGTTTGTGATTGTTGTTTTATACATGACTTAAACAATTGATCAGTTATTAAAATAGCTGATATTAATAGCTGAGTTTAAGTTTCTATCAATCATTGAATTGTTTGACCTGGTTACATGGACATTTATGTGCATTTTCTCTTCTCTCTTTTAAACTTCAACAGTTTCAATTTCTGCCCAGCAGTGACTCACATTACTAGAAAAACTCACTCAGTGGGAGAAGCTCTCAAAAAGAAACACTTGTACTGAAACGTTTGCTGAGTAGCACCTTCTTCTTACTGTACATTGTTGACTGATTATATGCAGAAAGACAGATTATACAACATAAATATATAATCTGTGACTCTGCTCAGACTGCACACTGGCCTTGAGTTTCTATTCAGATGTTGTGAGAGATGATGTCAGATTGATCGTAGCAGATGAGGATTAAAGATGCAGGAACAAGGGGGATGTTCACACTAAGAAATCACAATGACCACCACCTGCTGTCTCCACAGGGAGAACCCCAGTGTCAGTATGGATGGAGTTCCATGAGAGTTGGATGGAGAATCAATTCACATCATGGACAACATCAAAACAGAAGAGTCATTTAGTCAGTAGTCGCAGTTTGGTTCAACAACAAAAGGATGGCATACCTCATTGCAGGATGGTTTTGAGCCAGATCCCTTGGAAAGCTTTGTAATAGAGAATACATGTAGTATTACCACTGAACTCATGGCTCTGGTGTCTTTGTCAGGGAATTAAGATTCTACTGCATCTCAGGATCCTGTTATATCTCAACACTAATATTATAATCTGCCCCCATAATCTGCTAATCACATGCAAAGTCTACAGAAACATATTTCAAAGCATTTTTTCAATAGATTTCATGGGACCAAGGCTTCATTCTTTGAATCCAATTTAACTTGTAATCCAGGAAATTCACCACTCACATGTGGATAACCAGTCAGTATAGATGGTACATGTAGTCAGTTGAAGAAATAAATTCCTCAGTGAGTGTTACATTGACCGGGAAAGATGAGTTCTCCTGTTCGTGAGCCGTGTTGGCAGTGCCTACTTGGGCTGGTATGATGGATGATGTCATTGCCTGTTGTGTAACATCCTGATTTTACAACGATTTGTATTTGAGATAGTGTCCCTCTGCAGAGTTGCCATAGAGTTGTTGCCTAAGTTCCATTTTTGACATGAGGGAGACAAAATGAAAGGAAGCTGCTGCTGTGGTTCACTGCACTATAACTACATGTCGTGTTTAAGTTGGTGTTCTGAGTTAAACTGTTGAACCGTTGTTCATGATATTTGTGTTCAGGACGTTTTGGGTGGACCTGACACATGTTGCATTCTTGGTCACCTAACACTATACAAGTCCCACCAACCAACACGTGAACGACACCGCCCCACCTCCCCCCATTCACCCTAACAGTCAGTTACAAACGTACCTTCAGTGACTCTCTGTCTAAATCAGCCCAGCAGTTCACTTCAGCTCACTTCATTTCCAACAACCCGACACAGAAGAAAAAAAATATCATCATCATCTTGCCAGTGTCCTCTGGTTCAACATGTCTGGACATGTCCAATAAAGCTGCTTGATGGAGTGTCCATGTTTCAGGTTGTAGTGGTGTTTGACACAGAGACGGAGGAGTGGACATACCCCCAGCCTTTCAGAGCAGAGAAAACTGCTCACTTTCTCATGACTTTGAGACACAAATTTATTGTTTATTTACAATGTTTAATATTTTCTTTTCAAACACAACTAAGTTAAAGACATGTGGCGCCAAGACAAAAACCCTTTTAGTCCCTTCAACTATATCATCGTCCATTGCAATGTTTCACTGTGGACATTGACATACACCAGTTTGGTTGACATCACCCAACCTTAGTGCCCAGTATGCATTGCACACAAGCTCCTGATACCACATTGCTGTGTATCACCACCATAGCCTATAGCTATTATTTTGTTGGTTGAAACATCAGCATTAGGTGACAAAAATACTCATCTAACACATTCCTGTGGCTACACAGAGCGAGAGACAAGAAAAAAAATAGTTGTTCTTCCTTAAAACCATCAACGTCATGGTGACATCACAGGTACAGGAAGAACAACAGATTTTGTAGCAGGAGAACTCAGCTTTCTCTGTTGATATAGGAGCACTGAGGATTTTTATTTTGCTTCACTCGACTATAATTACAATCAAACTTGAGTGTAGATCCACTTGAAAGTGAAAATTTTCCCTTTAATAAAATGCTACTGCTGACTGTCGCATCTTAGTTCTCATTCAGCTATCTGGGTTCTTTGAACTGAAACAGAAGATCGGTCTATCTTGGAAAAAGTAAACTTTGCTGAATGTTTCCTTTTATTTTGAAATAAAGGGAACGTGTTCTGTAAATTCTTGACCTGGGAAACAGCAGTTACAGTCTTCACAGTCAAGTGTCAACTACACAGAAATAAGGAAAGTCTGAATGTCTACAGTTCCATGATACTCAAGTCAAGTCCAAGAGTGGTTGAAAGCTCCAGAACAAGTGAGTAAGTGGACCTTGAGTGGAGAAATATAAACATGTTTTGGCAAAACCCTTTCAATAATTTAACAAAAGAAGCCAAGGCTGTTAAATCTTGTCTTGGCACAAGCATTTGATAAAGGTGATTGGAAATTACACACATTTGATGTGAGTGGTTGGTTCTTAACAGGTTTTGTTACTTTGTGCTGTGCATGCCCAGCCCTACAATCATCAGCAGTAGCAGTATTATATTACTCACTTACATGGTTTTCAAGGGAAATCCATACTTGTAGTGACTTTAAACTCTTCCTCTTCAATTACTCGACAGAGGAAGGACTAAACAGTCAACAGTTAAAAGTTTCAGTCAGGCACTGACTTGCACTTCTATTTCCTCTTGCAGTGGAGGAAATCTTTCCAGTATTAGCACACAGCTGACTGCAACAAGAGCCTAAAAATAGCTTCACATCATCATGTCAAGCACCTTCTTTCCACAGAGATGATTAAAACCAAAAATCATTCAAACCCTTTTCTTCAGTGGTTCAACTAAGTTCCTCCTTAACATCAAATTCAGCAGCTACAGATACACTGTGTCACAGAGGAGAGTTCTGCTTGTTTTTCACTGATGAAGCAGTTTCACTGAGGACAAACTGTGATGTTATTTAAGTACTAGCGTTCATTTGGGGATTTTGTGACTAATCAGTAATAACCAGTGAAATGACTCCTGGCTCCAACAAAAGTTTAAAAAGTTAAGTTAAAGGATTGCTGGAAAGAATGGCTTTACATGTGCGTAATAAAACTGTAGGATGTCTAAGGCCCTGTTCACACCTGGTACTAACATGGGTCCTGAGTGAACCAATCACAAGTGGACAGTTATAAAAATGGTCTGAACATGCTCAGGACCCATTGAGACCCGATTGCTCAGACCACAGCTGGAGGTGAACTGATGAGCTCCAGTGAAAACCCATATGTCCATCATTCGTTTCATTGTAATGCAAATTACGTATGACCTCTCTTACCTGCAGCGGGTGTTTGTGAAGACAGAAACCCCACTAGGGCTGCAACTAACAGTTATGTTCATAGTCAATTAATCAGTTGATTATTTTCTCATTTGTTTTAAAATGTCTCCCAAAGTGTCTCCCAAAGCCCAAGACAGCATACTCAAATGTCTTGTTTTGTCCACAACCCAAAGATATTCAGTATCTATTACTGTCAGAGTAGAGTAAAGAAACCAGATATTTTTCAGTTTCTGAATATGTTTGGTTTCTTTACTCAAAATATTTCACTCCAAATATTTTTTGGTTTCTTGATTCCTCTATGACAGATATCTGCCATATATTAACATGCAAGAAACTGGAATCACAGAATTTTGAACCTTTTTTTCTTTAAAAAAATGACTTAAACCAATTAATGATTATCAAAATAGTTGGCGATTAATTTAATAATCAATTAATCGCTGCAGACCTGAACCCCAGACTTTGAGAAACGCAGTCTACGACAAATTCTTAATTATTGTTGTACATTCGGTAAGTGTCATACATTAAGTAGCATATATATATATGTTTCTTTCATTGTGGAAAAAAAATAGCGTCCATTTGTTCCAGTGAGCCTCCAGTTAAAAAAAACAGCGCCTTTTGCCACTGTGTTTATTTGCATGCAGAGTGAGAAAGAAAAAAGGCTTAAGCAAATTCTTTATCAGCTGTGCCTTCTTATAAATTCAGCATTTGTTGCAAAACATTAGGTTGTTTCCTCGTTTCCTTTTCATGTGGTTGCTCGTTAATATCTTTTTGTCATCTCTGATGTGAAAACATCAGATTTCTACGCAGTCAGAAAAAGTTAAAGTGTGTATAGTCCTGGTCGTAGTTAGTTAGAAAATCCCAGCAGACAACAGAGCTTCTCTGCTGCCGGGCTGCTGACAAAGCAGGGAAGAAGAAGAGGTTCACTGAGGGCTGATAGAGGAGCTTTGTGACATAATGGACAGTAATGTACATTAAACTGACAAGACAGACAAAGTGTTCATTTGCATATAAATCTGTGAAGTGAGATCTGATCATTAGTGGTCACTCAGGACACATCTGCAGATGCATTGTAATGCCAGATGTGAACCCATGTACTCAGAGCGGTCCACCTGTGACTGGATCATGAGGGATACATATCAACACCAGGTCTGAACAGGGCCTATAAGTCAGGAAAAGTGTGTATGAGATTTAAAGAAAACTACATAATTACAATGATGTTTTGTTGCCCTGACTTTGTACATTTGATCTTAGTACACTTTCCTACTTTTCATAGGGAAAAACACATTGATATTCAACTAAACTGGTGTGTTTACCCACCCAAGCACTTTGCTGGCTGTATTTAATGTAAATCATAATAGAAACACTGATCTATTGTTGTCTGTAAGAAAAGGAGCAGCCATATTTGAAAATGGGCTAATGGCTGGTATAAACTTAAAATGCCTCAGCCATGATACTGCTTACTTTGAATCAGCTTGAAATTTTGCAGGTTTATTGTGAATATACTGAAAATTTTGGTTGTCAGATTGCCAGGATTACTCATTTATCCATAAACAAACCCTGAGCTTCATATCTATAAAACTACAAGAGTTCACATCTGCTATAAGTGTATCATCAAGCTGCAGTGTTGATTAAAAAACTGCATTTCCAGAACTGTTCTAAACAAAACTCAAACACACTTTAAACTGACTATAACAGTAGTGTAGCCTCAGCCTTTGTGTCAGGAGCAGGACCAGTCCATGCGTAAGACTTCAGCAGGTCTTTTACCTGTGGTGAGCTTCACGTCGATACTTCTTCATGGCCACGCCGTCCATGTTGGCTGGTAGGTCAGCATAGTTCTGCAGACGGTCACTCCATGAAGTTGTCATCTTGAACCATTAAAACCGTTTCTAGGAGGAGAAGAGCTGATCATTAAACCCAGAATCACACACAGTCCATCAGTCAGTGTGTGTGAGTCACAATAATCTCGTGTAAATAAGGCCAACACACTAAAAGCTTCATTTGATGTGCATCTATTGAGCTTTTAGTGCATTTTGGCCTTTAGTAATGCACTCAAACTGGCTATAGATCTCTATCCAGTCTACTCAGGTGTGACCTGATGAGACAATATCAGGAACAGCCTGAGAGAATTAAAGAAGCTACAATCATTTTCTGTTTTTCAGTCATGTGATGATATACACCAGGGGTCCCCAAATGGCGGACCGCGGTCCGAGTCCGGACCCACATGCCGTCCTATACGGACCCGGACCTATAACCAATAAATTATTAAGAGATTTAAATTTTGACGGGACGCTTCTATTTTAACTGACGCAACTTTTCTAGTCTTTCCAGCGCTGGTTTATCTGATCAGGAAACACACAGACCAACTGCAGAGAAGCTGCGTGTGGAGGAGACTGTTGTTAATGACAGAGTTTATTATAACAGAAACTAACGTGATGCTTAATGACATCGACACCAACCAGATGCACTTATAAGATTAAACAACTGTATAAGGAGGCCTGTACGTAAAACAGGAGAGTCTGTGTTTCTCTGTAAGAAACTTTCAGATCTTCTCACAGCAGAGTGAACAGGTGAGGGAGGAGAGGAGGACAGACTGATCACTAATCAATTATTGATAACGTCGTCTTCTCGGACTGATTAAAAAAATAAAAATGACAAAATTGGTGACAAACCAAACCTGGATGTCCACACAAATAAAGTCTTTGTCTGAAACACTGCAGAGTTTAACATCGTGCTGTTTACAGACAGTCTGCTGTCTGTAGTTTGACAGAGAGACAGAGAGGGTCGTGTCTAGAAGGGAACCCTAGACCCGCGAAAGATGGCGCGAATTTGATTATTTTAGTAGAAATAACGAACACAAATCTCGCGAGAGTTGTGCAAATAAACAGTTACCTTCTAGACACGACTGAAAAAGGTGCGCAGCTCCAAAAATAGAAAATCATGTCATGGTGTTGAGGTTTTTAATGTGGCGGGCCACCATAAATAAAACACTATTCACTGATCCACAGAGAGTCACTGAAACACTGATCACTGACCTGCTGTGATGGAAAAATACTCAGATTCTTTATTTAGGTATTTTTTACATCGTGGTATTAGTGTTTTTACTTAATTACAATTTAAAAATTGTGCATGTTATTGTTTCCTTTTTTGAAAAATCAACATTTTTATTGCTGTTGTTGTACTTAAATGGTATTCTTATCGCTATTTTTTTTATTACTAAATACAGACGTGCAAACTCATAAGAGGAGAAAAAGATGACATGTTGGTAAACCAGTCCCCTGTCCTCTGTCCTCTGGTTGTCTGGGAGCGTCCTGCTCCAGAAGAAAAATGTTGTGATTTTAACATGTGAACAAAACATTCTGGCGACTGTTCCATCTTCTGTTTGTGGTTTCTGCAAACATTACTACCTTTACTTTTACCTTTGTGCTAAAATAAAGTAAATACAGTAAAAGTAAATCTACATTAAAAGTAAAGTTACTTTGCTGAGTATTTTTACTTTAGCAATTTATAGTTGTTCATTTAATAGACCTGTCTTATCTTCTCTTTTGTATATTACCATTGTTCTTAAATAAAGCAAAAGTAATGTAATAGAAAAAAATGCAGAACAATATTTCTTATTTGATTACTCGATTAACTGGCAGAATAATCGGTAGATTATACTTAAATTTTACTGGTTCGGCCCACTCGAGAAAGTTAGACATTATGATGTTCCGGACCTTTGCTTTAGGAAATTTTCTCTAACTGGACCTCTTTAAATTTTAATTGAATACCCCTGATATACACCATATACTCAGAGGTCTGTGAACAAAATGTCAGGAGATGTAAAGAAATGCCTAACCTTTAACCTATTCAAAAATGAAAAAACAAAAAACAAAAAACAGTTTACCTGTTTTTGTGCAAATATAATGGAAAATGTATTTTTCATGTGGATGTTTAGTCAGTAAGTGATGGTAAATGTAGTCTATAGAAGCATTAAATTTCTCAGTGCTAAATCTAATTCTTCCAACATCCAGTGATGTCTCAGTGATGTCACTGGTTTTAAAAGAAACTCTGTGGATTATCTTGAGTAACCAGACATCTCTACAGCTGATATCTCCAAAACTGTTCAACTTATTAACATATTTTAGACATGTTTTGGCTGTAGAGATGTCTTCCTTCTCTTCATTATAATAAAACTAGACAGCACTACTCCTATGGTGCTCAAAGCACCAAAAAATACATTTGAAAACTGAACAGCATGTCTCTTTGTGGAAATCTCGTACTGGTTGCTCAAAATGATCCAGGGAACAGTTGTGAGCAGTTTCATGTAGGAACTACTTTGTTTCTGCAATAGAATTGATGAGAATTACTTTACAATTTACTGTAACTACTTTCTGTCTATTTGAAAGAAACTACTTCCTTTCCATTTGAAATACAGTAGTTCCAACATGAAACATGAAACTGCTCACAACAGGGTCTGTGGATTATTTTGGGTAACCAGGTTTGGGAAGAGATGCTGGTATTGAATTTTTCAAATGTAGTTTTTGGTGCTTCGTGCACCACAAACTGAGTACCATTTAGTCCCTTTATATTTCAGAGAAGGCAGACATCTCTACAGCTGATATTCCCAAAACTCTGCAACTCACACCAAAACTATCTAGATAGATACACAGCACTACAGGCCAGGAGTGAAATATGTATTTTTGGTATGGAAATGACCTATCCCGTTAAACTGTGGCAAAAAAACGGTGACATAAATGTGATCAACCAAGAAAATTATAAATTTTACCACTGCCTACTTGATGCAGTCTTTCTCCACCAAAACAGCCAGCAGAACTAATGTAAAACTAAGAATTGATGAAACTACAACTAGCTTGTCTATATACTAGAAACTCAGAGCCGATGTTCCTGTTAGACTCTGAGAGTTTAACAGA
Source organism: Lutjanus erythropterus (assembly GCF_056507025.1). Taxonomy (NCBI): domain Eukaryota; kingdom Metazoa; phylum Chordata; class Actinopteri; order Lutjaniformes; family Lutjanidae; genus Lutjanus; species Lutjanus erythropterus. The sequence goes on from NC_139330.1 coordinate 34,968,673, forward strand.
TTTGTGTATCAGCAGGACGTCGTGTGACAGCCTCATATATGACACATACGGCAGATTTATGAACTGAGTTTGGCACAACGTTCATGCTTCCAGCAAACAAGAGCAGGCTAAGCTAAAGTTAGCTCCACGTCCTGTCCTGTAAACAGTGTAACTTCAGATGCTCGTAGCTCCTGGCTAACATTAGCAAGCCCCACTGACTGACTGACTGTTTCCATCATCTCTCTATGCGACATCGCTCACACAGCTGCTGGAACATTGTGTTAACTTAGCCAGCTAACACAACAAACTGCTGACTAAGTTAACACAACTGTGTTAAACACATTAATGTGTGACTGTGGGGGCTGCAGCCAGTTAGAACACGGTTCACATTAGTCGTATAAAGTAAAGACATTGTTGACAAAGGCAGTCTAGCAACACCACTCACCGTCTTCACCGCGTCTTCTTCTTCCCCTTCGTCGTCTTCCTCTTCTTCTTGTTTGAGGTTTGACGGTGGTTGGCATCCTTAACGCAACATTGCTGCCCCCTCCTGGACATAATCTGTCTCAACGTCCATTTTACTGTCTTGTCTCATAAAACCAAGCAGCCCTTTTCTGCCTTCCACACTCTAATTTACTTTTTACATCGGTCTCTGTTTGCTCTGTTTTCAGTATTAGACCGTTTTCACAGCAGACATTTTGAATTAAAACAGTAGAGTAAACACAGGTGTTATCAATGATGCTAATTAAGGTCCCATTCCATTTAGTGTAGCAGAGTGTTAGTGAGCCAACTCATACAATAACAGGTGAATGTAACAAAACTGGGCTTCCTCTATTAATTTCATATCAAAAATTCTGCTGTAAAACAAGTCAAAACTGTCCCAATCTTTGTCATTCTTAAATCAGCAAAATTATGAGATAAAAAGTCAATTGAGATTAAAAAAGTCGAAATTATGATTTTAAAAAATCAGTTATGAGATAAAAAATCAAAGTCCTGAGATAAAAATTCAATTATGAGACAAAAAGTTGAAATTTGGGGATTAAAAGTCAAACTCATGAGATAGAAAGTCATAATTATGAGATAAAAAGTAAAATTATGAGCCAAAAATTCAAAATTATTATGACCTTGTATCTTATGATTTTTTTTATTCTCATAATTTTGACTTAAATCTAATTATGATTTACCATGGGGATATTTTTTCTTTCACTGGCAGAAATGGTCTTCCATGCTTTAAGAATAACACAGATTTGATATAAAAAAGCTTCCTTCACTATTTGTGAGTAAAGCCTACACCAAGATACCGACTGCATCCACCTTCACACGTAAAGCAGAAAGCATTTTTTCCTTCTAGGTTATTCTGCAAAATGGTGTTTTACCGTATTGAATAACTGCTTTTCTTTTCTACCATCATATTCTTTTTTTCATTTTGTACTTCCTGTTTAGGTTCTCCTCTCTGTCACTGTGGTTACATTACACACCCATGTCCTATTACCCATACTTAAAAAACTTATAATCATATTTGCTTTTCATCCAGTCAAAGTTGTGTCAGATTACTGTGAAATGTAGTCACTTACTGAATATAAATTAGATTGCAGTTTTTGTAATTACTAATATAATCCACTGGATTGGAATACGTTTTACTTTTTTTTTTTTTTACTTACAAACCTATCTATCTCTAATCTATCATTGGAAATATTACACCACTTAACATGACACTTAAAAACTGGATACAGTCAAAATAATCTGAGTTCCACAAATGTTTTTTTCTTTTTAAATCTCTCAAAACATTTTCAATGTAAATAAAATGAATTTTGCACAGGGTTGTTTTGTGAGCAGTTGTCCTACATGGCAGATGCACTTAGTTGTAGTTGTAATCCCAATTACATATCATCCATTACCACCAACCCCGCATCCAGTTGTGTGGGTCAGAGTACAGTGTGTACATACTTGCCTTCTTCAGATCTTTTCATGTGGAATGAGGCTCACCGCAGTATACAAGTTTCACAGTGTTCCATGATATGAAAATTGATGGTTATTGTAACATGTTCCTTTTTTGTGTCTATTGAATCTTAGTGTAATTCTGTAAAACTTTAAAAAATAATCCCTCAGGTTTCATGTCAGGACATAATCTCTGTTCAACAGAAAACCTTGTTTTCATTCCTTTCAGGGTCACTGCAACTGACAGTAATATTCCGCAACACGATACCATGGATTGTGTGATTAAAATTTCAATAAGGTTCTTGTACTTTTTATATGCATACTGGCTAAACAGTGCGCATATGGAATTAACTGGCAATGCTCAATTTCTCAGCTGGAATAAAATGTACTCTATGAATCAGTTTTATGAAAAAAAGTGACATTTATATCAAATCATGTCATTTCAGTATTTAAAGTAAAAAACAAACTGTAGCCATGTTTTCTCCTTAATGTTTAATAACCATATTTTATACAAAATGTGACAGAAAAATAGAATTTGATTCAGCAGATAATAAAGAGCATATTTACAGGTACTGAAGACCACTGTTCAATTCTGCTTATGTGGAAAAGTACTTGACTAAGTTGGAGGAAGATTCCTCAGTGCACCAACAGTCTGAGTGTATCCTCCACCTGCACCACAGTCAGTCATTCCCTTTGTATACACACACACACTAATGGACTACATCCAAAACAAACCTGGTGTGTGTGCTTTCAAAATACACATAGTGATGGTAACATCTTCAGTACTTAAAGGTGCAATATGTAAGAACTGGTCACCTGTCAAAACCATGCTCCAAACGAATGAGGGGCAGCGTATCACCAGAGTAACTGCTAACTGTGCCTCTGTTAGCTAGTTAGCTCACTTCAGCAGTGGAGTTTGTGGAGTTTATGGCCCCATTAACTGACTTTAATTTCCCGAAGTCTTCAGCTATGATGTCGGACTATGTCTTCTTGAGGTACAAAGTGGTACATTGAGACAGGACAGGCTGGAACTAGCTGTTTAGCATGTACGTTATGTATGTTAGCATTAACTTCAGGAGATACCTCTGCAACACAATACATAAACTTCTTTGACGTAACATCAGAACAGTTACTTATTCTTCTAATTTTTTTTACATTTTAAACTAAAACTCTTACATATTGCACCTTTAACCCAGATCTGACGTGTCCACAGCTTTTTGGTAAACTACAAATCCTGCATTACATCACATGAATTAAAACATGACCAATCTGTCACTGAGAAAACTGAAGGGTTACTCAGTAACTCTATATCAAAGAGACTCCAGAGCTTTGATTAAGTTCACCTAAATATTCACTATTCAAGGCTACATAGGGCTACACATTATGGCACTATGGCATCAGAATACGAGGCCTCATACAGTATAACACCATTATGACAGGTGGCTGAAGACTTGCACAATGGCTAATGATCATTAGCTGATTATTGACTAAAGAACTGATCCTGTGCAAGGAGAAGTGGAGCAGTTAACATGCTGGTGATGAATCAATAACATGATGCTGGTGCTTTTCAATAGGTCTTCACATTGGACATTTTTAGAAAGGACATATCAGCATGATTGTTTGGATTTACAACAGTCTGCATATAATCACTGTTAGTGACTAGACATTCAGGCACAATGACTGCCACCATGCTTTGCTTTTGAAAAATGTTGATTGGCTTGTCAGGACACACCTGCCCTGGTTTCATGATGACAAAAGACACAATCAGTGCTCTGGAGGAGACTTGCTCATTGACTGGTTCATTTTCAAAATTACAGAAAAGTGAAAAAGATGAGCTGTAGTTCCAATAACCTTTTCAATTAGCCCTCTTCAGTTTGAGACCATTTCCTACATTGAAATTATGAGTTAATGCCAGCAAAGACATGACATGTCATCTGCTTTCCTGCACTGACTGGATGGCGGCTGGTTCATACTGCAGCTCGTCATTCAGAAACAGATTTCAGATGAGTTCATAACCGGTCCTGCAATAATTCATGAATTTATACCTGATCGCTCATTTCTTTTCAGAAGTCTCACTAACTGATGTGATTGTAAATACTTTTGATCAGGGCACGTTCAAAGTCTCCGCATCAATATGAAAGGAACAAAAGCAAAACATTTTGTGCAAAACCTCCAATCATGCGACAATGTCCTTAAAGGGACGGTTCATTCCAAAAATAAAAATACATATTTTTCCTCTTATCTGTAGAGCTACTTATCCATCTATGTAGTTTTAGGTTTAAGTTGCAGAGTTTTGGAGATATCTGCCTTCTCTCCACTAAAATAGAACGAGATGGCACTTGAGATGGCAATGTTTCTATTTCCTTTGCACAGTAGAACATACCGGAACTACTTTCTTTCTGCTGGAAAGAAAGTAAATCCTACATGAAACTGCTCACAACAAGGTCTGTAGATTATCTTGAGTAATGGGGTCATGAATTCTAGAAGGAGACAGCAACTCACCCCCCCCCCCAAAAAAAATAATAAAATAAAATAAAATAAAATAACTCTACAGACCAGAGGAAGAATATGTATTTTGGGGATTTGGGGTGAACTGTCCCTTTAAAAGGGATTTGCATCTTATAGTGAACAAACACACTTTGTTATGTCAGGGCTGTGGCTCTGTCATCAGCACGGCTGCAGTTTAACGGGAGTTTAAACATGTCTTCAACAAGCAGGGCTGCACCGATCAGTTTGATGCTTCGTTCATTATGTTAGCATTCAAATTCTTAATCAACATTTAAATGTTGTGCAGCATTTTTGCATATCTGTTCATTCATATCAAACAGAGACAGAGAAGAGAAAAAAACCTCTGCTGAGAGTTCTCAACCGTATTTCGCTCTGTGTTAGTGAGGGCGGGGCTGAGCTCCGCTCCTCTTTATTCAAACTGAGGATTTTATTCAAGGTTTTTTTTTCATGAAAGTGATGATGTCATAAAATATGATGGCAGACATTCAAAGCTTCATCTGAAAACCTCAACAGAAGCACTGAATATAAAAGAAGGCATTTGGTACAGCCCTTGTTCAGAAACGTAGTTTGTCTATCAAAGGACACTGACATGTTTTTACACAGTAAAATGTAGGGCTGAACAATTATTCAGAATTTTATCAAAATCGAAATACATTCTATTGCAATTTTAAAACTGCAGGATGCGCAATATTTGTTAAAGGTGAAATGTGTGTCAAAATATCATTTGACATGAAATACTGTGGTGCTGCAGAGGTGTCCTGGCCAACACATCAATCTCTAGACTTCAGGAAACATCTCTGCTTAGCACAGATCCCTGAAAAAATAACACTATTTTTAATGGTTTTAATTACCATTCAATTACCACTAACCATTAGTTTTTTGATGAAAATGAGAATAATTTAAAATTATCCTTTTCTCTAATATCGCAAATCATATTGCAATTGCAGTATCAGTCAACATAAATGCAATTAGATATTTCTTTAAAATTGTTCAGCCCTAGAGAAATGTCCTGGTCAGTAAATATCTTGATTATGATTCTTCCATAATCAAAAGGAAAGGTGTCTTATAAAAAAGTGTTTAAACCTGCAACCATTAATCGATTGATTGTAATCGATTATTATTATTAATTAATTATTGCAACTATTCTGATAATCGGGCAGCTTCTTAAATCCTTTCTTTACTCCTCTCTGACAGTAAACTGAATGTTTGAGGTGTGAACAAAACAAGACAATTTAGGACGCCATCTTGGGCTTTGAGAACACTGATCAACATTTTTTTTAAACCATTTTCTTACATTTTCTAGACTGAGCAACTAATCAATTAATTGAGAAACTAACTGACAGATTAATCAACAATTAGTTGCAGCTGTAAAAATGTTCATGTTGACATGGTCTCGCAGCGTACGAATCACTGTCCGAACCTTGCAGTGATATTCATCTAATGCTGCAGTGCCAGAGCAACAGCCACTTTAGTTACATGGAGTATGAGAAGCATTGAACAAAGTTATAGAAAAGAACCATGTAAAAAAACAAAAGAAAACATGAATATCAGTGCTGCCTCCTGACAGGAGAACATTTCAAGCAGACAACTCATCACCATGAGCAGCAACTGTTTAAACTTCAACTTGAGGAGTGGAGCTTGGCTAAAAACACACTTTCTGCTTCAAACCACAAGTTGCAGAACGCAACTTAACTTTTGGAAAAAATTTTAGTTAAAATATTTGTCTCCAGGCCTGTCACACACACTCACACATGTAGAAACAGCCCGAACCCCTGAGCACCAAACGTATTAGATTGCATCAGTGACTGCTGCAGAGTTTTATTTCAGATATAAAAGCCATGATTGTGGATTACCTAAGAGACTGTGGCTGTGTGTCCACAGCTGTGTGTCCATCTGTGTTTTCATGACTGACTGCATCATCAATATGGCTGTGTTCAAAGGGCTGGGGACCGTCACACTGGTCCTCCATTTGCCCTGTCCCCTCTTCCTCTGTCTCTTCTTCTCTTTCTAAAAAGCTGTGCTGATCCCACAGTTCCTGGCCATCACACACTTCAATCCCAGAATCCCCTGTGAAGCGCCGGTACCTGCCCGGCGTCAAGTCCTTGTTAGGGTTGTAGGCGCTGTGGAGGTGGGTCTGTGTGACCTCTGGAGTAGCGGGGAGCGCTACGTCTGCATCACTGGGGACAGAGATGGCCGAGTGGGGGCAAGGAGATTCCTCAGGTGGGTCTGTGGGCGGAGGCGCTGACTGGAGAGGGGTGTAGGGAGGAGGAGGCGTGGCCGGGCGGTCAACGACCTCTTCATAGGGTGGCAGCAGGTAGGTGGGCAAGAATCCTGGAGAATAACGCAATACAGCATTTAGCAGATACAGCCTTGGTCACAATACATGACCTTTAAAGTCATCAGATAGCACATCACAACTGTCCTTGTAATTATGAGTACTGAAGTTGTTACTACATGACTGAGATGGGAGGTCACTCACTACAACATACCTCGCCTGAATCCCCTACGAGTCTGTCTGCTCTCCAAAAAGCACACAGTGACGTGACATTAGATTATTAATACTGAAGGATCAGTGTGCAGCATGTTACTCTTATCTCACATAGGCAGTCCTATGACCTGGATATGAAGTGTTCAGCACAAAATAAACTTTCTAAAGTGAAGGTGAAGCCCCTTTCTTCTCCATTTATTTGCTTTACTCACAAGTGTATTAATTAACCTGGATACTAAGGGTTCCCAAACATAAAATAATTAAACATTAGCTTCTAAAGAGAGGAGCCCTCTCCTTTCCTTTCCTCTTCTTAAAAGAAGTCTTATTCTGCAGCAGCATATCGCTTCTTCTAGGAAACACATTGGACCTCATGCAAGAACATTTTCATATTCTTATCTTAAATTTCTCTTACATTTTTTGTACGAAAGAATTGGACGTGCCACGTAAGTTTCAACAAACATAACTTGCAACTTGATAATCATGTAAATGATCCACCTGTGTGAATCTGAGTGCACGTGCATGAGACTTGTCAATTACCATAATTAATGCCCAAATAACACCATATAAGGCTGCCCTTCCTGTCCTACATATCAGGAAGTGTTCATTCATTAAAATGGCATCAGCAAGTTTGGAGTATGACATCCTGCTTTCAAAGATCCATAAAAGAAAATCTGTCATTTAAATCATTTAGTCTGTCATATTAAAATATACAGTCATTAGTGAAAAACATTGGTTTGGATAAAAGCAGGCTGACTGCACATGACTCTATGACACGTCCCGACCTTGCAAATTGTGTTTGTATCTGAAAGAAAATTCAATTGATGAGAAAACTGACTGCAACATGTTTTCCTAAATGACTCGTACACACCACTTAAGAAAAATCTGTTCGTATGAGTCATTCTTGTTATCAGTGGTGGACAGTAATGAAGTACATTTACTTGAGTACTGCACTTAAGTACATTTTTTGAGTATCTGTACTTTACTTGAGTATTTGTTGTTTTGGAAACTTCTGACTTTCACTCCACTACATTTCTATGAAGGTTGTTGTTACTTTTTGACTAAGCACATCGTTGAAGTCAGCTGTTGGTGTTTTTTCTTTTCTAAAATGCAGTTGGTCACATGCTGTGTTCCTCACAGAAGGAAACCAATCACAGTAGCTCCTCTCAAACGGGACTGATGTAAAAGTGGAAATACATCATCCAGACGTCTGTAACAAGAACAAGCAAACTCTCCCTCTTTCATTCAAACAAAAAAACTGTAATGGTGACAGCAGGAGAAAAACTAAATTAAATCTCAAGATGTTATTATTAATTATTCCAGGTAGCTTTTAAAGTTGAATTGTTTTTATCGGGGTGAAAAACTACCACATAATTCATATATATATACTGCCCCTGAAGACAGAAAGAAATCTTAGTTATTTAACAGACTTGGAGAACTCCTTACAGTTAACTTCAATCTGCTATTATGCAGTGATTTTAATACAGTTACAGCAGAAAATGACAACAACTGTCCTTTTTATTTTGATTGTATTTCTATGCTGAAGTGTTTATAGGTGTTTCTATAGACTTTGTGTAGCAGAGAGGTTCTACAAGCAAGTAAGTGCATCATTAGGTGGTTTCAGAGAGTTACAAGGTTCTGTAAATGCATCGTGAAAACAATACAGCATGTATTGATATTAGAAAATGTACTTTGTAATTTGTACTTTTGAATACTTAAGTATTTTTAAAAGCAAGAACTCTAGTACTTTAACTCAAGTAAAATTTTGACTGAGCAACTTTCACTTGTAGTTGAGTAATATTTGACCAGGAGTATCTATACTTTGACTCAAGTACTGGGGTTGAGTACTTTGTCCACCACTGCTTGTTATTAATACTGAAGCATCAGTGTGTAGTTTGTGTTGTCCTGCAGTCAGACCAGTGTTTCTCCACAGAGCCGCAGCAGTGCTGCTGGAGGTGGAGGTCATTTGAACTACTTTATAACTTTACAGCCACAACTGTCGCTTTACACTTTTTGCTCATTTTTAGATATAGATATGTATCAAACTTGTAGTAGTTCTAAATTTGGGCTTTCCTGTCTGCTGCTCCGTTGGTCTTCCACATCCACCTCTCTCCCTCTAAACTCACCTCACCCAGCCTGTCTGCAGTGTGTGTTCCCACTAACTGCGTCTGTCACGTGCTCCTCGAGTTGTCCCTTACACGACCAGATATTAAACCTGTTTGACATCTGTCAGGGCATCTGGGAAGCACCAGTGAGCTGTCGCTAAGCTCTGGGTTGCATCTATGTATAGTTCACAAACTGCAATTCGTGCTCACAGGGACACGCAGTGACTTGCTATCTAAAATCTGTCAGCGAGTGGAAAATTAGGGCTAACGCCAGAGCTAGCTAAAGGCAAGATATTTTCTCCAAGAGCCAATAAAGACTACAAACAGAGTCCGTGTGGGCCTGACATTTATGAGGTGGACACAAACACCCCTCTAAATAAATGATGAGGTTGTACTGTATCTTTTATAGATGTGTAAGCAGGCAACTGTAACATATTTGGCTTACCTTTGGCGGGTAACATGTCTGAGAGACAGAGAGTATGTGCGGAATGTGCAGCAGCAGCAGCATGTCAGGCAGCTACTTACTGAGATAGATTGGCAGCTGAGAGTTGTTGTGAGCCTCTCTGTAGGCAATGAGGTTGATCTCGTTCTGCCGGCGCTGCTGCTGGAAACGTTGCTTGGAGCGCCAGTGATGACAAACGCAGCAGCACGTCAGGATGACAATCAGAGCCCACACCAGCCAGAACCCTGCAGGGAGCCCACAGCACATGTGTAAGAACAAAGACAGTCTGTCTTCAGTACTGGCAAACTAAATTATACTTTTTGATAACTTAGTCAGCTGTGTATGTACAAAGGTTTTCTTTTCCCAACTTATAAATAATCCAAATTTTTTTAATGAATCACTTCTTAATGTTGTTGTGACAAAACAGAATATAAGAGTAAGTATAAGTCTTTTTTTCTTTATTGTTCTAACTTTCAGTAGGTGACACAAGATCAGTGTTGAAAAATGCTTAGCTACGAATAAAACCCCTTCACTGGTTTAAGGCTTTCAAATTCTTCAGTCTTTGGCCACTTCTACTGCTTGGCATTGACAACATTTTTATTCTTCACTGTCCTCCAGGATTTCGCACACTTTTTGAGGGATTGTTGCAGCCTACAACACCTTATTTCACAGCAGATTTTCTAAAAGCAGTTGCAATTTCTTTGTTCATTAAAAATCAAAGGCAACTTGTTCCAAGGAGAATAAAATCGCACTCTGAGTGTTCTAAGTAAGTTTACCAAAAAGGTTGAAGATTCTAAAAATGCTCACAAAGTATGCTTTATTTGTAGATGAGGAAGGGCACCTGGGGTGTATTCCACAAAGAAAAAAGAAGTTTTTGAGCTCAGAAGTTTACATACACTGTATAAAAAGACACATAACCTTTTTCCCCTCACTGTCTGACCTTAAATCAGACTAAACTTTGCCTGTTTTAGGTCAGTTATGATTACCAAAATTATTTCAGTCAGTTAACCTATCAAAAGCTTCCAAAGCCATGACATCATAATTTGGGCTTTCCCAAACTGTTTAAAGGCATAGTAGTCTTAGCGTATGTAAACTTGTGACTTTGAAGAATGTAATAAAAAATTCTCTAGAAAATTCTCTCTCTCATTATTCTGGCATTTGGCAAATAGAAATAATTTTGGTAATCATAACTGACCTAAAACAGGAAAAGTTTAGTCTGATTTAAAGTCAGATAGTGAGGAAAAAAAGGTAATGTGTCTTTTTATACAGTGTATGTAACCTTCTGGTTTCATCTGTACATACATATGTAGTACAAGTGCACAGAGCATTGATAAATGTCAGCACATACAATTACAAAAACATAAATACAAAAAAAAATCTTAAATAATAGAACACTGAGTCAGTTCATTGAGATGTACATGTATCACATTTGTGTGGGGGACTGTGATGAAATTTTCAGAAAAGTTACACAATTTGGACAAAGCAGAATTTACAGGGATTGGTTGAATTTGAGTTAAGTACTGCAATCCAAAAACTGCAACTTCCTTGAGGAACTGACTTCAGGTAACATTCAACAGATTTTAGCAGGCTGTATAGATGCACTGATTACAAATTTCTTTCTTTGCAATGTGTGTTCAAAATAACACACTGACTATTACATATTTTTAATATTTTCTTCAAAAGTACTCCAGGTTAATTACACTATTGTCAACATGCCAGAGGGTGCACTATCAGATTTCAAGGGGAAACAGATGTAAACAACACAGACACTGACATCATACAACAATGTACTTAAGTAAAGCTTTGCAGTGAGAAAAACTTGTAAAAGACTGGATGAGAACATGTTTATTTTTCAGTCAGATCAGGAGCTGAGATTTTAACCGTAACTCTCTGAACAGTACTTTACTGCTAGCTAACATAATGTCAAACGGGATGACTCCCCTCTCTTGCCAGTCGACATCTTTATATATATATATATATATATATATGTGTGTGTGTGTGTGTGTGTGTGTGTGTGTGTGTGTGTGTGTGTGTGTGTGTATGTGTGTGTGTCCTATGTGTATAAACTGACCTGACTTTTATCTTGTTCCATTAATCAGTAATGACATAGACTCTGCGGGACTAGATGTAACTTCTTCCTAGACGCTCTCAGCCACAACTGTCTATTTCAAAAACCCAAGACACTAGCCATTTATACACAGCTACCACAATACTATAGTGATGAAGACCTGTCATTACACCCTGTTGGTATCTAGAGTGACATATAACATATATGTTGGGCAGTGACATTTCTTTCTTAACATTAGCAATGGCCTTTGACGTCCTCTACTATTTGGCGGTTGATCCCGTCCTCTGCCCAGAGGATATGGAGCTTCCTGTCCAAGTTGTCTCCCCAATTTGCAGACATTTTCAGTTGCTGTCCTTCATTTTTTAGTTTGCTGCCAACGCTGCTAGCTGCTTTTTTAATCCCGTGGAGGAGGGTGGCACCATAGACATATATGTATATGCCAGATTAACCGCTTTGGCCAGTTGTTCTCATATGTCAAAAATGCCACCATATTGGAACAGGCAAGACTGGTCTGTGAACAGATTTGTTTACACGAATTTGTTCGCAGGTAAGTCTTGCCCAATATAGCAGCAACGTTTAAATACAATCCAAATGAAAATGTGGTGTCTATGTATATATGTCTTTGGGTGGCAGAAATAACATGTCATCAAAACAACATAACAGTGCAACAGTCCCCCCAGGAGCAGTCTGTGTGTTGTATTCAAAAATATCAAAGATTACTGTGAGAGGCTGAAAGTTCTTTTCCAAAGTGCACATGGGTGCTTCTGTAACATGAGAAAGAACCAGGCAGCCAAACAGCAGCACAAACGGTAAACAAGTGCAGATTGTGAGTGGCAGATTAAAGGCAGGCCTGGCTCCACTTGCCTAACTAGTACAACTCCTGACTTTTATCAGACCTCTGATCTTCATTCTGCTTCCTCTTTTTTTGCATTTCATGCTTCCTTTTTTTTAAGCATAAAATTTGTTGGGCCAGTGCAGTATAGAGGTATAGACAAATGTATATGCTCATAGTTTTGTGTATTCTTGTTTCATGAAAAGGGGTCATTCAAACGCTCCGAATGAAAGAGGAAGAGTTGAAAACTCACACCACAGTTCATAATAGTAGCTGCAGCACTGCGTCTCTCCACAGCAGTGACCTGACTCACAGATGTAGCTCTGGTTGTTTACTCCCTGGCACACCAGCTTGACCTGTAAACACACAAACATACAGCTCTGTCACACACACTGAATTCACTTTTTGTGTTACATGTACATTATAAATCAGTCAGTTAAATAATTTTTTTGTAAAGCTCTGAAAATAATAAGACAGAAGCCACAATTGATTTTACACCCTATTTAAGCATAACACTACGATTATTTTCTAATTCAATTGATTAATTGTTTAGTCTATAAAATGTCATAAAATGGAGCAAAAATGTCAGTGTTTCCCAAAGCCCAAGATGATGTCCTCAAATGTATTTTGTCCACAACCCAAAGATATTCAGTTTACTGTCATAAAGGAGTAAATACACCAGAAAATGTTCACATTTAAGAAACTGCATTTAGAGAATTTTCACTTTTTTTCTTTAAAAATTACTCACAGATTAGTCAATTATCAAAACAGCTGATGATTAATTTAATAATCAATTGATTACTGAGCCCTCTACCATTGTATCATTGTGATTTAAAACCACCCCCAAATTTGGCTGTATTGCTGAATCATGTAACAGAAATACAACATTATCATCGTCCATTGCAATATTTCACTTTAGGCATTGTCATATGCCAGTTGGGCAGACATCACCCAATCCTAGAGCCTTCATGTACCTGGATGCATGGCACGCAAGGTCCTGATGCAACACTGTGCAACATTGTGTATCACCATTCTGCCCTATAGCTATTAATTTGTTAGGCACAATATAGCAGTAGGCTTGGACATTGCACAACCCTACCATAGACTCATAAAGTGCTTATTCTGTAATGTGCTTTTGAGCACAATTTTAAATGCAAAAAAAAACCACCTCTGTTGTAGTATAATCAAAGCATAAAACAAGCTTTTCCTCTGATGTATACACAATCTTAATTATTATTGTTATAGTTTTACTGAAGGTGCTACAAAATACAAGAAACATATCATCTAGTAATTAACTAATGCTACAACTAATGCTAACCCCAACATCTTTATTTTACATATTGTTGCTTCTCTTGCTGAAGAAAACAAACTTGTGCTCAGCAGCTCAGAGACTGTCTGGATATAGCTGAGCCGAGCCTCTGGAATCAGATATCATGTTGCTGAAGTAAACACTGCTGCATCACTCTGACCTCACTGCAACTATGTAACACAGGCAGCCACACACTACTGTAGGTATCAGATTAAACTATCATTTCTAACTGCAGCAGTAGTAATTCTCTGCTAATAAGGACTAATTCTGTAGATTCATGCCTTTTTGACACACAGTAAAGCAAATCAGCTCCAGTGTCTTACTTTCATTCATCACTGTTGAATGGATTAGAAAACTGACACATACTGGATTTTTAGGGTAATACTGATAACAGTAAAAAAAGAAAAATAAATAAATCTGATATTCATATATTGGCTGATATTGCAATGTTCCCTAAAATGCGATTATTAAACATTTGTAACAAAGATGTGTAAGCAAAATAAGATATTTTAGAGTTTAACAATAAACTTTGTCCAAAATGACATTAGGTACTGACACAGTAAACCTTTAATGGTATTTTAATACTATATAGTTTTTAACTGTCTATGAAACAGACTCAATTTATTACTCGTGCCTCCACACGACCTAAATAAGTTAACAAGACCATCTGCGAAAAGATACAGGCCCAATTATTGTTCATGTCTGCCATTAGGTCTCCTTGAAATCATATGAAACAAGCCTGTTTACATTTTCTCTGACAAAATTATAGTGAGTTATATGTTAGCCAGTTAAAAAAAATTGGGGAGATTTTTATTTAGATCATTTTATTATTCATGGTATATTTTGTTGTTATTACGGTGGAAACGGTTATGTCTTTATCCAAATTGTCCTCAACACAACATTAACTTCCTTGTCGTACCTTTATACTTCAATTAAGAAAAAGGATCAAATATACAAAAATTGCTGCATATAAATGTAAAAATCCCATACAATCTGCACATCAAACAACATAAACAAAACCAATGCCAATATAGATCAATATAGCTCTGCAATATTGGGCCAGTAAATCGATCTGTCCACAAGAATGGATATATTTTCATCATTCTAAAGCAGCAATCCAGATGCTCCAGATTCTTTCCATACCAGTTTTACACCATATTTTGTGACCCATCTGATTATGTAACTTGGGTTGCACAGTATGGTATGAAAATCAATATTATAATTACTCTGAAAGACATGCAATATGACTCACAATTAGAGGGAGTGAATCACAATTTACATTTTCAGTGGAAAGAATACTGCAACTTGGCCATATTGCAAGTTTGATTATATTTCAATTAACCATGCAGCCCCACCAGCTATGGGGAGTCAAACTAACAAAAAATTACTGAAAATATAGAAGCAATGATAATGTATGTGAAGTGAAAAATAGAGTGATAAACTATCAAGTGACTTGTTTAATTTATAAAATCAATTTGATGAAAACATCGTTATATGATGGAATCAACAATAAATCGCCATTTACAATTTAAGGAACGTTCCCCCTAGGGATAAAGTAACAAAATATAACCATAAAATATATAACGCTAAGTAATGAAGGTGCCATTTAAGATAGCTACTTTAAAATTGTACTTTATGGCTTAAAAATATTTCACCAATCATTTGTCAAACAGTTATAACACTGATTTGGGACCGTCATAAATGTTGATAGTAATTACTTGTGTAATGACAGCTGGTTCAGGATTTACCTTAAGATATCAACTAATCTTTGATGTCGTTTGGTGTTAAACAGAAATCGAAACGTGCTCATCCCTGCTAACGTTACCTAACTAAGTCAGGCTGCTCTAACTTGCTCTTCTAACACTGCTAAGCTAGCTGTTAGGTTAACTTTAGGTTAATTTTAGTAGCCATGTTTGAGAGTGTTGAGGCGAGTTACAAAACTGCACTAACGTTAGCTCACCAGGAAGATACTTCAACTTTTGAAAAACAAACTAACACTCATGTAGCCAGTAACCAAAGCATGAAAAAACTTCATATAACCAGTCAAAATCGAGCTAATACGTTCTAGCTAATAGGCTAACTGAGTGAATGTAGTTAGCTAACCAGCTAACCAGCTAGCTGCCAAACTATTACAGCCCGTCAGGGAGCAGCTAACGTTAGTTACCTCTGCGACTGTGGCCGCCGTCGCTGAATTATCTTGTCCAAGGTTGACCTTCAGTGCCCCCATTGTCAAAAATATTAAGACTGTTTATTTACTACTAAACCGTTGATTAACAGTCACATTGTAAACTAAGGTTGGGCCTCGGTGTCTGACCAAAACAAAACAAGTCCAGCAGCCCAACTTTAACTATTGTTCCTTCAGATTGCCCTGTACACGCTGCCATTGGTCCGTTCATGAATATAGGCGTTTCTCGGACAACTATTGGCTCTTTCTGTTGTCACTCTAAAATGGTGCTTCGATGACGTGTGCATCATCTGTCACCAAGTAGGTGGAGTTAATTTTACCTGCGTGTTTGACAGGTGGTCGTTGCAAGGGGAATATTTTTGTTACCAATATAATTACTGACAGTAATTAGTTGTAATCGGTCATCCGGTTAATCAGGCAACAACTGGCTTTCAAAATGCTGTAGATGAAACATATGATTGTATTTCAGACGTTTACATATAAGAATGGTTTTAGAACTAAACCTGTAATTAAAGGGTCAACTGTACCATGTCAAATTCTTACTTACTTGATTACTCTTGTGGTATCTGCTGAGTTTCATTATTTATTTATATATTTTTTTCCATATTTTGAGATCTGTCTCTGAGATTTCTGTCACCACCCCAATATGGTGGAGGTGAATAGAATTACATGCTTTTTTACTCACATTTTGGAAAAATTCCATTAAAACTTCCAGAGTAACATCTGGTACCTTTCCAGGAATAATGTCCTAATTACCTTAGATCAGGGGTGTCAAACTCATTTTAGTTTAGGGGCCACATACAGCCCAATTTGATCTCAAGTGGGCCAAACCAGTAAAATTAAAGCATAATCTATCAATTATTATCGATTATTCTGCTGATTAATCGAGTAATCAGATAAGAAATATTGCGTGTTCTGCATTTTTTTTCTATTACATTACTTTTGTTTTATTTAAGAAAAATGGTAATATACAAAAGAGAAGATAAAACAGGTCTATTAAATGAACAACTATGAATTGCTAATGTAAACATACTCAGTAAAGTAACTTTACTTTTAATGTAGATTTACTTTTACTGTATTTACTTTACTTTAGCACAAAGGTAAAAGTAAAGGTAGTAATGTTTGCAGAAACCACAAACAGAAGATGGAACAGTCGCCAGAATGTTTTGTTAACATGTTAAAATCACAACATTTTTCTTCTGGAGCAGGACAGACGCTTCCAGACCCCCAGACAACCAGAGGACAGAGGACTGGTTTACCAACATGCCACCTTCTTCTCCTCTTATGAGTTTGCAGGTCTGTATTTAGTCATCAAAAAATACCAATAAGGATACCATTAAAGTTACAAAAACAGCAATAAAAATGTTGATTTTTCAAAAAAGGAAACAATAACATGCAAAATATTTCAATTGTAATTAAGTAAAAACACTAATACCACAATGTCAAAATACCTAAGTAAAGAATGTGAGTATTTTTTCCATCACAGCAGGTCAGTGATCAGTGTTTCAGTGACTCTCTGTGGTTCAGTGAATAGTGTTTTATTTATGTCGGCCCGCCAAATTAAAAACTTTGGCACTACGACATGATTTTCTATTTTTGGAGCTGCGCACCTTTTTCAGTCGTGTCCAGAAGGTAACTCTTTATTTGCACAACTCTCGCGAGATTTGTGTTCGTTATTTCTACTAAAATATATCAAACTCGCGCCATCTTTCGCATGTGTAGGGTTCCCTTCTAGACACGACCCTCTCTGTGTCTCTGTCAAACTACAGACAGCAGACTGTCTGTAAACAGAACGATGTTAAACTCTGCAGTGTTTCACACAAAGACTTTATTTATGTGGACACCCAGGTTTGGTTTGTCACCAGTTTTGGCATTTTTTTTAAAATCAGTCCGAGAGGACGACGGTATCAGTGATTGATTAGTGATCAGTCTGCCCTCCTCTCCTCCCTCACCTGTTCACTCTGCTGTGAGAAGATCTGAAAGTTTCTCACAGAGAAACACAGACTCTCCTGTTTTACATATAGGCCTCCTTATACAGTTGTTTCATTTTATAAGTGCATTTTATATATACATATGTGTAGCAGCTGTTTAGATTAGTGGTTAATGCTACTGACTATGACAGGGCAATACCATCTATACAGTGAGGGCCCTTAGGCAAGGCCCTTAGTGCTACCAGCCTACACCACGAGGAGGACCACCCGATTTGGAGCAAGGCAGAGCACGTGAAATGCTGCTGTACGAGACAACTTGGATCTATTGGAATGCGTGATACCTAGATGGTACCATACCATCTATTTCAGGGGTGTCAAACTCAATCACAGAAGGGGCCAAAATTTAAAACACAGTCTAAGTCGCGGGCCAAACAGGATTAACATTTATTGAACTGTCTAAAACTGACTATGTTTTATTCAGAAATATAAATTTGAACAGCCAGACTGCAACAACTTTTTCCTCAATAAAATAAATAAGATGTAAAATATTTTTTTTTTCTTCAACAATAACAAAGGAAAACGAGAATATTTCAGCTCAGAATATTTCAGCTCACATATCCAGGTGGGGGTTACATTTGAAAATGCTTGCTTTTTGTCTGCACACAAGATATCGCACACTTTAATCATGCAAACCCTCAATGGCACTGCATTTGACATAAAAAAAATTATGCTCATATAATAATATTACAAACCCATCAGCCCATCAGGTACAGATGAATATATTGACCTGCTCAATTTAACATTAAGGCCCAAACGCACTGAGAACTTCAATAGAAAAGTCAACTGTAGCTTCTCTGGTTCACTGCAGGCTTCAGATTTAAAATGTAACACCACAGAACCAGCAGTATTTTAGGAAAAGGTTAAACTGCACACTGACACACACTGAGGAGATGAAGAGGAGAGACAGAGTCTGGACTCTTCATCATCACTTACAATAACGCAGCAATTAAGTATTTAAAAGTACACAAATCAGACTTGGAGTAAAAAAATCTCGCGCCACAGAAGTGTACATTAATATTATGATTCATGATCATAAAAAGTTTTTATATCAAGTCGACACACCTGTCCATATTCTCTCTCTCTCTCTCTCTCTCTCTCTCTCTCTGCTGTGGGTCAGTCTTATTTTTATTTTTACCTGGTTTCAGGTGGAGCTGCAGTTCATCTCCCTCCTCATATACTTGTGTTTCTTTGCACTGAGTCAGTTGCCTAAACAGACAAACCTGTTTACATTGTCGTTTGACAGAAGCTCGCGTCTTCGCGACTGCGAGCTAATTTATTTCTCGAGTTGCGCGGCAGCTGTCGCAGTGCATTGTGGGACTTGTAGTATGAGTGGTGGGAGTGGTATTTACCGACGGGCCATTCATAATAGACACGTGAAATTATCTCGCGGGCCATATATAATTGAATCGCGGGCCAGATTGAGTTTGACACATATGCTCTAGATAATCTGCAGAAAATGTTACGAACAATTTGTCATAGGGAGTATTTTGTCTGTAACGAGTAGGGGCGACCCGGGGCAAGTGTAACATTTTTTTAAAACATTTTTTTGAATACTTGAAATACACCAGTCTTCTTTTGATATAAGAAACATATGTGTAAAATAATACAGTCAATATATTTTCCCTAATAATGACGGGCCTATAATATTAAATTTAATGCCAGAAGTCAGAGTGTTACAATTACCCCCTTGGTGGAAACCATGTTTGGGGGGCAATTGTAACACTGGAATAAAAGAAGTTATATTAACCCACTGCATCTCAAATAAATGCACACCTCAAGGTAATCACATGACTGCTGTTGTCATATGCATTCAAAGGAAGAGTCAATTATATTTGTAGAAGAAATTATATTATTTGAATTGGCTTAAAAGTATTTTTACATTTGAATTTAATGAAATGTGTTAATCTTCTAACACAAAAGTATGTCAGCACAGACAGACAAGGTGCTTAAATTGAGCCATGTGGCTCAGGGACAGTTGTACTCTGACAACACAAGATCAGGTCTTGCAGCCATGATAAAATCTTGTATGCTAACTAGCAATGCCCATATTAGCATAGTTTCTTTATGTTAATTTTTAACTAATAACCTAGAGATACAATTGATGCCAATTTATATCCACAGAACATCCAGAAAGTAATTTTCATACCTCAAAAACATTTTTGTGTTGTAGCTTTCTGGTGAGGTGAAATAATTCTTCTTCTTTTCAACAGACAAAAAGAAAATCCTGCTGAGCGAGTTAAGTGTTAACACTCTAGCTTGTTTCTAATTAAAGTAATTGAGTGTGTCACAATTTCCCCCCTGTTAGAATTGCCCTAGGTCTCCCCCTACAGCATATGTGCAAACAGAAATTCTTAATCTTTGGATGCACAAGTGTAGTAAAAGTGTCCCAGAATGTTTGTTTTCTGACAAAATCTTTGTAAAGATTTAGCATTTCATATTCCAGGTATTCCACAAAAAACTTTTTGGAATTAGACCTTTAGGCTCCTCAGTAACTGTAACCACAAATAAAAACATAAGCTACAACAAGGGTGTATGCACTAGTCTCTGACTAACCTGCAGCCTCGTTTAACTTTCTTTATTTTTATTTATTTAACTGAATAGATTTTGGTGGTCAAAGGTCACATGACCTCAGCACATTTTTAGGTCATAACTCAAGAGTTCATACGCTAATTATGATAAACTTACACTAATCTAATAATATAAAATGATGAGGTGATGACATTTTATATCCAAAAGGTCAAAGGTCAACTTCACTGTGGCATCATAATGTTCAGCTCTCTATCAGTCCTCTGTCCTCCTCTGTAAAAGGTAGTCTCTAAGTGAAGACACCATGTTTCCACCTGGAGATTATTCACTGGAACAGGTATAGTGAGAACTTCCATTTTGCCAAAACATACACTGAATCCATTTTATGACAGGTCAATAAGATAAGATAAGATAAGATAAGATAAGAAAATATTCCTTTATTAGTCACATAACAATGAAATTGACAGTGTATATT
The DNA here is from genome assembly GCF_056507025.1 of Lutjanus erythropterus. Lineage (NCBI taxonomy): Eukaryota > Metazoa > Chordata > Actinopteri > Lutjaniformes > Lutjanidae > Lutjanus > Lutjanus erythropterus. The sequence continues at coordinate 34,989,513 of NC_139330.1, forward strand.
GACAGTAAAAAAAAATAAATAAATAAATAATACATATATATACATATATACACATATATATATTAAAAAAATAAAAAGTAGAAGCAAGAGGAAATATAAAACAATATGAACAATTCAAACAAAAATAAAAACGGTATATACAATATAAGGATACCTGAACTAAAACCATTGCATGGGGGTAATATTCATATTCTACACTGAATGATTATACACCTGATTGAAGAATTGAATATTGCACATTGAAATTAAAAATTAAAAATAAAAAAAACACTAGCATTAAAATTAGCACAGTATTTAGTGACATTACCCCTGAAAATAAATGAAAATATAGTGATAAGTTCCATATAAAATTCCTTCTAAGTCTTCACTACAGACATTATATGATTCTGAACAGACATGGATGTAAACTGTAACTTGACTGGTTGGTGGAGACAAACAACTGTGAGGCAGTAATTCTATTTTCTGACTTCTCTGTTTTATACGACCACTGACAGCTGACTTCTCACTCTTCTTAATCGGCCACTAGAGGCCGCAAGAGATCAACAACTGCTTCAGTTTGAAATCTTAGGTGATTCTCAATATGCGTTCTTCTCTGTACTTGTGTTCTTGTGTGCTTGAGAAACGTCATCAGTCTCAGTCCAAGTACTGTTCCAAGTCCACATCTTGCCAAGTACAGTCAAATACCCGGATGTGTTCTTGCCCCGCCTGTTTTAACGAGGATGCATCAGATGGTGACTTATGTGGACTTGGGGCAGCCACGTATCCCAGAATGCATTTCATAGCAACAATGGCAGAGGAGAAGACCCACAACTTTAAGTTACAAGTGTCGAAATATTACTGTTTTAGTACCACGGAATGTAATTTTAAGATTATTTTATGTGACAATGTAGACATTAAAACTTGGAGATGTGTCGTCCTGCTAACGGGACAGCCAGCATACCTCGCCAGCTGGCAAGATGACGGGGCTGTTAGCATACATGTTACCCCGCTAAAAACAGCCTTATCCCAGCATGAACTTTTGAAATTGGCCGCTGGCTCTGATGTCTCTATAGGAGTAAAACGAGATATAATTCGTTTTCCTCACATTGAAACCAAAAGATAGAGCCTTGTGTTTTATATCATATTTTGTTTTATTTCAAATATACATTAATGGTAAAAATAACTGGAAGTGGGTAAGCCAAGACGAGCTGAGATGGTGACATCATCAAGTACGCTACTGTCCCAATAGCAGAATGACCATCCTGTGTCCTCCCATCCTCGAGAGACTGTACTCCCAGATCGAATTGCCATGCCAAGTCCGAACTGCCAAGTCCGTAAGTCTGAACTTGGTGTACTTGGTATTGAGAAACGGCTCTTGTTTCAGCTCAGGACAACATATGTGGAAGTCATGTTAATGTTGGGGAATTATTCAAATCTCTGTTGGTTGCATCTGACAGCTGTGGTGGCATTGCAGAAGGTGCTTCACCATCTGTTGCCTGGCAGGGATCTGAAATGTAAAGAGTGATCTCTTCTAGTATTGTGCTTTTTTTCATGCATACATTTTTAGAAAATGATACAAAGAGTGAAAAAAATAATTTAAAAACACAATGCTACCAAAAGTTGAGATTCCTGAAATGCAATTCAAAATGAGTTTTGTCTTTTCCTTTTAACATCAGCCAGCTACATGGTGACAATCACACATGGAGCATGCGCATACATCATCCATGATTACCGATAATTATGAGCTAAACTGTGATGGCAAGACAGTGAGAGGAGGTAAAATGAAGAGACTGTAAATAAATGCTCCAAAAAAAACACTGCAATTATGGATCAGAACTGTTTTGAAGAAAAGTGCAGATCAGGAGGAGAATAATGCTGGTTAGGTGTCCATATCACCTGCTGGAACCAAACAGCACAAAAGGTTGAGGGTAGTTGGAGAGCTCAGTATTTTCTACAGTGGGATGTGGTGTAAAAAATTTGAGAAACACTGTTGCACGATGAACCTGATGAAGGCCACGTGCTGCTCCTCTTCAGTGTGTGCCCTGTACAAGCTGAGCAGTTTTATAGTCCCATACATCAGAGTGAGATAGAATTTCTTTGTAGAGATATAAAATCAGTTTTCCAGACGTCAACTTAAGTTCCCCTCTCTTCCTCTTGGTCCTCCTCTCCTCAGGGCCGGCCCTTTGAACCTTTCAGCCCAGTTTGAGGGAACAAAAGCAAACAAATCACATTGTCCTTTGAGGAATTTTGGCTTGTTCGCTGCCTTTCATGACCTCTTCTTTAGGCACCTCTCTGCCTCTCCTCATTCAGGGTCCCCAAGAAAGTCAATGGTTCCTTACATCCCAGTTTGACAAGTCAGGAGGATACACGCTAATCCCCTTAATCTGGCCTTTCTCCCGCGCGCAGCCACAGGGAGAGAGGGACCACAGAGAGTAATCCTGTCGGAGAAACAATAGGATTAAGGGCCCAGCCCGTGAGTGACAATCAGGTATCCACTGACTGATCTGCAAAGCAGGAGCCCCGGCCACTCTCTCTTCAATGTGACTTTATTTTTGTTTGGCGGGCCCGAGAGGGATGGGGGTGAGGCAGGGGAGGGACGGGTGGGTTGTGACGGGAGGAAGGATATTTCTTTGAGGGGCTGCTGGAGGTCTGACAGGCCTGTGGTCCCCTAAGCACCAGGGACCCAGCAATGACTGACAGGTGAGGGGTCAGAGCTAGGAGGGTTTGGTATGGGAGGCTGGGAAGTTAGTATCCAGGGGTACAGGCTGGGGGGGTGGCACAGATAATGATGATTTCAACTCAAAATTTTAAGGCAACTTACTGCAATAGATTTTTGAATGTTGAACCCAACTCAAACTCTTTTGAAAAAGTTTTACCAGATCTTTTGTTGAGATAATTTACTTTTCTTCTTAGATAAAATTAAATCCATGAAAAAGTGTATTAACAAAATCTGAATAAAATGCGAAAACAAACTAAAATAAACTAAAAAAAAAAGTTGTGCTGACCTGTAATCCTTGAGTTGAGATAATTTACTTGTCTTCATTTGATAAACTTGAATCGTTGAGTTTTAGAACCAAAAAAAAAGTATGTTAACAATTCACACAGCATGATTTACCATCATTTGGGTGACTGAAAATTAAACATTTTATATGAACCATTATTTCATTACTTCAATGAATTTACTCAATACTTTTGGGGATTCCAAAATTCAGAGAAGGAAAAGTAGAAGTAGGTGAAGAAGAAGACGAAGAAGAAGAAATAGAAAAGTGATTAGTAGTTGGTAACAGTTTGAGTCAGGCTCAGAACTCAAAAATCTATTTCCAGTAAATTGCCTTGAAATTTTAAGTTGAGGCTGTTCAGAAGGTTTATGTTGTGCAAAGAACCGATTAGTCCCCAGTGATGGACACTACAATGAAATGGTTACTATGGGGACTAACATCGACATCACACACAAATACAACTGGGCTCATTGAGTCTCAACTTTCCAGTCAGACCTTATTTATACAATTCCAATACTGTTGAGGGACCTCAGTATTCAAATAGAACAACACATTATATTGCATATAAAAATAAACTGAACAGTTTTACCTCAAAGCATGTGGGATTAGCAACCCATAGAACCCATTTTCATTCATTTATTTTGAGGTCAGAGGTCAGGGGACAGCTTTGAAAATGACTATACCAGTTTTTCACTCACCAAAATTCACACACACACACACACTCAACCCAATGATCCCCTCCAGTCTTATTCCTGACAGTGATAATAAAACCAAATTTATACTCACACGATTCAAACACATACAAAGTGTTCAGTTATTTCTACAGGTGTCCAGAGGAAATCCCAAGTTATGATCCCAAGTGGTGAAAATTAAGCAAATCATGCATGTCACAAAATTCTGATAGTCTCCCCACAGTTCCCACATTAAAATCAGTTCAAAGACAACAGAGCTGCAATGATTGATACATTTTTAAATAATGGGTTAATTGGTTTGAGTATTTTTTTGTAAGAAAAAAAAATCTTCCATCTTCTTAAATGTGAATATTTTCTGTAAACTGAATATCATCTTGGGCTTTGGAAAACACTGATCAACATTTTTCAACATTTTCTTACATTTTATGGACCAAACAAACTGTTAAAAGAAAATAAGTGATAAATTAATTGACAATCAGAATAATCATTCTCTATAAAACAGTGGTCATGAAAATTTGGCATTGTTTTCTTTTCAGCTGCTGCAGTCGACTTATACTTTAAATCTTGCTCAAATTTGTTGTAATGAATGTAAATGTTATTATTCTTGCACTGGAACCTCCATGATAACTGCCTTATACTTAAGACTTTGTTGATCTGCCTGGAAAAAACACAAATATTTATTTTGAAAAAGCCTTTTTTCGAGTAATCTGTCTCAAGTCTTGAATGTCAAGTCAAGTTTTTAATCAGTTTTAGTCAAGCAAGTCTCAACTCCTCAAATTTGTGACTTAAGTCTGACTTCAGGTCAGGTCATGTGACTCAAGTCCCAACCTCTGGTTATTTCAAAGCAATATATGACTTGACAAGCCAATCTAAATATAGATGTGGATTTAGATATGTATACTGGTAATTTAGATGTGAAAATGTGAATTTGTAGTAGAGGTTTTGAGTCAACAATATATTCTACTGGAGGGTGATTCAATTACAAAAAGCAAAAAGGGTTGTTGTGGCAGCAGATAATATACAATAAAGCAACCCATGCATAAAATAAAAACAGTGCTATAATCTCAAGATTATTCAGAGTATTCATGTCATCCCTTTCAACAGCCATGCCTCTGCTGGGATCAAGACGCAAACTTCACCTTATAAACACCAGATGGCCCCATTGGTACAGATATGTGTTGAGAAGGACTCTGACTCTCTGTAGACAAACTGAAGGTGCTCAGGTCAGAGAGAAGACAGACTGCTCACTGCACCAACACTTTGAACACAGTTGTGTGTCCAGAAACCACACAAACCTCAGGCAGCGAGCTGCTTCTGATATCCAATCCTCAGTCTCTGCCGCTGTACACCTCCGAGCTGGAGGAAACAAGCCTCACATCCAGTGAAAAGAGAAGCTGTCCGCTCCATTCAGCTCCACTGAACTTGGCCAAAGAAAACAGCAGTCGATTCTTCACATCTGCTCATGTTACGGTGATGCTCTTGTTAAGTGCTGGGGGTAAATTACAGGTTAGCCATTGTGTGAGAGGGAATGAGTCACAGGATGGTGGATTTCCATGTGTGACAGGTGTCTGCAGTGGTTACTCTGTTTATTTAGGCTCACTGTAGCAGCACTCCAAGATGATACTGTGGAAATTCCCACAGAAGGCTCACCTCCATAGGTGAGGGTTAACGAAGTGGGGACCAAAGTAGGGTTCTGGGACTCTCGGGGGTCCCTGACAGTGACTGTGTTAAAAGACTAGTTCAATATTTTGGAAAATATGCTTATACAGAGACAGTACAGAGTACAGAGACAGAGCTAGCCTAGCTTAGTATAAAGACGGGAAAAGCCTGACCCAGCCAGTGTCACTCCTAAAACTCACTGATTATGAGGTTAAAAGGTTCATTAATTCACAAAACAGGGTTGCATAACGAGATACTAGTCATAAATCACCTGTAGCTAGTTACAAAAATAAATAAATAAATAAATAAAGTAAATGGTGTGAATACATCAGAAACATAAAACTGTTTTCCACAGTACTGCTCTGTAGTCTGCTGCATAGCAGCGGATACTTCTGTATCTCTTGCCAGATGGCAGCAGGGTAGTTGTGCACAGCCAGATGTCTCTCCACAGTGCTCAGCATGAAGAAAGGTCTGGCTCCACTCATACACATTCATATTTCAGTTTCTTTAAACTAATCACAAATATCTTGGGTGACACTAAGAATTAAAATGACAACTTCACTGCAAAAGAAAAGCTAACAGCTGTTAGCTTGTTTATGTTTGTACCATTAGCATCCCATCAGCTAATTTGCCACTTTCATTGTGTAGGTTGCAACAGAGAGGTTGTTCTTGGCTTCAGGTGAGTTAGACTAGCAGCAGGGTGAACGGGCTGTGGCTGGGGTGGGTGTTGTCTCATAGTATCATTTAGACTCTGTGCAGACACCTCACCTCCCTGATATCACTGATGCTCAGTAGATGGTACCTATAATATTGATATGATGATGAACATCTCATGATGCCGGTTTGTGATGTTTCCAGTTAGGATGCTTTCTATTGCTCCTCTATAGACTAAGAACATTGGGGGAATTTTGCCTTCTTATGTTTCCTCAAGAAATGTTTCTCAGCCTTCTTTACCAGTGTGGACATACTGTCCATAACAGGTTATTTATGATGTTGATTCCCAGAAACTTTAGTATTCACCTGCTCCACCTCAGCTCCACTCACATAGACGGTAGTGTGGTATCCTTCTAAAATCAACAATCAGCTCCTTGGCTTTTTCTCATGTTGAGCAGTTGGTTGTTTTCTGTTCATGACTGCAAGACTTTTGTTTTTCTGACCTGACTGAAAGGCTTTTTTCAGCTCTGGATAGAGCCCTCACTTCTCATTCATCCAGGCTTTCTGGTTAGGGAATGATTTTATGGTTCTTGTGGTCACCACATCATCGATTTGCTTATGTATGATGTCAGTGATGTCTCTTTTGAACATCGGTCTGTCTGTGCACTCAAAACAGTCCTGTAGAGCTGCTGGAGCTTCAGTTTTCCACACTTTGATTGATGGTTTGACCCTTTTTTTTTATCAGGTGGGTGTATGTTGGAAAAGCAGGGAAATTTGGTCTGATTGACCACACTGGGGACAGAGGACAGCTTTGTAGCTGCCATGAATGTTTTTGTAAACACAATTTGGAGGACTTTTATTTTTATGATCCATTTCATCCTTGGTCTTATACAGTATTTGAAGGTGTGATGTCATATAGATTTTCTGCATCTCATGATTTAGCTCCAGTGCTAACATTCAGGGTCAGTGAAGTAGTTTTTTCTTTAGCAAAGAAAAAATAAGGGTAGGTGATGGATAGACTTTCATGCAGGAGACCAGAGTTCATACTGTAGCTGTAGACCAAAATGTCATAAATGAAGATCCCTGTAGTCATTTTGATTAATTTGTCTTTGTATATATTACAAACCATGTGTTTAATCTGTTAGACCAGGGGTCTGCAACCTTTATGATCAAAAGAGAAAAAAAAACAAAAAAGCAAAACTAAAATAACTTTTGACTTTTGAAATAAACTTTGTTTTGCCAATCTATAATCTTCAGATGAGAGGATTTAATTTTCTTCTTTAGGTAAATTTTGAACCTTGGAGTGTTAGAAATGTAAAAAAAAATGGATTTCTCAGTTAGCTGTGAACCTGATTTGTCATCAGTTGTTCCATACATTTTTTTGGGAGGTTTCTAAAATTCAAAGATTTAAATTTATCTAAAGAAGAATATTAAATTATCTCAACAAAAGATTAGTAGATGGTAAAACCTTTTCACTTTCATTTCAAAAGCTAAGAATCTGAGTTGGGCTCAAAACTCAGAAATCTATTGCAGTATGCTGCTGTAGACTGATAACAATGATAAATGAAAATTCAAATGTTTTATTCATTTCCAGGAAGATGTCAAAGGCTAAGTAGTGTGGCTGCTCAACAATATTCCTGTGACTATAGAAATCAACAGAGTGTGGAGAAGAAAGAAAGAGATGCAGCCACATCTGTCTTTTAAAACAGGCTTGTTTGAAGTGTTTAGATGAACAGTGGAGCATTTTTCACAGCTAGAGCCGACGCTCGACAGCAGCTTTGTGCTTCATGATGTAGCACCTTCCGAAACAGATGATCTCACCCAAGACATGAGTATCAGGGATGAGACAGAGGGCAAAGCACGAGGCTTTTTTTCTCCTGCAGTGGTCTAAGCTCCCAAACCCTGAGTGACACTACAGAGGAGGAGAGACATGTACAGACACATCATCACTACCAGACCCATTTATCCACTGATGCTGGACCCAAACATCAATCACCAACCAGTCACTGTCAAACACCTCCAACTACACTTTAACTGAGCGGATTTATTTTAAAAGGGATACCTTAGGTTTACTATGTGGGAGACAATTTGGTTCTGGTTTTGATAAGCAGGAGTGTCTCTGTGCTCTAGGCAGAGGACACAGGTCAGGTGTCTACAGAGCACAGGGCTGTCCATCCACACACAATATTATTTATTATAATTATATATTATTAAAATTTTGTAATTTGAGTAATTACAAATGTCAGTGTAATTTTAAATTATATCCTCTTACTTCTGGAACAGAACCCAGAAGTTCTGGTTAAAATTTTTCTCTCTATTTCAGTCTTTGGCTGAGAAAGTAGTCCTGCACCTTCTTTGATTTGACATAGTTTGTATTGACTTTTATCTAAGGCTAAAAGATGGCAAAGATGATGCGGCAGGGAGACGTGACTTTTTCTGGTGTCTTCACTCATCAGTGGTGGAAAAAGTACTGAAAATCTGTACTCAAGTATAAGTACTGTTACATTACTAAAATATTACTCAATTACATGTTAACGTATTGGTGTTGGAAAAATACTTAAGAAAAAGTGCAAAGTATTCATTTCAAAAACTACTTGAAGTATTAGTTACTCTTTAACTGTTGATGTTTAATACATTATCAATATGAAGTCACAGTGGTTTCTGTTTCTCCAAATCTTCTGTCTAATTTACTCCCAGCATTCTCTCTGTTCTGCTCCATAATCACAGTCACCTCTACAAACTGGGCTTGAAAATTTTGTGCATTTTTCTTAACTGATAGTTGAAAATTATAACAAACAATTGTTGATTGTTTTGTTTTGCCATTTTTCGCCCTCATTTTAAGTTTCCTAATTCAGCAAATGGCTCCACCAGAGAAAACAATGTCAAATGAGGTGCCATTACTCGTCCATATGTCAGTGTTTTCATTGACCTGTTTGCAATCAGATCACCTTATTGGCTACAAAATGCGGATGAATTGGTTTTGATATGAATTCAAACTGTACTTGGTACTCAATTATGAATTAAAAAGTAACTAGTATAGAGCATACTTATGTATGAGTAAAAGTTCAGACTTGAAAATCTACTCCAAAAAAGTACAAATATCCAAACAACAACTTAATTACAGTAATTTGAGTATTTGTAATAAGTTACTTGCACCCCTGCTCATCACTCATGTAATAAGTATGTTACCTTTGTAAGTATTTGTTAGCTCTGTTATCTCCGTGTTGTGGTGTCCACATGGCTCAAAAACTGTCTGGCTCAGCAGGTCAAAGAGTTTTGCTGAACTGAAGATCAGTTGTTGATCAGTTGTTTTATCACAGAGACACAGAATGAAGGAATGTTTCCTACTAAAACATCAGTAACATTAGATATAATGCTCACTGCCTGCCAGGGCTGTTAACTCGGCTGACAACAAAGTCCAATATGGATTGATGAAAAGGCAAATGAAGATCAGTTACAAACTAGACACAGACAGAAACATAAACTTGCTATGGCAACGGCTGCACATATAGATGTAGCAGCTGGTAGCTCCTTCAAACTATGCTACTTTTCTCTTTTAAACTTGCCACTTTTTTGCCGAAACATGCGTCTCCTATGACAGAAATACACAGAATACAATACAAATACAGAGCAGTGGACCCTGATATGATCAACAGAAGCAGTTGGCATCTTTCGAACATGACGTCAGGTCAGCTGGACGCACAAATCCAGGAAGAGTGGAGGACAGGGGATGAGACTCAGGCTGGACAAGCAACGAGAAATCAACACACACACAGAGACCTGCTCCACAACATCCTGGATTGGGCTGTCACACCTGAGCGGCAGATCACACTCTGCGAGGTGACACAACACACACACACACTGTTTTTACAGCGATGATGCTTTGTGCTTGTTGATGAACAAAGTTACCCAGATGTTGACTTCTTAATGTGAGGAAGTTGACAATATTATCATCACCATCCTGCCCCTGTATGTGTGATGTATACATATCTGTACAGTATATATGTTGTATTTTTTTGTGTTATGACAGAACTACACCTCTAACTTCATTGTGTAACTGAGTGATGTAAAATGAAAATAAATGTCTTAAATCCTTGAACTTCTATAAGAGCATTAAAACAAAACATAATTATAAATTATGTTAAAACTGAAGAGATCAAGAAACAGCCAGCCTCGTCGTCTGCGTCATCATTTATAAAAGTCTCTCTTTCTCTCATTTATCCAGACTAAAATGCAATCTGGGAGTTTTAATGAACTGAAACAGGGTCAGCAGCTTTTCCAAATGTTTCAAGAATGCTGAAGCACTGTGGAGCTTTTGTATAAATGTGGCAAAACGTATGAATTTTAAAACAAAAATGTAGGAGTGTAGATGTAACCGAAGAGACCTTTCTCTGTTTTACACCCCCGTTATTGTTTTGTCCTGCTTTCTATGTAAAGGGCTAAGGAGACGTCCCACAAACCAATGAGCACTTCTGTCTTTATTTGTGGGTGTAAGTAGAGAAGGGACAGGGAATGAGGGCACAGAGGTCTTTGGCCAGATTTGAACCAATGACATTGCTTTCATAGCCCAAAATTCACCAATTGGTCACCAGTATCTTCAACATTCTCAGCTGTATTACATTTTATGCTGCTGCTAGAACCAATAATGCTGCAAGCTTTACTAGACAGTGGACAGCAGACTGGTTGTTGGAGAAATATTTTACTTAAATGACCAGCCCTGGCTTAAGATCTAACCAATGACTGTGTTTAACAAAATCCTCCACCCAGAAAAGCTGGTGTGTGGTGTGTTGTTGTGGAGCCTGCCCCCATCCCCGGCCTCTATGATTAATTCAACTGTCAGGAGTCCCCGGGGGTCACATCTCCTGCATGGGTGTGCAATGTCTGTACGCACCCTGGCCACTCCTCTTAAGTGGCCCTGGCATATTAGCTAATGGATGGCATATGATCTAATATATGCCATTAATGGCCAGCAGGGAGGGTCACTGCCCACACTCACAGTGGACACCCTGGGACACGTGTGGCTGGTAGAGCAACACACCAACTCAACACAACTCAATTATACTGTAGATTCTGTCCTGCTGAAGCAGTAACACTGGTGCACCCTCGATGTAAATTAATTAATTAATTACACAGGAACTAAAAGGGTAAGTCTAGGTCCTTCAACTTCAGTCTGTTTTTCGTTATTTATACCAATTATGATAGTAGTTTTTGAGATCTGGGAACACAGCAACAGCACTATAAATAAGTCCAGTGGGTCAGTAGTCTAAGTAGACATCCACAAGACCACCAATGACCAACAGCATACAATATGTAGATATATAATTGTTACGTTCCTGATCATCATCTAGGTTCCAGATCTCTGCAACACTGATTCAAACACTGAATCAGTGATTCAAATGGTTCTTCTTCTTTAGTTTGGTTGGAGACACAGATGGCCAATCAAGGCTTTGTAGGTGTGATTAAAAATGGAGATGTCATTCAGTGAAATAGACACAGCTTTAAACGTTGGTTTAAGTTGACTTGGGGTGCATACCTACCTCATTTGATCCGGACTTCAGTTTGATCCAAACCAAACCAAACATCCCCTGAAACTAGGTCTGAACCAAACAGCTGATCCTTGGTCTGTCCAAAAGAGGTGGTCTTGGTCCAGATCAAACTGAACAATATTTTTGGCTCATTTCTGGTCTGATTTTCATTTATTTATTTATTTTGGATGAGGCCAGCACTATGGTTGGGTGATACAACATATATATCATGCGTCCACCAGTAAGATCTGTCCATCAGTAGAAATATCGGCAATACCGTTTCCACTATAGGAGATATCCCTTAGTGTCTCTGCAGGCTATGTAGCAAATTAGCGCTCGATTCTTGTTTGAACTCGTGATCTTGCGACTCTTGATTCAGTTACATACAAGGTAATGTACACCCATGATATGGGGCAGCAGGATGCTAAATTACTATGGCAAAGGTATGACCTGTCCTACCTTGCCTCTGATTGGCTAGTTTGTTGCTTATGGCTTTTGTTGGTTGGGTTAATCTGAGTTTCAGGGGCCTGGGCTGCATTCAGGCCTGACAAAACATAGTAAAACGTTTATTTAAACAAAATGGTACTGTGTTGAACACTGTGTTGTGTATGCAAGCACAATGCTCGGCAATGCCTTTTCAATACAGCGGTGTTTACATGCACGTCGTTCCTGATTAAGTGACACCTGTGGCACACAAACCAATCGAGAGAATATGTTTCTCAAAGCCTGTTGCACAACGTTTTTTACTGTTTTGAGGAAACTTGCCTTTCGATCTGGAAACCATAGCAAAACAGTTCGCACCGTTTTCAGATTGAAATTGCCCCTGATGCATTGCATTGGACCTGCTGACAAGGTGCAACTGGATAGACCTATAACCAACCAGAGCAGTGAAATATGTGACATGTGACTTTTCAGATCTGGACCGGTGACGCTCCTCTGTCAATCACTGTATACAACCCACTTCATATTAAATAAATGGTTGTGATGTCCTGACCTGATCCAAGGCAGGTGGAATTCTGTCTGGATTGAAGGTGGGCGAGACGCATCTTCCAAAGCAAATGAAAACATGAGCTCCAGCTCACTATATTAACTTAGAATGTTGTATGTCAATGTTATGTTCACCACGTTTTTTATCATATTATTCGATCATCAAAAAATGCTAACTGCTCATAGCAATTGCTGCCACAGTTTCAGTGATAACTGACACTGATTTAAGGTAGAGTCAGTAGGATTTGTCTGAGCTGTTCATGAACACATCAGGATGTCAGATATTAATGTTTTGGGCTGGTGAAATGTCCAGAGCAACGCAAAAAAATCAGAGAAAATAAGGAAATGCAGGCAGACGGCAGTGAGCAGGTTCCCTGCAGATACACCACTACACACTTCCAGTGGGTTTTAAGTGATGATTGAAAGGGATTATGTTCATGAGTCCATACATTGATGTTTTTTTTTAGGAAAATGTTGTAGATTCTACATTTAAAGTGAGAAAGAAAGTTGTCTTGTTTGGAAAGAAAGTTGCTCATGTTTCTCAAAGTAAGGTACAGAAAAATGTATTCCGTAATCCGTACTGAACTTGGGAATTGTTTCAGCACTGGCACTGAAAAATTCACATGCAATAGATTCATCCCTTCATCCTCAGACTCTTTTAACTGACCACCCACCAACAAACACACTCCACACCTACTGGGACCTGAACTCCAGCTGTTCTGCTCCTGTGTTTGGAACACCAGGTGCACTGTATGTGTGGTTTGATGATCCAGATGTGTGATCACGTAGATGTGATCTCTGTCCATCAAGTGGATCCTCACATTGTACGGAGTGGATTTGGGGGGTCAAACACTCTGATCCCCTCTGCTGTGTGATCTCAGGTGCAAGGGTCAAATGTATGTAAACCCAAACAGTGTGTTTCCACAGTGATGAGACGGGTTAATGTGCCTTAATCCCCTCAAAGGCCTCGGCTGGGTCCGGGCAGCCACTCTGGAGTGTTGTGGAGGAAAGGCCTGTGTTTTCCTCGCTGGGGCTTATTCACTGGCTCAACAGACAGTGTGTGCACATGATTTTTATGTGACGACATTTGTGTTCACAGTGCCTCAAGCTAATGGATTAGCCCTTTACCGGCAGGCTGCAGCATGCTTCTCATGTCCAACTAATGAGTTCTGACGGCCTCGCTTTCACTGTTTGAGCTTATCTTTACAGGGTGTTACAGTTTCTCCCTTTCCCAGATTCAAATGCTCAGTGGTATCAGTAATGATCCAGATGGAGGCAGCAATTTTTGAATGCTATACTTTGTTAAGATCACAAAGGATTCTAATAGATACACATTTATATTGAATATGGATAGTAAACTCCAGGAAACTTTCACTCTTTCAGAAAAACAGATGAAGAAGAATGCTTCTCATGTAGATACAGAACCATTGTGATGTTGCAAATACTAGTATTAGAACCTTTTTATGAACAACAAGGGATTTTTACCCTTCTGATTTTCTGTTAACTCTCGTCAATTGTTGTTTTCACTGCAAGGCAGTAGGGGACACTAAGACACATCATCTGACAAAAATTAGTCACTTGAAGAAGAAGGGAACCATTGGAATTGTGCAGCAGAAGAAGACGATGGTGTTATCTACATGAAAACATCGGTGTTCAGCTGCAGACCCACAAGTCAGAGAGCATCATGACCCGACCACAGAGCCTGAGCACAGAGCAGGGCTGCTCACACTGCAGCTCCTGGAAGTCACACTGCAGCTGGATCAGAGAGCGCTCCAGCTCCCAGGCCCCCTGGACAGTGTTTCGGGCGGGGGACACGTACAATTAACGTTAACCACACTGGTCACAGTGATGTCACACACGTAAGAGGAAGTTTTCTCCGTTTTCTGTCTGAGAAGTGAATTATTCTGTTGGGTGTTGAAAAATCAGTGAATTTTTTCAAAAATGCTGGCGCTGGCTGGCAACTTTATTAAAAAACGCTGGCGAGGGAAGAGTTAAGTAGTAGATTTTTATTTCATCTTTGGTGTTTTATTGTTCATAAGCCAGGCTTCAAGTTATCCATTTGTGTGCTGGCAGCTATGGGCGTAGTTCTAGGTGTGATGACAGTGAGAAGCATCCTTGGAAGTGTTGATCTGATTGATTTAAGTTAGCACATGGGAAGATGTGACAGACAGATGGTTCATCCAATCACCTGCCAAGTGTTTTTTTTCTTTTTTTAAGTGCATGCCTTTTTCCAAAGTTTCAAAGGATGACCTCCCAGATGGTTTAAAAGCATCACTTCTTGCTTTTGAAGTTTTTCAAACAGCAAATGTAAAAGCTTTGATGAACTGACTGAGATGAGTCACCAATAAGCTTTGTCAATAAATAATTCAAATTAGAAAATTGACTATGACTTGTCACAGTCCATGTTCTATGTCATATATTAGTCTGGTGTTTGCTGTTTATGTTATGTTATGGTAAAAGAGGTTAGATGAGGCAAGGCGAGGTGTTCATTATCAGGAATTAATGGATGACGGGGAGGCCAGAACATCCAGCAAGCAGCAGAGAATTCTCCTTGTGCTGTTTGTCTTTAACCTGACACATGATATGGTTTGTTACACAGAACCATCTGGGAGGTCATCCTTACAAGCTGTTTGGAAAAGGGTAGGCACTTTCAAAAACCACTTGGCAGATGATTGGACAAACCATCTGTCTATAACATCTAACAGGGGCTAACTTCCACCAATCAAATCAAACTCTACTGCTATCACAGTATCTACACTAACCTCTTCAGGAGCCGCCATTGTTTGTTCGAGATGAGTCACTTCCATGGAGGCCTCTTGCTGTCGTTACACCTAAAACCACACCTGTAGCTGCCTGAAGTCGCTGATTGGTTGCACCACTTTTGGTGCGGACACAAACGGATCGCTTGAAGCCTGGAAAGATGGATTATCATGTGATCTCATGAATCCAGCTGCCTTACAGGGTGAGTTCCTCCATTTTCTTTTCCATTTCAT